>NC_063178.1:2491421-2791421 GCF_023159225.1 Perognathus longimembris pacificus
CGGCGGGCGCTGGGGGAGGCCCGGCTGCGCTTCCACCGCCCGGGGCCCCGGGGAGGGAGGAACGGGGAGCTGGCGCGGGCGGCGTGGGCCGTGGGCGGGGGCGTGTTCAGCCGGGTCTCTGCCCGTGGCCTCTCACGGGTCGCCCGTGTCTGTGGCCGTGGCCGGCCCGGGGGAGGGACCTCGCCGGCACCGGCTTTGACGGGCTCGGCCTCAAATCCCACTGGCGCTCATAGCTGCCGTGGGGGGGGGGGGGGAGGGAGGCTGGGTGGGGAGGGGCGGGGAGGCTCAGCTCTGTGCTCCACAGCCGTCTGTGTGCACGACGGGCCCCACCGGCCCGCTGAGCTGAACTCACACGCAGGCACACGCGTGTGTTACCCAGCGCCATGGCGGCAAACACGAGCGCTAATTATCTAATAAACAACCGCAGAGACTCCCCTTGATTTCCTGCAGTGCGGCGGACGTGGCTGTCAGTTTTCTTTATTAAAGTCTAGCGGGGGGGCTGGGGATATGCCTAGTGGCAAGAGAGCCTGCCTCGTATACATGAGGCCCTGGGTTCGATTCCCCAGCACCACATATACAGAAAACGGCCAGAAGGGGCGCTGTGGCTCAAGTGGCGGAGTGCTAGCCTTGAGCAAAAAGGAAGCCAGGGACGGTGCTCAGGCCCTGAGTCCAAATAAATAAATAAATAAATAAATAATAAATAAAATCTAGTGGGTCTATTACCCCTCCATAGGTCTTCTCTCTCTGTCTCTCTCTCTGTCTCTTTCTTTCTCTCAAATAAATTTTGTTTTTGAGTTAGCATATGTTAACAATGCAAGGGGGTTTCGTAGCGATAAATCCAGAGATGTGTTCTCCATGTTCCGAGCAGATTGTGCGATCAATGAACTTTACAAAGCCAGACCAGCTTTTGCTCAGTGCATTGTATAAAAGTTGAAGTACGTATACCCTATCACTTTCAGAAATTCTGCTTTTTAAGAAAGGTGTTCTTGGAAAACATGGGTGCCCGTATGGAAAGAATCCGCACTGTAAATGGTTTATAAATACCTTCCATCGGTCTCCCTGTCAACGGGAGATCGGTTGTGTCAGCTACAGGAGACACTGCACACTGAGTGGTTGCTGAACACTGAGGTAGTGCATCACTGGGGAAGTCACTGGAAACAAGACAGCCGCACTGTGGCTCCTTCGCATTTCAACGTGGTATGGGAGGGGGCGGTTAGATTCCAACTGCATGAAATTAAAAGTGTAGGGAAAGCTATGTTCTTGTACGTCCATCCGCCATTTCCGAAAGAGTGAACAGGTGAGCAGAAAGTGTCCTATGACTGTTTCTTGGGAAAAGGATCCAAACCTTTTACTCCTCATTTATGATGTGCCTGATTAAGTGTTTACTCTTGATCTGTTGGGATACATTCCCTTTATGACGTGCTTATAAAAATGTACTTAATGGGAACTGATGCATAGAGGAATGATGATGAGAGAAAAAGCTGCATATTAAGCTCTAGCTAAGTGAAACAAAAGAGAATGCTTTAATATTCACATGCACAGATGAAGGGACTTTCTCTCCCCGAATACAAGGTAGTTTAAAGGGGACAGATGTTTCAGATAGACAGAATTAGGAGAAACTTTATCTTAAAACAAAAAAGGTGCTTTGCTGTCTCCTTGGTTTTTGTATTGCTGTTATAATGATCATTCGTTTTATAACCAGGAAAAAAGCATAAATCAAGGCTATTTTGATGCACCAAAGAAGCCAGAACCATCGATTTGCTGCGGGCAGTTTTCGTTGAATTCTGGGTCATCCACACACCGTAGCCACAGACACCTGTGTCTGTACTTGGGCGTGGTGGCTAGGTCCCAGAGCTGCAGCCATAAGTAGAGTTCTAAAATATATGCGTGCCTTTCCTTTCCATGCGTTGCCTAGTGGCTTTTCCCCCGCTATCAAAAACTTGGTTGAAATATCAGCTCCAAATTCAGAAAGCTCCCCCCCCCTCTCGTTCTTCCACAAAGGCAGAGTTACTCTCTCCCGAGGTTGTGCATTTCAGTCGGGTGACTTGTGCGGACGAGATGAGGGCTGGGCGGGTGGCATTTGGAAGGGAGCGGACCTCGAGCGACTCACCTGATGAGTGTGTGAATCCGCTGAAGGGTGGATTCAACACTCGATGGCATTGTTGGGGGGTGGCGGTGCTAATAGGGAAGGTCAAGTAGAAGAGGGGGTTAGTGTGCGTGTGCTTCGGATGGAGTCTCCATTCCCCCGCCCCCCATAGCGTTATGGCTACCATGAGAAGAGCAGCTCTCCTCCACCATGCCCCTCCGCCATGATGTTTCTGCCTCGAGGGCTTGCAGTGGATGGAGCCAGCCAACCGTGGACGCGAAGCTCTGAAAACAGGAGCCAAAGCCGAGCTTTCCCCGCGTTTGTTATTGACGCGGGGATTTTGTCACAGTGACAGAAAATAAAAAGTCACACCAGAGGTTACTGCCCTGGGGAATATTTTCCTATGGCGATGGTTCCCAGTGTCTCAGGGAGGCGGATTTCCTCAACACCCGGAGACACTGGGAAGACAACGAAGGGACAAAGAACGAGGCTTCAGGCCTCCGCCTCTCGTGCCAGGCCGAACTCTGGGACTTGTGTGCAGGGGTAAGCCTTTCCTGTCCCGTCTTCCAGCAAGTTCTGGAAAGGGGTTGTGCGGAGGTCAGGCATTCCCCGTGGTGGCTTACCCACCACCAGAGGCTTTCCCAGGCTGTCGCGGGAGATGGCAGTTTGTCAGCCGGCTTCCGGTGTTACCAGATTGTAAACAGTGATGCTCCGCTTGGGAGAACTCTTTCTCCCTTTAAATACCACGTTATCCAGAAATCTCCACCACCCCCTGCGCGCGTTCACACTGTCTTTGAATGACATTATGGTGTCGGAGTGGAAGTTACGTTTAAAAATTTCCAGACATGCTTCAAAAGAAATGAGCCAACGGATTTGGTTTTTGTTGTGGGGGAGGTGGTCAGTCATGGGGCTTGAACTCAGGGCCTGGGCCCTGTCCTTGAGCTTTTTCACTCAAGGGTAACACTCTACCACTTGGAGCCACGGCGCCACTTCCGGTTTTCAGCTGGTTAATTGGAGATAAGAGTCTCACAGACTTTCCTGCCCAGGCTGGCTTTGAACCAGGATCCTCAGATCTCAGCCTCCTGAGTAGCTAGCATGACAGGCGTGAGCCAGTGGCACCTGGCTCAACTGAAATTTTCAGTTGAAAAGTGAAAAGTTTTTAAATGGGGGGTCTATAAAGTAGATTGAAGAAGAATTTTCAACAAAGAAGATTTTTCTTTTTGGTGAAAGCATGGTAGAAAAATGTGACTTCAAAGTTATTAGGATGAATTTCTTTTATTTAAATCATCTCTGAGTTTTTACTGTGCATTGTGATTCTCCAACTAGAAACAAGATCTGTGTGTGCGTGCGTGTGTGTGTGTGTGTGTGTGTGTTAGCCATTGGCACTTATATCCTTCCTTCTATATAACATTCAGCTGCTTCTCTGGGTTATACCTGTTAGAGTTGTAAGTACTAGTTCTAGCTTCTTGGATTTTGGGTGCATTTTCAAGACAACTGATGTGTTCTCAAGTTCTTCAGTATAGAGGTGACCTTACTGTCTGGGTTGTTTTCTTTCTCACATGCAGTGGGGTTTTCAGCCCCGTGAGTAGACAGCAAGTCACTTTCACGGTCCCCGTTTTGTGCACGCACCCGCGCCTCTTCTCTACATTTGCATACGATGTAGATTCATGAAGACATTGTGTTCTCGAGCCAGTATTTTAGAGCTCCCATTAGCTTACCTTGATTTTTGAACTAGGGGAAAAATAATCATCAAAATGTGACATGTTCTTCTACAGCTGCCCTCATTAGAGGAAATCGCAAGAACTGTGCTCAGTTTTCTGGCTCCCTGGACTGGCTTATCAGCAGACTGGAAAGACTAGAAGCTTCCTCAGGTAAGTGTTCTAGTTTTCCCCATGGACTGAGTGAGATGTTATTTCTGTTTTCTTCTGTCTGTTGCCCTTTAGATTATGCAAACAAATTTCTGACTCAGTGTAATAGTAGTGCTTTGCTTTTAATTATTTGGAGATTGTTTGCATATTGATTTAATCATTACCAGTGCCATGAGTTATTTCTGAGTAGCAATTGAACAATACCTTGCCATTTACATTTTAATTAATTAAACTTAATTTAATTGTGAATTCTCCTTCTTTTCTCAAATCACAGACTCCTGATGTACTCAGGACACAAAAAGAAGAAATTACAGTTCTCACTTTTTTCTTGGTGTTCAGAAAGTTATTTGGATAATTTGGGGGGGGGGCAGGTAGGGGCTGAGGATTAGCTTCACAAGTAATACAATACAATATTTTATTATAAAAGGGATTTCTTAAATGATAACCAACAGTATAATAGGAAAACAGAAGCAACCCACCAATGGAGTGTCTTTCTGTTATGCTGGTTTTATTTTGACGGGGTGGGGCTTCTCAGTGATTGACAGGCTTTCCAGCTGTAGTGGGGTGGTGGGACTTCTCAGTGATTGACAGGCTTTCTGGCTGTGGTGGGTGGGACTTCTCAGTGATTGACAGGCTTTCTAGCTGTGGTGGGTGGGACTTCTCAGTGATTGACAGGCTTTCTAGCTGTGGTGGGTGGGACTTCTCAGTGATTGACAGGCTTTCCAGATGCATGAAGCTATTGACCGTACTGAGCCCGGGGGTTGGACTGGAGTGAGGAAGGGAAGCCCACTCACCAAGCCCTCCATGCGTGACATGAGAGGAGATGGACAAGACCCAGAGGATTAGGGTCACATAGGAGTGAGGTCTGCTGATCACTGACACCATGTTCCCCCCCCCCCCCATCTTCCTTCCTTTCTCCAATGTTCATTTTGCTTTCCCTCACTGCTTTCTACAGCCTGCCCCTAAGAGCAGGCCGTACAAAGGGTGGTGGCTGGGAGCTCGTGCCTGTCCTCTCTGCTAAGGAGGAGGACCGTGGAGTGACTGGGGGGAAGGCAGTCTGGGCAGCCTAACACCAACGGCAAGGCAGCCTTGCAGAGCCTCCCTGCAGGGAGTGAGGGCAGGTGCGCCCAGTCTGCACGCAGGCGGCAGGCGGCAGGTGGCAGTTGCTGTTTTGTGCGCGTTACGAGTATTAATCCTCTAATTCTCACGGCAGCCCTGAGGGGTAGATGCTAGCGTTGTCTCCAGCGTGCAGGTGAAGGAGAGACTCAGAGCCAGCACGTGGGCTGCCATCTAGACCACCTGAATGATCGCACGGTGCTGTTGCTTTAAAGGATCCATTTTGTGTGTGTGTGGGGGGGGGTGTATTGCGGTTCGAACTCAGGGTCTCAGGCATGTGAGGCAGGCACTCCTACCACCGAGCCACCACCCCCAGCCGTGTTTTCTGCTAGTTATTTTGGAGTTAGGGTCTTCCTTCCCGTCACGGGCTTCTCGTTGTAGTTAGGGTGTCAGGCATACAACCCTGCCCCCGGCTTTCCAATAAGAAGGGGTCTGGAGAGACCTTGGATCCCTTCCTGTCCAAGCTGGTTTTGAACCGGGATCCTCTCCATCTGAGCCTGCCTTGGCTGTAGGATTGCAGCTGGGAGCCAGCTTCTTTGAAGGTGCTCACTGAGGATACGCTTATTCCTGGAAATTAAAGTCTGTACGGTGATGTGGAGGTGCATTCTTCTGGGTTTGGATTCCGTTTTCCTTTCCTTTTGACACACACCACGGTAGAATGTGTGGGCCGAGTTAGCAAGGCCCTCCTGGTCTTCTAGTTCCTTGACTATCTTGCTGTGCTCTTAAAAGTCTCCATAAACCCACAGCCATAAGTACCGCTGGTGAGAAAGGATCCTGCCATGTGATCACATCGTGAAGAACGGCCGCTCTCACCTTCCTGGGGGGTGGGGTGGGGGGGTAGAGGATCATGTCCTCCTGGTCTCGGGCCCAGAGCATCAGTGTGCGTGCGTCTAAGCCAGAGGGAATCGCAAAGGCAAAAGGAGAGGCCCGTGCGTGCGTGGGGAGCGGGGAGCCTTGCGGGGTTGCGTTTGGTCTGTCCCCCCCACCCCCCGCAGCGTCTTGCCTGCTGAGCACCCTGCCCTTCTTCCGGGAAGGCTGCAGCCTGGCCCCCCCTTTTCCTGATCTGGGGGCGGGGGATGAGCTCCCCTCTCTCACTGGGCTTCTGCGCGCAAAGGCCCCCAGGGCTTAGGCGGGAGGACTCTTTGGGGTGCTCCAGGTGATAAAGTTCACACCAGGAAATGGCCCGCGTCATCTAGAACTCCCAGAATTCCCACCACGATCTCTGGATCTCTGGGTCTCTGGGTCTCTGGGTCTCTGGGTCTCTGGGTCTCTGGATCTCTGGGTCTCTGGATCTCTGGGTCTCTGGGTCTCTGGGTCTCTGGATCTCTGGATCTCTGGATCTCTCTGGGTCTCTGGATCTCTGGATCTCTCTGGGTCTCTGGATCTCTCTGGGTCTCTGGGTCTCTGGGACTCTGGATCTCTGGATCTCTGGGTCTCTGGATCTCTGGGTCTCTGGGTCTCTGGGTCTCTGGATCTCTTTGGGTCTCTGGGTCTCTGGGTCTCTGGATCTCTGGATCTCTGGGTCTCTGGATCTCTGGATCTCTCTGGGTCTCTGGATCTCTCTGGGTCTCTGGATCTCTGGATCTCTGGGTCTCTGGGTCTCTGGGTCTCTGGATCTCTGGGTCTCTGGGTTCTCTGGATCTCTGGATCTCTCTGGGTCTCTGGATCTCTGGGTCTCTGGGTCTCTGGATCTCTGGATCTCTGGATCTCTGGGTCTCTGGGTCTCTGGATCTCTGGGTCTCTGGGTCTCTGGGTCTCTGGGTCTCTGGGTTTTCCTGAGGAGACTTTCCTGCCATTCCCAGGCAGTCCCACGCCTGAGCCCGAGGAGAAGCGAGATGGCGGTGGCAGCTGTCTACGGGGAATCACGCCTGACAGCTGGGTGCGTAGCCGGCAGGCCCTCCCCGCCTCCGCCGGGACCTTCGACCGCCTGTTCCAAGGGTGCGGGGCTCTGCTTCACGCTTCTGGGTCATCAAGCCCTGCGAATGAGCCGGATCTAGTGGCTGACGCCGGCCACCCCGGCTGCTCAGGAGGCCGGGAGCCGGGGGTCCGGGTTCCAGGCCAGGCCAGGCAGCAAAGTCCGAGCGGGATCACCGGGAATCGAGACGTGGAGGCGTGGCTCAAGGGGCAGAGCACCAGCCCTGAGTGCAAAAGCCAAGGGAGAGTGTGAGGCCCCGAGTTCAAGACCCAGTGCCCACCCCTCCCCCACACACACACGCACACACGCACAACTTACCGGGTATGCTCATGGATTACCTACTGAAGGTCAGGAAACAGCACTTAAAAATGTTCTTTTGAAGTGTCTGAAGTATTAGGAATTAGAAGTTACTGATCGAGGAGTGCGTAGTCTGGCTTCCATTCTCCACCAAGCATTACCTTGTAAGGGGTCGGGGGTGGGGGTGGGGGGGATTAAGAGAACAAACGAGAGCCTGGATTTTGAGGATTCTCGTATTTTGTCCTATTTTACCAGCAATGAGGAGGAAAAAAAAAACACCTAAAAAATGAAACGGAGCCTTTCCTTTTTCTTTTTAATAGAAAAAAAGAAAAGAAAGGGAAAGTATTGGAAGCGCCGGAGTTATCTGAGATCTCGATCCTTATGACCGTGTTTCTCTCCAAGCCCTCGGATTAGCTGGAGAGCAAATGACGTTTCTAGAAAATGGCTCTGGAGATGAACGAGCAGGTTTTCTGTCCTCCAGGTCCCGTGGTTCTTCCTTCGATCTGTTTCTCCTCTCAGCCAGCCCGCGGCGGCAGCCCTGGGTGGGGAGGGAGGAGGAGGAGGGGGACGGTGTGAGCGTGACAGTGTGTCAGTGCAGCGCGGCATTCCACGTGACACTTCTCGCCTTGTCTTCTCGTGCTGGTTCTGGAGCTGACTTCGCTGTTGGGCACCAGCGTGCCTTACTTAGCTCCGTTCCCTCAGGGCCGGCGTCCACTACTCGAGCCGCAGGGCCGCTTCCATCTTTTCGGTTGTTCACCCAGGCCTGGCTTTGAACCACAACACACAGATCTAGCCTCCTGAGGAGCTAGGCTTACAGGCCTCAGCCCCAGTGCCGGGCGGAGAGCTTCCTTTTCTTGGCAGCTCTTTTCTTTTAGCTTCTCCATTTTGTTCTTCGTTTAAAGTTGGGACTGAAGCCTGGTTGAGGTGGCCTGCGCGTTACAATTGCATTACTTGTGGTATGGGTTTCTTACACTCATTTCCCACGAAAATACCTTGTTTTCCCCTTATCTTGCATACACACACACACACACACACACACACCACATACACACATGCGCGCGCGCGTGATATTCGGTTTATTTTGTTATTCTGTATATGAGTAAGAATGTGATGCATGTTCCTTTCCTTTTTGTAGCACTGGGGTTTGAACTCAGGATTCTGAGCTTGCTTGGCTTGGCTGGTGTTCTAATGCTTAAGCCACACCCTCACTCCTGCTTTTTGCTGGCTATCTTGGAGATGGTGTTTGCTGATCTGGCTGACCTTGAACCATAGTCCTCTAGATCTCGGTCGCCCGAGTGGTTAGAACTACCGGCGTGAGTCACCACCCCCAGCAAACTTGCATTTTTTTAATTAATATTTCTCTCCCTTCCTTGATTTTTGCCAGACTGTGTTCTATTTTAATTTTAACCTCTGTCACTCTTTTCTCTTCTCAGCTTTTTGTGACTCAAGATTTAATGAGTTTATTTCTTCCTTAGCTTAAAAACCAGTATAAAAAATTCCAAGCATGTGCAATTATGTTTCCAAGTCGGCTTGGCACTACACTTCTTAGGGATTGCTATTTTAAATCTTTATGTAATCAAATATTAATGTTACATACATTTTTTCTGTCTGTACTTGAGTGAGATGTACAAACCGCATGTAGAAGAACTTCTGTTCATTTCATTTTATTTATTTACTTTTTGATTCGCTCCTGTTCACACAGGGGCAATGACGTTCGCTTTTGCTTCTTTGTTCTTCTGTTTCATTGTTTGTCAAAAAAAAAAAATAACCGTTAAAAAAGTAAATGACAGTTGATCTTGTACCGAAACCAAAATCATTCCTGGGCTACACACGGATGCCCATTTCACACAAGCAAAAGCGTTCTCTCTCTCTCTCTCTCTCTCTCTATGGTGCTTCTGGCTGCAACCCGCCGGCCTTGCTCCGTCCTTCCCCGCCTGCGATTTGACCTGGTGGGCTCCGCCCCCGCCTGCGATTTGACCTGGGTGGGCTCGCCCCTTCCAAAGGAAGAGAGCAGGTGTCTGTGCCGTGGGCTCCCAGCAGAAGTTCCCACGGGTCCTTCCACCTGGGGAGGGACACACCAGCCCCGGCTCTTCCTCTTCTCCCGTCACCACGACACGCCAAGAAAAACAGAAGGGAGAACTCCCCCGGAACCAATCCCACCTTCCACCCAGACCCTTCACGCTTGGAACTAGCCTGGCCGTGTCCGCTGCTCACTCTAGCTGTGGCTGCTTCATTCTATGATTCCCTTCCCCCCCCTCCCCCCCAGTAACGCAGTCGGAGGAGCCGCTTTCCTCCTGGTGTGTTCCACGGCTTTCCTCAGCACTGACTAAACCCTGTGAGGCTCAGCCCCCCGTGTTTGGGACCCCGCAGTCCTGTTGTCTCTGGGGTCTGGCCCCTCGCAGTTCCGCCCTTGCTTCGCCCTTCTCTCTGCAAGGTCTCCTGGATGAACCGACGTGTTCTGCATGGTGTTTGGATAACGAGCCCGCTCGGGCTCCCTCTCTCAGCCGGTCTCTCTGGAGGGACCCACAGTGGAGCTTCCTCGCCTCCCCGAGGCTCGGAGGAAGGTCAGCGGGGGTTGTGCACCCTGTAGAGAACAGCCAGGCTCACGTGTGCAGGGCACACTCCCTTGCTGGGGTGAGCAGGCTGGACGAGGCTGTGCGGATTGAGTGCGTGTAGACACTTAGTGGGAGGTGTGTTTATGATGAGCGGTCCGCATGCTCATTTAGTAGAACTCAGGAGCGATTCCACAGGCCGTATGCTTCATTCAACAATAACCACGATTTGTATATATCAGCTGCAAGCAGCTTCCATGAATACGTGCTTAAGAAATAGCATCGCTTACGTGACCGTATCATCATCCATGTCAATTCTGTATCTGCCCCTGTCATTTACACGATAGGCTCCGTGATACTAAAATTTCCCCTGAAATTATTTACAACAATTTGCATAAGCAATATGACTACTTTTTTGTGCCTACTTTGACAATTATTAAAACATTTTTAATTCTTTCATTCCAGTCATACTCTTATAAACTCTTCCTAGCTTTTTTGTTTTTATTTTTTTTCTGAGTCTCAGAAAACTTTATTCACTTTTATCAGCTCTGGGTTTACTCAATATCTTTATTAGTAGTAGTCCAATCACTTTCAGTTCAAGTATCACATTATAATCTCTAGTAAGTATTATTTAATTTCCTCATTTCTTACTCAAGAGTTCCAGGCCAATCACAGCATCATTTAAGCGCACACATAATTTAATACAGCTATTCTTTGTTTACTTTGAAAATTAAACCATGAGTCTTTCAGTGTTTCCCATAGGAATTTTTTCCCCCTTAACCTCCAACCGCAAATTTGTGACTGAATGTGACAGTCAAAAAATAAAATTTCTCTGGCATATTGTCGGGCTATGAGAATTAAAGAGAGTTATAAAAAAAAAGTAACTGATTATTTCTTGCATCTGACCAGGTAGAATTGATTTAAAAAAGTTTTAGTATGAAGCACAAAATTCTGGAAGCCTTCTGTCAGCCTATGCTAAACATGAGAATGTTAAAAGGGGGCTCTTTGTCGTATGTCCACTGCACATTTTGTGGTGTATGCTACTCATTTCCAGAATCCAGTCCTGCCGCTTTTCTCATGTATTTGGTTTTGTACCTGCTCTGCATCTTCAAGGGTATTGTTTTGTGGGGTCCGGAGGAGTCCAAAGCCCTTGCTTGGACTTTGATTTGTTGGTCTTCTATTCCTAATGGTACATCCATAGCAGGAACGGGGTGACTTCTTCTGGAAAGTCAGCTGTCTCAGTTTGCTTGAGACGCTGTCACAAAATAACATCAGCTCAGTGGGTTGTGCCCTACCGCAGCTCAGTGCGCACACTTCCGGTGGTGTGCCGTGCGGTCGTGTGCGAATCGTTGAGCCTGCTCATGGCCTTTGTATCGTGTTACCGTGGGCTCTCGTTGAGTTGTATTTGTGATCGGCCTGTCAAGAAACAGCTGCCAGGCTTGCACAACACCAGCGTGAGTTTCAGGATTTGGGGGGGGTACTTCTGAAGCTGAGTACGCATTCACATTTCAGCCGCTGATGTCGTAAGCGGCGGGACGGGCGTCGCACGGGGAGCGGACTGGGCCTTGGGTCTGGTGTGATTGGTGAGCGCCATGAAGAACGACGTCTTGAGTTGTGTCTTGGTGAAGCTCACTGTCCTCCCAGGAAGGCACCCTCTGCGTGAGGTGTGTGCGTGTGTCTCGGGGCTCGGGCAGGGCCTCCCCGGTTCTCTTGGATTGCAGAGAGCGGCCGCGCTTTCTCCCCGCGAGCCTCGCGGCTGACAGAGCCGGGGCAGCGCTGCCAAGTGAGCAGGTGCATTCGTTTGGCCTTTTGCACAAGTGCGCGTGAAACAATCTGCTAATGAGATTTCCTTTCTCTCCTGTTTGTAAATGGCAACACGAGAAAAAGCCTATCACTGTGTCGTCCGTGACGGCTGCGTGTCCCGTGTTCTGTTTTGCGTCTTACGCGCGTCTCGTGGAGGAGACGGGAATGCCCTCCCTGGACGCGGACGTGTGAAGGCAGGCTTTGGAAAAAATGCTTGGATGCCAGGCAGCTTCAGGAGGTGTGCTAGGGTCCCGCTCATCGTTTGCACACTGGGCGTGTGCGCGTCACGGGGCTGCGCTCCCGCCGCCCCCAAAGCGAGGGAGCCAGTGCGCCGCTCAAAGCTGTGTCTGCGTCTCGCGCCTCACCCTGGGGGCTCCCACCTCCTCGGCCGAGGGGCGTCCCGGTGGCTCCCTTTGCCGCCCCCCCCCCCGGGGCGTCACCGTGTTTGCACACCGGTCTCGCCTCTTGAGCACCCCCGTCCCCTCTCATCGGAGTCCAGTACGAGACAATCGGAGGCCGGACGGGGCGAAGGCGGCTTGCCGGGAGGCCGTCAGCCCTCTCCCCCGCCCGGGGTTTGATCCGCAGGCATCCTCGAAGTGCTGCACTGCGTGCTGGTGGAGAGCCCGGAGGCCCTGAACATCATCAAGGAAGGGCACATCAAGTCCATCATCTCGCTCTTGGACAAGCACGGGCGGAACCACAAGGTGAGCGGACCCCGCTGCATCTCCACGCGCGCATCTTTCTGGAGTCGTTTAAAGCGTAACAGCCGCGTGTATTCTGTACCTGACAGAGCTAGTAGGAAAGACACACACACACACACACACACACACGCACACGAGTTGCACTCAGTACCTGTGTGTGCAACTCGGGCTGCGTGGAACGAGCTGGAGGTGGCTTCCCGTTCCAGGTCCTGGACGTCCTGTGCTCACTCTGCGTGTGCCACGGGGTGGCCGTGCGGTCCAACCAGCACCTCATCTGTGACAATCTCCTGCCGGGAAGAGACCTTCTGTTGCAGACGCGTCTCGTGAACCACGTCAGCAGGTAGCCGGGGCACCGCCGGGGCACCGCATGGGCTGGGGGTCACCTGGAGCCGGGGCACCGTGTGGGCTGGGGGTCACCTGGAGCCGGGACAGCAGCGGCTCGGGGGTCTTATTGGCGTCCCTATTGTATTTCCCCAGGAAATAACAGAGGTGCCTTTAAAAAAACAACAACACTAAGCTGATAGGTTTATAATAACAGTAGATGAGCGCGGGTTCGAGTTTCCACGCACACGCAGCCGCGTTAGCCTCTTCAGCAGCAGGCTGGAGAGAATCATGCTTTCCGCGCCTTCTTAGAAATAGCCGAGGATGCTTCCCTGCGGCCTGCTTCGAGGTCCGCACCGTGAATGGTTTACAGGTTCAGTGTCCAGGCCGGTGGCTCACGCGCGCCTGTCATCCCAGCCACTCGGGAGGCCGAGAGCTGAGGACCACAGGGCGGAGCCGGCGGGGAAGGGGGATCTGTGAGACTCTTAGCTCCACGGAACCCCCAGAGAACCACAGGTGGAGCTGCGGCGCGACGCGGTAGAGCGCTAGAAAAGAAGCTCAGGGACAGAGCCCAGGTCCTGAGTTCACGCCCCAGGGCTGGCACCACACACACGCACACACACACGCACACACACACGCACACACGCACACGCACACACACCCCTGCGTGCCATGAACCTTGATGGTACGACGTGCCGAGTGTCTCGTTTTGTGCTTTCATTTGATTAACGCTAGAAAGCCTCCTTCACTGCGGCGTGGCCAAGGAAACAAAGTCACGTTAGACTCTTGGGGGACACCCCCACGCTCACCCCAAAGCACGGAGCCGTCGCCCGTAGGCGATGCGGGAGGGAGGCCGCACCGCGTCCCCTCCCCCCACCCCACCCCCCCCCAGTGGCTGCGCCGTGGTTCCGAGGGCTTGGGGTGTGAGGCCCCGGGACGCGGGACCCGCGCTCGCGCGCGTGTGCTCACACGCGTGTGCTCACGCGCGCGCGGGCCGCCGCGCGGGCCTCCCCCCCCTCACCCGCGTCTCCCGTCTCTTGGAAGCATGAGGCCCAACATCTTCCTGGGCGTGAGCGAGGGCTCGGCGCAGTACAAGAAGTGGTACTACGAGCTCATGGTGGACCACACGCAGCCCTTCGTGACCGCCGAGGCCACGCACCTGCGCGTGGGCTGGGCCTCCACCGAGGGCTGCTCCCCCTACCCGGGGGGCGGCGAGGAGTGGGGCGGCAACGGCGTGGGCGACGACCTCTTCTCCTACGGCTTCGACGGCCTCCAGCTCTGGGCAGGTGGGTGCCGCCTCGGCCCGCGCGCGGGGTTCGGGGGGACCGGTGGGGGCCCGCGGTGGCGGGGGGGGGGGGTGGACGTGCAGGGAACGCGCGTGTGCGTGTGTGTGCGTGTGTGGTGGTGTTGGGGGTGGGGGTGCAAGTGGCTCTGATGGGAGCGCGCCGAGATGCAGCCGGTGCTGCGTGAAACGCTGGCCCCGCTCAGCCACGGCAGCCGCGGGCAGCTCCGGCCTTGGCCTCGGCCTCGGCCTCGGGCGCGGCGCGGGGTCCGGAGTCCAGGCGCTTGGACAAGCCGATGCGCAGGCGCACACGTCACCTCGGCCGATGCGCAGGCGCACAGGTGCACGCGTCACCTCGGCCGATGCGCAGGCGCACACGTCACCTCGGCCGATGCGCAGGCGCACAGGCGCACACGTCACCTCGGCCGATGCGCAGGCGCACACGTCACCTCGGCCGATGCGCAGGCGCACAGGCGCACACGTCACCTCGCCGGCTCCGGCTCTCTCGCCTCGGCTTCCTGCGGTCGTGGTCTGGACGCCGGGGAAGCTCAGCTCCTGCCCCGGCGGGCGTGGTGGAGTGAGCCACGCAGCCGCGTTTAGAATGTAGACCTGGGCTGCTCCCGGCTGACTTGGTAACGGGGGACACGCTTCCCCCCTCCCTCCTCCTCCTCAGCACAGGCCGCGACTGGCCAGGCAGGAGCTCCGCCGCTCCAGCCCCGTGGCCAGCCGCTTTTTGGCCTTGGTTATTGTTTTAGGCAGGGTGCCCTCCCCTCTCCCCCCAGGTGGGGGCGCTCCTGAGCGGCCGCCTGTCTCTGACATGGGCCCCTGAGCCAGCCACTGTACGCACCCCCCCCCCCCCCGGAGCTGGGATGACAGCGCCCCACCCTCCAGCCTCCACCCTCCAGCCTCCACCCTCCAGCCTCCAGCCTCCAGCCTCCAGTTGAGATGGTGTCTCAGGAACTTCGATACCCGGGCTGTTCTTGAACCATGATCTCGTGACCTCTCCATTTCGTTTATTCTTAATGGCCGATACGGGACTTAGGGCAAGTGATTTCGAGGAGACAGCAGATGTTTTATCTGTGAGCACTTACTCACCGGAGGAGAGTGGAGATAGTTCTTAGACTCAGAGGCTGGCTCAGAATGCCAACCGTCGAGCCGTGTCTTCATTGACACTCTGTGTGCAGTTGTGATTTGGGCCTCCCAGATGTTTCAAAGGGAGCAAATGTTTGCAAAGTCTCCGTGCTTTTAGAGAATTTAAATATAGAAGAAGCAAGAGGAGGGGCGTCTGGCGGCACAGGAAAGATGTCCAGACGCCTCATCCAAGATCTGCACATCTCCCTGTCCTTCTGTCCCTGTCTGGCGGATGTAGACAACAGGAAGTAATCCCTGAGAGGTCACGCTGTAGCTCTGTATAAATGCAGTGGCCTTCCGATGGACAGTGTTAGCCATCGTTAGAACTGGCGTTGATCATATTCCTGATCAAAGTGTTGGGTGATGGCAAATACTTGTTTTCCATACAATTAAAATAATAACATTTTATTCATTATTAATCTTGGCACAAACGAAGAAATAAACCTTCTTCTTTGAGCTACATTACTTCTGCATGCTTTTTTTTCAAGCTACCTCTTGTTTTTTTTAAAGCTTGCAAATTTGAACATTGGTACTTTTTTTTTTCTTTTTCAAGTAGATAGCATTTATCACTGGTGTTTCCAATATGTTGCCGACAGAACTCTTGGCATGCTAGGGGTAAAAAGAGGCGCTGTGGAAATGTAGAGCATGCCCCGTGAGCTCTTTCTTTGTCTTGGTTTCAATTGAGGGGTGTGTCTGTGCTTGTCCGCATGTGTATCTGGGAGACTCTCCCCGTCCCTTCTTCGCGGGCGGCTGTGAGAAGCCGATGTCCTTGCCATTGGCGTTCATTAGCAAATGACTTCTGATAGAGTCAGGAATGGGTTTAGATGGTTGGTAGGCCGGGGCACGAAATGACACTAATCAAATATCATTTTCATGGGTCTAGTCATGTCCTGCTCTATTACAAGGCCAACTGCCAGCTCACATAAAATAAATTCAATTACAAAACAAAAGCAAATTGGCAGATGATTGTCTCAGAATGAATAGGGTACTGGGAGAACAAATGACCCAGCCTTTGTGCTCACATTGTCTTTACTTCTATGTCGAATGTGTAGAGCAGAGAGGACTTTGTATTGGAGAGAGCGTCCGGCCTGACGCGTTTGCTGGGCCAAAGAGTGTGTTACTTGTGAACCAGGGATTTAGTCATGGTAACAATTCTAGAAGCTATGTGGTGTTCCAGTTATTAGAAACCGAGGCGCAGAAGTTCAAGTTGGGCAAGGGGACTCATGCCTGTAGTCCTAGCTTCTCAGTAGTTAGAGACAGGCGGATCATGGTTCAAGGGCATCCTGGGCAAAAGTACAGGAGACCCCCATCTCAACCAATAATACCCTAGGCATGGTGGCCCATGCCTGTAATCCTACCACGTGGGCAGCATAAATAGGAGGCTTGCTGTTCCAGCCACTGTGAGCATCCGTGCCCCAAACCCAGAGAGCTGGGGAGGTGGCTCAAGGGGTCGAGTGCTCGTTGAACAAGTAGACAACTCTGAACTAATACTCGATCCAGCAAATGACATAACAGCCTTCAGAATGAAAAGATCAGGGCTCAGAGAGGTGAAATCCTGGCCGACGGTCGCACAAGTTCTCCAGGTAGCTCTTTGAAGTCAGGTCTTCCCCGCTCGCAACCTCCTCATGCGGAGGGTAACTTCTGCGGGATCCGCTATCATCCAGGTACACGTGGAAAGTTCTACGTAGCAGAGGGTCCATTCCCAAAGCAGCAGCACAGGTCCCCAAACCAAAGCATTATTATTATTATTAATCATTATCCCTGGCCGTAGGGTGCGTGGCCCGGACCGTCAGCTCCCCAAACCAGCACCTGCTGCGGACCGACGACGTGGTCAGCTGCTGTTTGGACCTCAGCGCACCCAGCATCTCCTTCCGCATCAACGGGCAGCCCGTGCAGGGGATGTTTGAGAACTTCAACATCGACGGCCTCTTCTTCCCCGTGGTCAGCTTCTCCGCGGGCATCAAGTGAGTGTCCCCCATCCCGGGCGGGGGGAGGGGAGCCCCCTGCCCGGCTCCGCACGGCTCCTCCCTCCCTCCCGGGGCCTTGCCGCTGCTTCTCACGATGGAGGAAGGGCTGCCCGGCGCCTTGCCTGCCGGTCCGTCCCAGCGTCTAGCCCCGCGAGTGTGTATCCCGAACAGTGCATCGCGTGGTTTTGCTTTGTAGGGTCCGCTTTTTGCTGGGAGGGCGGCACGGAGAATTCAAGTTCCTCCCCCCGCCCGGGTACGCGCCGTGTTACGAAGCCGTTCTCCCCAAAGAGAAGCTGAAAGTGGAGCACAGCCGAGAATACAAGCAGGAAAGGACGTACACGCGGGACCTGCTGGGACCCACCGTGGCCCTCACCCAAGCGGCCTTCACCCCGGTGCCCGTGGACACCAGCCAGGTACCGGAACCACCAGCCTCCCTCGTCACCTACGGGGAGGCCGAGGCCGGAGGATGGGCAGGAAAGGTCCCCAGACTTCAGCTCCAGTTGACCAGCAAAAAGTTGGGCTGGAGACGTGGCTCAAGTGGTGGAGGGACCGCCGTGTCTAAGCTAGCTAAGGGAGCGTAAGGCCCCGAGTTCAAGCCCCAATACTGCCCTCCCCCCCAAAGAGTATCACAAGGTTCTAATTTCTTTTTAAACTTAGTTATTCTGTCCACAGCTTACAAGGCAAGGTACTTTAGACAAGTCTGTGGTGGGGGGAAAAAACAGACCCACCGGTTCCGCGTCTTCCTACATTTGTTCCTGATGTGTGGTTTCTTTGTCTTCTTTTGGATTGTAGATCGTCCTGCCCCCTCACCTGGAAAGGATCAGAGAGAAGCTGGCAGAAAATATCCATGAGCTCTGGGTGATGAATAAGATTGAACTTGGCTGGCAGTACGGTCCGGTACATGATTTTAGAATTTATTTTCAGATCCTGTTCGTGCATCTTTTTGAGAATATAACATTTCCCCCCTTCTTTTTGTGATGGGGTGATAGGAATGGGCCGGAGGGATGTCTTTCGGCATGTGGTAGGCGTATGCATTTTTAGGGGCAGGATGGGGGAGGGGGGCCCGATTTCACCGGCAGGCTTTTCTGCGGCAGGGCTGATCGCCCGGACAATGGGGGAGCAGCCCGTCTTTGGGCCGCGAGTTTGCCTAGGCTGGCTATTGATTTCTGTGCCAGAGCTTCACAAGCCCAGTCGCAGGGCGGGTGGAAAGGGGGGAGGCGGGGGGGGGGGGCGGATCTTTCCTTCTGAGCGCTGCTCTCAGCCTGGCTGACCCCGGCGGCCCGGCCCGGGCGTGGGTGTGCCCACAAGGTCGTTACTCGTTGGCTAACCGTGGGAGAACAGCGCCCTCTAGGCGGCGGCCCCAGTAGGTGTAAGAGCAAAGAGGAGGAGCCATCAGGACCCAGCCCAGCCTTAGCCTGGAGAGAGCCTCTGAGTCCTTCACAACGGTCGCAAGAAAGGAAAGAATATAGACATTTATTATTAATTATGATGGGCTGGTCCTGAAGTTTGAACTCAGGGCTTGGGCACTGTCCTTGGGCTTTTTTTTTTTTTTTGCTCAAGGCTAGCGCTCTACCACCGGAGCCACAGCTCCACTTCCAGTTTGTGGTAGTTAATTGGAGATAAAAGTTTCATGGGGCTGGGAATACGGCCTAGTGGCAAGAGTGCTCGCCTCGTATGCATGAAGCCCTGGGTTCGATTCCCCAGCACTACATAGATAGAAAATGGCCAGAAGTTGTGCTGTGGCTCAAGTGGCAGAGTGCTAGCCTTGAGCAAAAAGAAGCCAGGGACAGTGCTCAGGGCCAGAGTCCAAGGCCCAGGACTGGCCAAAAAAAATAAATAAATAAAAATAAAAATAAAATGTTTCATGGACTTTCCTGTCCAGGCTGACTCTGAACTGTGATTCTCTTATCTCAGTCCTCCTGGGTAGCTAGGATTGTAGGTGGGAGCCACTAGTGCCTACAAAAGATGTCATTTCTAGCTTGGCACCTTATGTGGACTTAAAAATTAAGTTCTGGTTCACGTCCGCCTGCCTGTGCCATGGCATGGGTAGAAGATGATAAATGCCCGCGGTGTAATCATTCTGTTCTCTGGCAGCCCCTGTCGTTTTGATCTCTACCGAGGTGTTAACAAGGCTATTCTAATGCAAGGATAGGGAACATCTTTCTCATTCATTCATTCCTGAACATCTACAACTTAGTGTGCTGGCGAATCCAGTAGACTCTTGTTATCTTTGGGTTCTACGCCCATGGATTCAGGGAAAATAATTCATCTCTACCGGACACACACAGATCCCCTTCCACAGGTGGTGATTTCCACACGGTGTGGCGTAGCGATTATCTATGTAGCTCTGACGGCCTCTCAGCTCTCGCAAGCCGTCTAGAGATGGCTTCGCACGCACAGGAGGACGTTGCTAGGTGACGTCCAAACACCAGGACATTTCCTAGACGGTCACTGAGCAAGCTTGGATTTGGTACCCACGGAGTACTCTGTGAGCGCGGAGGACATGTCCCAGGGTTCCTTCAACAGTGCCTTCATCATGCTGGCTCATTTGATGAAAGTAGAGGAGTAACATGAGAGCAGAAGCTAACTCACCAAACTACCACACAGCGTTTTAGCCAGCGGTCCCGTTTATTAATACCTCCCACCAGGGGGCTCAAAGCCGGCAGATGACTGTCGATGAAAACGACGTCTCTGTTGTATGTTCTTGCACGTAATGCATCTCCGCTCATAAAATACTTCTTCGATGAATTTCACATTGGTTGGGTGTCTGCCACGTGACTTGCGCGGCGTGTCCTAGGTGTTGGGTCTTGCCTTCTGGTGCAGAGGGGGAGGTAGACTGTATCTCAATAAGTGGGCACCCACTTTGTGGCAGGTGTTTTTTTTTAATGTAGGATGGGTGGGCAGATTGCCACATTTGGCAGAATTGCCTTTTCCAGTAAGCCCTGGAAAGAGCCAGGCCAGCAGGCGCGTGGGTATGAGGGCAAGCGGGGCGGAGGCTCGCGGGGGCTGTGGGAGGAGAGCTGGAACACAGACGCCGCCAGCCCTTACCCCTGGCTGTCACCGTTGACGGTAGTGGGTGGGTCTCTGGAGATACCAGAGGCTTCTTTGGGGACAGAATGGGGGTGGGGTGGTGATCTAGGCGCTCCTTCTTGCTTTCTACTTCTGGACATACGGTGACGTCACCATTACGTGTGTTTGGTTTTGGAGGCTACATGGTAGGCCGGTTTCTTGTCCCGTTTCAGGTGAGAGATGATAACAAGAGACAGCACCCGTGTCTGGTGGAGTTCTGCAAGCTGCCCGAACAGGAACGTAATTACAACTTGCAGATGTCTCTGGAGACCCTGAAGTGAGTTGGATAACTTTTCATACTTTCCCATCTCTCTCACCTCAGGGGAGTCAAATAGTGAGGTGGTGTGTGTGCGCGCACACCAGTCAGTCTTAGGGCTTGGATTCAGGGTCTGTGCGCTGTTCCAGAGCTTATTTACGCAAGGCTAGCACTCTACCGCTCAAGACTCTCCATTTGGCTTTTTGGTGGTTAATTGGAGGCAAGAGTCGCATGGATTTCCTGTTCTGTCAGGTGTCAAACTGTGGTCCTTAGATCAGACTCCTGAGTAGCTAGGAGTTAGGCATGAGCTACCAGCACCCAGCTGGGCTCATTAATTTATGTCTTGTTGCTCTACACCGGTATTTCTCAAATGATGAATTACAGAATTTTGAGGGTATGCTCATAGTATAAGCCTGGGACCAGGCTAGTCACAAACCGTTTCTGGCCTGTTACAAAGTAAGTGTGAGATGTTAAGAGTGACTAATTAGAAACTTTGATGTCAATGCCAGGGAGAAAAGCTTATGTCTGTTATAAATGTAGGTGAATATCTAATATGTTTCATTTTGAAAATTTCATCTAATTTTAATGTATTTTTATCAGAGACCTGCATCAGACTGGAAAATAAGCATGGGTAACTTTGGACCCAAAATATTTAGAGAATGTGGTGTTAAAAGAATTAGAGATTTTTCTTGACAAGTGTTCTGTCGGTCTCTAAAATGGGATAGAGCAATTTGATGATGTTTCTAAATTTATTTAGCTACAGAATTCTTTTTTTCAGGGTGAGCCTCTGGGACCATTTCTCTCTGTAGCATGCTTAGAGAACAGCTACTGTAGGCTATTTTGTGTCATCTTATAAAGGCAACTTTTCTTCTTAGTGACTTTTTGCTCATCAATCTCTTGGATTTGTCACATTTTCAGCTGGAAGAATGGGTCAGGGATAAGATAAATAAAGCCATGTATTTTCAAAGTTATCTAGACGAAAAGTTCAGAAAACAGTGGTGTAATCTTGTTCTTTGCTTTCTCTCCATCCCTTCATGTCCTACAGAAGTGACTTTGTTCAGGGAGTTCTCCATACATACCCTCCTCTGATTTCCTCCTGGCCGTTCTTGTTGGGTTTGTGCTTGCCAAGAGCCAGGGCTAATTTCCAGTGAAGCGATTGCTCCAAGGAGCTAGAACGTAAACCTTAAATAACGTTTTAGATTCGAGGATTTGGACTCAAGCACCTAGTGTAAAAGGTGCAGAGTCATTATGATGGAGCGAGTCAGAGGAAGCCCAGAGCGTTGGTTTAGGTTGGCCTGATTCCTTGAGGAATAAGGAATCTATCCACATCAAGACAATAAAGAACTAACATGATAAGGCCCGGGATAAGGCATGCCGGATGTACCGCTCCGGCCCAGCCTGTCCTTGTGCTCAGCATCTCCTGTTTCCATTTGTGGCCGGGACACGAGTGAGCTCGCTACTTTCAGCCCTGTAACTCGTGAAAGCTCATTATCCCTCAGCATTTACAACATAATTGACTTAAGCTTGCAGTCCGCTCCTTATCATTCTGGAAATTGACAGCTAGACCAGCCATGGCTCGGTACGTTCTGGAAGGCAGAGCTCCCTCTTCGTGCATTTCATTATGCTGAACCTTTGCCAAGTGCGTGCATATAATCCCGTCTCCTTCTCGGCCCCTACTGCTGTTTCTTACAGCAACCATGGTGTCCATGATGGTTTTGCCGTGAGCTGATTTCACCCGCTTCTTTGCAAATTCAGTGGCATTGGATCTTTCCTCTCCCCCTTACACTTTGTCCGAGTCCAGCGGTTCAAAGGAAGCATGGTGCTTGCTGGCTTTATTTCTGGGGCTCATCTGTTTCCTGGTAGCTGCCCCCTGGAGTAGGGGGGCCCTTGGTGACGGCCCTCACCAGCGGGCTGTCCCTGTGAGGTGCAGCCTTTCTGAGTCTCGGGTTTGTTCTCAGTGGTCTGGAGATTGCACATGGTGGAGCTGTCCTAGGGCCTGAGTGACAGCTGTCATAATGCCTTCAACACTCCATGCCGCACAGGGTTTTGGCTTGTGAACTTGATTTGCTTTTGCTCGGTGATCTCATTTGTTTGAATCTTGCGAAGTAATAAACCAACACATCGATGAGAAAGTTCTCCCAGAATATCACTTGCGTCCAGTTAGAACCCTCGGTGAAACTCTGGTGTTTGGCGTGGCATCTGCAGGGCCCCGGCCACCGGGGTGTAAGAGAATCACTCACGCAGGTGCCTTCGTGAGAGGAGACAGCCGCATGGAAAAGGGCCTGGGAGACTTGTACGTTCGGGAGGTTTCTTCCTGTGCCATTTCCATGTCTGGTCTCAGCTTCTAGGAGGAAGTAATTTATGGACAAAGACGTTTTCCTGTTGCTTAAAATCCAGAAGCATGTGTCCTGAGGTGGTGATAGTCACTACCGGGGAATGGTTGGACCCAGGACGGCTTCCTGGTAACTCACGTCGGCCTTTGCGCTCTAGGACGCTGCTGGCGCTGGGGTGTCACGTGGGAATAGCCGACGAGCACGCGGAAGAGAAGGTGAAGAAAATGAAGCTTCCCAAGAAGTAAGTGAGGCAGGCGCCCGCACCTGTCACACCCCCATGGGACCCTCGGTAGACACACACGTGTCTTGTACACCTTAAGCTGTCATGAAGTGGGTCCCCAAGTACAAACAGCTCAGTGACACCAGGGAGCACTTGAAGTCTGTGGTGGAGCGGCCGGATCCACCATATTCTAGAGGGAGAAGAAACGAAGCGCAGCAAGTGTTTGAGGAGCGTGTGATTGTCACGTGCTATTTTCCGCGCGCGTGTGAACGTGTGTCCACGTTTCCGTGTCATTGTGTAGAATAGGATGTTTCCTGGCGGCACTGCTATGCCCTCATTTGCTTTTGTTGAGTGACACTGCGCTTGAGGAATGACTCTGAAGTCCGTGTGCCTCTCAGTTACCAGCTGACGAGCGGCTACAAGCCCGCGCCCATGGACTTGAGCTTCATCAAACTCACGTCCTCTCAGGAAGCCATGGTGGACAAGCTGGCCGAGAACGCGCACAACCGTGTGGGCGCGGGACCGCATCCGTCAGGGCTGGACCTACGGCATCCAGCAGGTACTGGAGGGACGGAGGGAGGGAGGGAGGGGGTTAGGGGGAGGGGGCTCCGCTCTGGGGCTGGGCGAGCGAGTAAGTCACAGCTGGATCAAAGCACCGGCCTGGGGCTGGACTCGGGGAATGGCGCTGCCCGAGCTCTCGGGACGGCCAGGTCCTGTGGCGTTTCTCCCTCAGAGATGGCGTGTTCCCATGGGGCTTTGAAATACTAAAATGAAATGGTAACAGCGGATGCGCAGTGCCTTCCTCCTTCCCCCGCGGGACCAGGTGTCGGCGTGTCGGAATTCCACGTGTGACCTTTGCCTTGTGTGCTGCACCCGGCCCTGGGTGGGGGGGGCAGCGGCCTTTAGGTGTTTGTTTATTCAGGATAACTCAGGCGTTGGTCGACGGTGCTCTTCAGGATAAAGGGCCGACCATAAGCAGACTTGCCTCTGTTCTGGTCAGATGCTCACCAGGGGGGTTTTGTTAAATTTAGGACACGTTTTCGGGATGTCAGAGTCGGGGAGCAGGTCACGATGGTTATTGTCCTTTGGAGGGGCTTGTCGGGGAGCTGATGGTCACTGAGTAGGGGTTACAGGAGCAGAGCAGCGGGCTTTAGCCTCATCCCTCAATGATGGGGTACTATTTTCAGTGAAATCCTCTGGCTACTCAGATACCTGTGCCACCATGAACTTTCTTAGCAAATTATTTAGCTTTGGTAAATAAATAATATCTGCCAAAGAGGGGGCTGTGTGGTTTCCACCATCGCTGGTGCCTGATGGATAAAGTTCACTGTGGCTATTAGATGCTCGAATCCAGACCCCTGCTCAACGTTGTAGAAGGCGGTGCCGTCTAGAACTGAATTGCTGGTTGAAAAAAAAAAAAGTATGTTTCCCAAATCCTTCTAATCCAGTGGCTTCTGCCATTTGGGAGAATAAAAGTGACTTAACTATGGCTTGGTTTTCTCCCCAAATGACGTTTTTGTTTGGGATTTAATTGGTCTCTGAATCACATGAACCTGTGTGCGTGTGCACGCACGGAAGTGTGTACACGGACGCGTGTGTGCTCTCTGTGAGGCAGAAGAGGGCCAGGTCCTGGTTGGCCTTGTCAGTGGGCGGCACCCATGCGGAGTCCTCCCGGCGGGTCCATCGCCCGGGACGGTGGCCGACGGCCAGCGGTGGGCGTTCGTTACTGTCCTTCGTCTCCCTGCTTTCTGTGGAGAGGCCGTGTCAAGTCCGGGCTTTCCTCCATTTGCTTACGGCGGTGACCGCCACGGTGTTTGGTAACCCCTCGAGGCTGTGGATGTCTCCGTCTGCTTCTGGCAGAGCTTTGATGACTGTTTGCCCTTGTTCCCACCCGGCAGGACGTAAAGAACAGGAGAAACCCCCGCCTAGTGCCTTACACCCTCCTGGATGACCGGACCAAGAAATCCAACAAGGACAGCCTTCGGGAGGCCGTGCGCACACTGCTGGGCTACGGCTACAGCCTGGAGGCCCCCGACCAGGACCACGGTACGGCCTGGCTCTGTGCTGGTTCCCTAAGGCTAAATAATGGAAGAGGACGCGAGGGCGGGGCGTCTCTGGCCTGAGTGGGGGGCGCCGGGGCCCAGAGGCGTAGAAAGCTTTGCCAAAGAGTCTGACACCCTGGGATGGAAGGACGGGCAAACTCATCCAGAAAGTTCTCGGGGGCAGGATGCATGTTTTACAACGCAAGTGTAATCGACAGCCAGCAAAGCCCCGCAGGTTTTACACGCTTCACCCTGGGGGATTCTGCCAGTTTTATGCACGAGAGGAACCGGCACCCACATGTCCTGCGGGGACCCCCCCCCCCCTGCACATCCGCTGCCAGTGTGTTTCTGCGTCCTCCAGTGTTTCCTCCGTTCCAAGCAGGGAGGTTTTCACTGCTCTGTTATTTTAGCTTTTATTGAGGTTGGTAGTCCAGCTGGAATTAATTTCTGTTCAGGATGTGAAGGCCAAGGTTTTTTGTTTCTTTTAAATACGGATGGATGTCCACTTGTGCAATGATCGGAGCATTGTTCTTTTCAAACGAATCTATCTTGTCTTTTGTTGTTGTTTTCTGTGCTTGAACTCATAACCTCAGAGTCCCTTAGCGTTCCACTCAAGGCTGGTGCTTTACCACTTGAGCCGTTATGTCTGCCTCTGGCTTCCTGCTAGTGAATTGGAGAGAAGAGTCTCTCAGACTTGTCAGCTCAGGCTGGCTTTCTATCTCAGTCCTCAGATTTCAGCATCTTGCCTATTTAGGATCACGGAAGTGAGCTGATGGTTCCCATCTTTATCTTGACATTTTTATCCAAATAGATAAGTGACTTCTGTTTTTAGTGGGTGTACTGAGTTCCATTTACCTACATAACGGCTCTCTTTAAGAGTTGATCACACTGTATATCACCTTACAGTGGATTTGATACCAAACAAGGTCTTGCAATCTACCTCTGTCTCTCTGTCTGTCTGTCTGTCTCTCTCTCTCTCTCTCCCTGTATGCATCTACATATATTTTAGGTTAGGCTTGTCAGTTTGATTTTATTGAGTTATGCTTGACTTTGTAGACACTTAATTTGTGGAGAATTGCTACTTGAACAATATTAAGTCTACCAGTTCACGAGCGTGGTATGTCCTGTGCATTTTGTTCCTTTTAATTTATTCTTGTTTTATTTTTTTCGCAATATCTCTATCAGATTTGATATTAGGGTAAAGCTGGCTTCTTAATACATGTTAAGCAGTGGTTCCTTCTTCCCCTAGTTTTGAACATATTTGTGTTATTTCTTTCTTTGAATATTCGATAGGGTTTATCATTTTAACCCTCTGGGTCTGGAGATGTCTTCTTTAGGAGAGGTATTTAATATGCCAAAAATGTGGCAATTTCTAATCTCCCATCTCTTCTACTTTTCATGTCTGGAGTGACCTATTCCTCATTCCCGATATCGATCACTTTGTGTCCTCTCTCTTTCTGTCTTTGTCAATCTTCCTAGGGATGGATTTCATGAATCTTTTCGAAGAGGCAGTAGATCTTCACTGTGAGGTTTTAGGGTTAAGCTTTTGGATATTTGCTTCTTTATCATGTCACCTCCCACGGTCACCTGCCGGGGTTCTGAGTGGCGGTGTCTTGTATTTCCTCTCGGGAGCGCAATGCTGCCGGGTTAGCTGTGTTGTCACTGCGGCCCGAGCACACAGTACTGAGGAATTCTGTTTCTCGCAGTCCCACCAGCCCTCTGACATGATTCCATGTCCTTTTCCTATGAACAATATATGTCCGCACGTATTTGGGTTACCGCCACTCACAGAAACACTTCCTGATGGCTTTAATGATAACCTTGAGAGTTCAAGATAGAAATGTGTGTCGTATGCCTGGACAAGCACGGATATTTACATCTTAAAGATATTATCACTGAAAGATTTAATCTGCTTTCAATTACATCGGACCAGTTGCCATTTAGGGACAATTAGTTGCAGATGGTGCTGGATAAGTACGATGTAATTCTGAGGACACAGGGTAGTGAGTGCTACTTACCACTGTTACTGCGTCTTCCTGACAACCTTGTGGGCAGCGGCCGCTACCTCACGGTCACCTACTTTCTTGAGAACTGGGTGAGTTTCAAGAAGAGGAGGGAGTTGTACTCACACACTCCTAGTTGGGCACCATGTCCATTCGCTTTCCATCCACAGACCCTGAACTCTACTGTGCCTCCTTGTGGGGACTGAGGGTGTGTACGAGGGGGCGGCAGGGGAGGTAGACTAGGGTGACAGGGCCACAGGGTCCACACAGAGGGTTCCACTCAGCCTGGCAATGTGTGGGAACTCTGGAGAGCGGGTTGGCGAGCTCTCCACTGCTGCCCGGGTCTGCTCCACGTTGAGGGCTTAGGGTAGAGCCGGGGGGGCAGGTGGCCGACGTTTGTCTTCGTGCAGGGATGCCGTCAGAGTCAGGCGGGCAGGCGGGTGAGTCTGTGAGCGCCACAGCAGCTGGGAGACCCTGCTTCTCGCCCACAGCCAGCCAGGGCCTCGTCGCTTCCGACGCGTGACGTCAGGAACAAGGGGAAATTCTGATTAGATACGGGAGGGAGGGATCACGGTGTCGGTCAGGTAGAGGCTAGTGTCCGGAGGGAAGCGTGCCCCCGAGGCGGGGCGTAGGGGAGGGGGTTGAGTGCGGGGTGGTGGGAGGATTCAGACGGTGCGGAAGGTCGTCAAAGCCCAGCTCAGCCCCCGATCCTTCGGCACGCATGCGCACACGTCGGAGGAAGCCCCAGCCCCAGAAGTTGTAGAGCGAGAGCGTGGCGTGTGATCGCGGCTTACCATGGCAACACAGCTATGGTAACAGTGGCACGGAACAGATTGGAGGGCAGGGCATGGGGCGGTGGGAAACCAGTTGGGAAGTTTTGCAGACACTGGGATTTTTAATTCTTGCCCCCTCCCCCCCCCGCCCCAGAACAAGGACGGTGGGAATGGAAACTATAAACAAATTATATAAGACACATGTAATGGTATAAAGCCACCTGAGTCCGGTAGCCATGGGTAAGCGAGGATCAGACGAAAAGCGCTGATTGGCAGTTGGCCATCCTGGGGCTGCTGCCGGCGTCTGAAAGGTGGAAGCGCCGCCGGTGGGTGGAATGGAAGGTCTCCCCCCGGCGACGAATCCCAGCCCTCAGCTCCTTCCCCGTCTCCAGAAAGACCCAGGCTGCTTCTGCCTTAAGGGCGAGCTTGGCAGTCCGAGCTTTGCTAGCTTGGGGGTGTCATCCAGCTTGGGGGTGTCGCCCAGCTTGGGGGTGTCACCCAGCTTGGGGGTGTTGCCCAGCTTGGGGGTGTCGCCCAGCTTGGGGTGTTGCCCAGCTTGGGGGTGTCGCCCAGCCTGGGGGTGTCGCCCAGCTTGGGGGTGTCCTCTCCACCGTCTTCTGAAGCTTACGGAAGGAGGGCGAGCTTATCCTTCCCCCCAGGTGTCCTCAGGGTTGGCGTTGCTCGGTGATGGCGGGGTGGCGGGGCGGGTGAGGTCCCCCCTTGGATGCGGGGCTGGGGCACACCTGCCTGCCCTCGCGCTGCTCTCCGAGCGTTCGCACGGCGGCTGGGCCTCGCCCGCCCCCTGGCGGCGGCGCCCCGGGCGCTTGCAGTGCGGTGAAGCCGCCCGGCCCACTGCGGGCCGCCCGGCCCTCCCTCCCGGGGTCCCCTCCCGCGGGGGCCCCCACCCCCTCCCCCGCCGCATCGCAGGCCCCGCACGCACCCCGTTCCCTCTCCGAGCAGGGAGGGGTGCGCCCCGGCCGGCAGGTCACCGGCTCGTCCTGCGCGCCCGGGCGGGGGGCGGGGGGCGGAGCCGGGGGCGGGGGGCGGAGCCGGGGGCGGGGGGCGGAGCCGGGGGCGGGGGCGGAGCCGGGGGTGGGGGGGCGGAGCCGGGGGCGGGGGCGGAGCCGGGGGCGGGGGCGGAGCCGGGGCGGGGGCGGAGCCGGGGGCGGGGGGGCGGAGCCGGGGGCGGGGGCGGAGCCGGGGCGGGGGGCGGAGCCGGGGGCGGGGGGCGGAGCCGGGGGCGGGGAGGGGGGTCAGTGCCGGGGATCGGGCGGGGTTCGGGGGTCCCCGCGGGGCAGCCCCCCCCCCCGCCCCGCTCACCCCCGTCCCCGCCCCGCAGCGGCCCGCGCCGAGGCGGGCGGCGGCGGCCCCGGCGAGCGGTTCCGCATCTTCCGCGCCGAGAAGACGTACGCGGTGCGCAGCGGGCGCTGGTACTTCGAGTTCGAGGCGGTGTCGGCCGGGGACATGCGCGTGGGCTGGAGCCGCCCCGGCTGCCAGCCCGACCTGGAGCTGGGCTCCGACGAGCGCGCCTTCGCCTTCGACGGCTTCAAGGTGACCGGGGAGGCGGGGTGGGGGGGGGCCCGGGGGGGGGCTTGGGGGTGCGGGGGGTGTGCCCGGGGGTCCCCGCAGCCGCCCAGCCCCGAGCCCGACCCGGGACACCCGGGCCCCGACCCTGGGCCTGGGAACCGCACATTTCCGGAATCCCCTTTCCAATTTCAGAAGAAAAGTGTCCACTTCTTCTTCTTCTTCTTTTTTTTTAATTTGTTTTAGAGATACAAAGTAACCTTAACGTTTTCATGAGAAGCGGGTAAAGCCATGTGGATCAGAAGTCGCATTGGGTGTTTCCTAACGACCCTCCTTGTGTACCCACAGAGTAGGGAGGCCCCAAAGCAGCAAACCCAGCCCGTTCTGAAAGCCGGGGGATGGGCTGGAAGGGAGTCCCCACTCCTCTCCTGGCTGATGAAGCCCGAGATGACCCTCCTAGGGGCACAAAGGGCTTGTTACCCCGCCCCCCCCCCAACCAGACCACAGACAAGGGCAGAGCCACAGGGAGGAGACAGACAGACAGAGAGGCAGACAGACAGACACAAGGGTGTGGGGGGGGGGGGGGGGAGAAGGAGAGACAGCGTTGTTCCACCGGGTGATTCCAGAGGCCCATTGTCTGACATAGCAGGGCCTAATAGTCTCTGCAAACTAGGGAAATATACTGGGGGACCCCAAATTCCCATCAACCACCACTGTGTTTCAAATGCACTTCCGAGCCGAGAGTTCCCTCGCGCGCGCGGAGGAGAGGCTGGCACCCCCATTCTGCGCGCGTAGAGGAGAGGCTGGCACCCCCCATTCCATTTCTGGCTAGCTAGGTCTTAGCTGATAGCTTGGGAATACTTTCAGGTTGGGTTTGAAGTTTTTGTAGTTTTCATAGGGAGCCAAACAGCTTTAAGAAATCTTTTTCTGTTTTTTTCAAGTCTTGCCACCGGCTGGGAGGAAGGGGATTTATTCTGCCATAGGTGACCGTTGGGGCGCGTTATTCCGGTGGCGCATTCTCTGCCCCCCGGCTCTGGAGTCGTGTTCATTGGCTGGTCTCGTGGTGGGAGGGGGCTCTGGACGGAAAGGCTGCGCTGTTGCTTGGATGCTCACAGTACCGGCCTGACGCCCGGTTTCTGCCGGTGCGGGTGGCTGGACGGCGGCGGCCACCGCGTGTCCACCCCCCCCCGGCTGGCCGTGACCCAGGCCCCTCCCGCCCCCCCCCAGGCGCAGCGGTGGCACCAGGGCAACGAGCACTACGGGCGCTCGTGGCAGGCCGGGGACGTGGTGGGCTGCATGGTGGACATGAACGAGCACACCATGATGTTCACCCTCAACGGGGAGGTCCTGCTGGACGACGCGGGCTCCGAGCTGGCCTTCAAGGACTTCGACGTGGGCGACGGTGAGTGGGCCGCGCGAGGGGGGGCGCGGGGCTGTTTCCGGGGGGCCCCGTATCGAGGCATCGTCCTCCTCGTGGTCCAGCTGCGGACGCGTCCTCGCTAGGGTGTTGACGAGGGAGGACTGGCTTTCAACGCGGTTCCATCCGCGGTGGGTGGCTTCTCAGGGGACTTCCTGGGCCAGCCAGTCGCTTGTGCCCCTGTGCCAGGCCCTCGGGGGGTGCCGAGATCACAGAGGGCGTGCATGAGAGGAGGCAGAGCCGGAGCAAGCCGGGGCGCAGAGCCTGCAGTGTAGACATGTGCGTGTCACCCGGAGCAGGGTCTCCAAAGGGCAAGCGTTTCTCCCAGCGGCCCCGCTGCACAATCTGAAACCCCCACCCCCGACGCCAGCCAGTCCCCGCCACCTCGAGAGAGCGACTTGGGAATTCCTCTCCCGGAAGCCGAGCCGAGGGAGGTCCCCCCTTGTATGGGGTGGGGGGGGGGAGGGGATCCACGGGACCTGAGTCTGTCTGTGTCCTTGTGTAGCCTTGGGTCACAGCCTCTCTCTTCTCATTTCCTTAAAACAAAAGTATTTGGGGGGCTGGGGATATAGCCTAGTGGCAAGCGTGCCTGCCTCGGATACACGAGGCCCTAGGTTCGATTCCCCAGCACCACATATACAGAAAACGGCCAGAAGTGGCGCTGTGGCTCAAGAGGCAGAGTGCTAGCCTTGAGCGAAAGAAGCCAGGGGACAGTGCTCAGGCCCTGAGTCCAAGGCCCAGGACTGGCCAAAAAAAAAAAAAAAAAGTATTTGGGGATGATGTCTTCCATCAGAAGCTTCCAGAAACCCAGGCGCCCGGCGTATTTTGAGCTTGTGTTTGCTTTACACACCCTCACAGCGTTTTTTTTCTTCAAATGATGGCATCTGCTTAGCGATCAGTAGGCTTTGCTATCCGTAGGGTGTCAGTTAAGGGAACTGGGGTGAAGGTGGAGGGGGAAAAGGTCGCAAGGGTAAGGGCTCGCAATCGCCATAGGCTACGTGCACCTGTAGAGGTTTTTATTGTGTTACACTACGGGTGTGTGCTGCTGAGGTCCTACTCATGGAAAAAAAATCACACCTATAGGTTTGATATCAATAGGTTATCCTACTTTGATGTCATTTATGAACTTGTTTGGTTTGTGAACTTGTTTGTGCTGGTTGAGCTTAATAGTCTTTATTATTTCCTGGAATCTCGTTATATTGATCGATAATGTATCGACAGTAATACTTATTATAGGTCTTTTGTAACTAAAGCTAAACTTGTGGCAGTCAGAGGTTTTGCGCATGATTAAATGTGAACTGAGGCCAATACTTAGTGTTTCTCCACGCAGTATTCGGAGGCACCTCATGCTCTCGAGAGAGCTGAAGAACAGTCACCCGGTGCAGTGCGTTATAGACCTAGGCCTGACATTTATAAATAAGGGGTTTTAAAACCATTATTAGCCGTTGGCCAATTCTTAGCATCCACTACATATTTGAGCTGCACATTAGAAGGATCCCATTAGCTCCTCTGAAGTCTGTGGACCACCTGTTTACTGTTCTTGCTATTTCACATTTGTGCAGAATGTCACTGAAAGGAAAAAGGAAGGAAGCGTCCACAGACTCTCCCTCCCCCCCCCCAAATTATCTTCTTACTCTTGTCACCCCAGGTGACCATTTCAACCCCTCGATGACAATTGCTTCTAAAGAATTCAAACAATGAGGATCATTAATGTTGGTCACCCCTCCTCCTTCCTCAAGAGCAGACTGATGTATGTGCTCACCCCATCCTCTGCCAGATTTTGAACTGTCCTGTGGGTTTGTCCCCTGGGTCCTTGCCAATGTGCGTGTGCACATATAGCACACGTGCACATGGATGGATCTTTCTGAATGCTCATTCAGAAGTGAAAGAACCAACATGCTTCTCAAAGATCAGAACCAGCTACGTGGCTGTGGAACGTTTTTAAATGCTTGCCTCCGGTCTTCTTGGAGTTATCGAAGAAGGAGCTGACAGCCCGGGCTCGCCGGTGTCTCCACAAATCAAGCTGTTCAGCAACTTGAAGAGCAAGGCAAAAGGCAGCCGCCCCTCCGGTTTCTGACTTTACAGAAGAGCCCGGCTGGTAGAAGGGTCTCATGGAAGGCCCACAGCTAGGAAACCATGAGGTCCAAGTCAGATCTCCTTTTCTCTCCACGTCTCTTCACTCTGTTATTGTCATCCTCCCCGGGGGGGGGGGGGGGGGGTTGGTGGCCGGCTCCGAGCTCAGAGTCCTGGAACCATCCGCTCACAACACTCTGCCCACAGGGTCTTTGGCTGACTGTCCTGAAGCTCGTGACTTTTCTTTTCTTCCGTCCCAGGATTCATTCCCGTGTGTAGCCTCGGAGTGGGGCAAGTGGGCAGGATGAACTTCGGGAAGGACGTCAGCACCCTGAAATACTTCACCATCTGTGGCCTGCAGGAGGGTTACGAGCCGTTCGCCGTCAACACCAACCGGGACATCACCATGTGGCTCAGCAAGAGACTCCCGCAGTTCCTCCAGGTGCCGGCCAACCACGAGCACATCGAGGTTTGTGTTTCCTTTAAAAAAAAAAAGAGTCAGACCCCCCGGAGGAAGAGCAGAAATTCCTTTCCCTGGGAGCGGTCTTTGGGGGCCAAGGGTTGCCGCCCACCCAGCGTGGGGGCCGTCACAGGCCCGTCCACCCGCAGCAGAGCGGGGACGGGTGCTTCCTCAGAACCCCGCAGGCGGGCGGGGGACGTTCTCCTCGCGCTGCTCAGTTTCTTGCCGCTTGCATCCAAACAAAGCCGTGAGAGGGAGAAATGTGACGTGGGCGCATGGTTCCAGAAGCTTCCATCCATAAGCGGGTGGTTCCTTCGCTAAGGGCTCTTGTTGTGCAGACACATTATTTTGAAAATGTTTTCGGAAGCTCTGGGTTCCTTCTGCCGAATGCGTGGCTGGGCCGGGGCGGGGGGGTGGGGTGGGGAGGGGGGGGGGACGCTGACCTCCGTCATGGAGGCCTCTGTGCTCGCTCGTCCCCGTCACGGTGAAGCTGGGGCTGGGATTCTGAAGCGAGCGGCGGCGATGCGACTGTGAACTAACGTCTCCTCCTCCTCCGTTAGGTGACCAGGATCGACGGCACCACCGACACGTCCCCGTGTCTGAAGGTCACCCAGAAGTCCTTCGGCTCCCAGAACAGCACCACCGACATCATGTTCTACCGTCTGAGCATGCCCATCGAGTGCGCCGAGGTCTTCTCCAAGACCGTGCCCGGGGGCCTCTCCGGCGCCGGCCTCTTCGCGCCCAAGAACGACCTGGAAGACTACGACGCGGATTCTGACTTCGAGGTTCTCATGAAGACGGCCCACGGCCACCTCGTGCCCGACCGCCTCGAGAAAGACAAAGAAGCCACCAAGTCCGAGTTTAATAACCATAAGGACTATGCTCAGGAGAAGCCCTCTCGCCTGAAGCAAAGGTCATTATTAGCGGTGGTGACAGTGGCTTGCAATGAGTGGCCACGATGCGGGTGCGGTGATAGAGGACAGGACGAGCTTCCTAAGTATTATTCCTCTCCTACCTCTCTCCTTTCTATTTTTTGCTTTTCCTTTCTTCCTGTATTAATAATTTTTTTGGCCCCCATTTTTTTTTTATAGGGGAAGATTAAACCTCCCGTCCTCCTAATTTGTTAGCCCAGACATAGTGTGTGTCAGTTACTCCCTAACAGGTGCACATGGGCCTTGTTGGCTAAAACGTAGCGAGCGTGCTGTTCGCCTTTCACGTCGCCGTCTGCTCGTACTAAGTCAGGGCTTCCCGCACGCGGCTCCATGGGCCCCTGGTCAGACCGTCTGTGTGGTGGGGGCTCCGTGGGCCTCCTTGCGGCTCAGCCGAGTCCCTCGCCTCCTGCCGGTGGACACCAGCGGAGCGCCAGCCCCGGCTGACAGCCAAGTCTGTGTGTCCGGAGGGCCTCCCGCCCCCCCCCCCCCCCCGCCCCCGGGCAGCGTGGAGGACCCGGCTGGAGACCGAGCAGCCCATCACAGGATCCCACATGAAGTAAGAAAAACATTACAAGAAAAAAATCATTGTCCTCTCATATATTCCAGATTTTTACTTAGAAGAACAAAGCCGGATTACAGCGCCAGCCACTCTGCCCGGCTCACCGAGGACGTCTTGGCCGATGATCGCGATGACTACGAGTACCTCATGCACACCTCCACGGTACGCGCTGGCCAGCGCCCCTGTCGGCCAATCGCCGTGCGCTCCCGCCCCTGCCCGTCACTCCGCGCTCCCCCTCGCACACCACGCGGGGACCCGTGGCCTTCGGCGCTACACTCGCTATGGAGACAAGGTCTCAATAAGCTGAAGGTGGCCTTGAACTCGCGCTTCCTCACTCAGCCTCCCCAGTGCTGGGATTCCAAACATGTGCCCCTGTGCTCAGCCAGGCAACACTCTTAAAATAATGATGGGGTTCGTAGGCTTAGATACGCCGTGAGGATGGAAAACACAGAAACGCGTGCGCCACCGTGCTGTTTTGTCGTAAGAGAGCTAACTCAGGGAACATATCCTTAGTGACGCCTCGAATATTATTCCTGGATACAGCTTTAATTTGTCTCTTGTCTTTTCTAAGTCCATGTCATTTCTTTCGTCTTCCGGGATTGTCTCAACAAAGCAGATCGTTCACCAAGCTTTGTAAGGAGTCAGATCTTGTCCACTGACGTTTGAAAATTTCAAATCAACTTATCCCTGAAGTACCAAAATGAAAAGAAGAGTCCAGAGTTGTGTCTGTTGTCGAGTGCTCCGTGTTTGAAGCTCGCATGCTAGATCTGAATTCTTTCTTTATTTTATTTCTGATTAAGTCTAGACCAGGGGTTTCATTGTGGCATTTCCACATTTCCACACAAGACACTTTGAGCAAACTCACACCGCCCGCTTAGCATGGACGTTTCTTCCCTTCCTCCTCACCCCTTTCACGAGCACTGTTTAGTGTTCAGTGGGTTCCAGTGTGCTGTGGTCATGTATATGTGCATATGTGTACACACATGAATATACGTAAGTGATTCCTCAGATTCTTCCCTATCAGTGTCCTCTCCTCCCCTCCCCCTTCTCCCTCTCCCCTCCTAGATAGCTCCCCTTGTATGTTATGTCCCATCCTCCTCCTCACCGTCAATCGCCACCGTTACTCTCGGTCTGTTCTGGACCGGTGAATGAGAACAGGAGGTGTTTAGCTTTCTGAGGCTGGCTTACCTCACTTGACATGATGGTGTCCACGTCCCTGCAGAGGACACGATGTCACGTGTTTGTTTCCGCTGTTCTCTCGACAGTATTACTACTCAGTGAGGATCTTCCCTGGGCAGGAGCCCGCGAACGTCTGGGTGGGCTGGATCACGTCTGATTTCCATCAGCACGACACCGGCTTTGACTTGGACCGAGTCCGGACGGTGACCGTCACCCTGGGGGATGAGAAGGGAAAAGTCCACGAAAGGTTTGTTCTTTTCGGAGTTTGACCTGAACGAATGACCTCTGGAAACAAAAACAAAAACAAAACAGCAGCGGTTAAACCTAGGTGCTTACTTGATTGTTTTGGATATGCCTAGAAATAAAACAGTGAAGCCCTTGATAACAGTGTCATTCTTGTTACTCCTACAAACCAGCAGGGAATGTAAAACGATGGAAAGCAGGACTTAAATACTGCTTAGGTGTCGTGACTAGAGATGTGGGCTCTCAATATTTAGCCTCGGCTGTAGGGATGAGAGTTGGGTGGAGATGAGGCATACAGCCCGTGGTCTAATACGAACCCTGGGACCTGGATGGGGTGGGGGGAGGCACTGTGAAGGAACGTGGGCTGGTAGTTGAGACGAGGTGCACAGCTTTGAACTTCCACTGAGGAGTAGTGGGTTCTTTCCTCAGCTTTGCCATTGACTCGCTGTGTGGCATTGGGTAAGTCACTTACACTTTCTGTGCCATCCTTTTCCATTTGTAAAACAAACCAAACTGAAACCGAACCTTCCCCACAGTGAAGACGGCTATCTTCCTTGCAGAATGAGACAAGGGAAGATCTGACCATTCGCTTCTCTCTCTCTCTCTTTTGTGCCCATGCCTCCTCTCTGACCTGCTGCGACAGGTCTCAGAAATGAGTCTTCCATAACGTTGCTTTTCTTCTCTCCCCTCCCTCTGGGTGACGGGGAACCTCGCTGTCCCGCACTCTGGTTGTAACCCGTGCAACACAATGGACTTGGCGCTTGAGATGGGAGCCGGGAGCCGGGCGCCTTACATTCATGTTCGTAGCAGGGCCCGGCCAGTGTGGTCTAGGACAGTTCTTGGGAGTGCATTCAGTTCTCAGAGATGGCAACAGTATAAGAGGAAAAAAAAACAAACAACTTCGCAGTCGGGCTGGAGTAACAGTAACAGGTGATTTTGTGTAGGGGATTTAGAGCAGGGCAGACCAGTGGACCATACAGAGCTCACGCAAAGAAACCGCCTGCATTGGATGATCTGGAATGGACGTGACCTTGGCCGTTGTGTCTTTTCCCTCCCGCTTGCCTGCTGTCGGCCTTTCTTTGCCAGTGGTGTTAGTTGTTGTCAGGGCAGGGCGAGACAGGCTCCAATAAGGCTGGGCTCCAAGTACGTCACTCTGCTTCCATCTCGAACAAAGGTTTTGGTGCAAGTGGAACCAAAGGTGAACGTTTGCTCATGTCACCGGTTTTCTCCTATGCAAGTTAGCTCTGTCTCTCGTAACAGCCCACCAGCCGTAAAGGGGCATCATGGTAGCCAAATTTTAAATCTATCTGAATCGCTGATGGCTCACGGAGAATCTGCATAAGGACTTTTGATTGTGTCTGGAAATGAGTATTTCTTCTCTCAGAACAAGTGGTTAAAGAAAACAAAAAGAAAGAGATGCACACTCAAATTGGGATGCTTATGAAATTGTTGAAACTCTTTTGAATCCCAGACAAAGGTCCAGTTTGGTTTGAGTATTTTTAGGGAGATGGTGCAGGTCAGTTCTTCTTGGGCTCCGACCCACTGGCCTGTGAAATTTAGAGACTTGATTTGGAACGTCCACCGCAGTCGATGGAGTTTTGCTCAGAATCATGGAACCGGGCCCATTGTGCACTTCCCCATTGCCGCATGAGCTTGTTGCTTGCACAGCATATTTTAGGTTTTAGTTTTGCAAGATGTACATGCTTTCTCTCACACCTGTTGGTCATGCCAAGATAAAAACGTGAGTTTGCTTTTTATCTATTCTGGCAATCCAGCATCAAACGCAGCAACTGCTACATGGTGTGTGCAGGCGAGAGCATGAGCCCCGGGCAAGGCCGTAACAACAACGGCTTGGAGATCGGCTGTGTGGTGGATGCGGCCAGCGGGCTGCTCACGTTCATCGCCAATGGCAAGGAGCTGAGCACCTACTACCAGGTAGGTGGCTGTGGCCAGTGGTGCCCTCGCACCTCTAGGGAACGGCAGGGGGAGACACGGTGGGAGGTTGAAAATTAGAGACAATGGAAGCAGAAAAGGAGTTAATGGTGTATGCTTAGACGTCTCTCAACACTCTGCAATGCTATAACCATTCAGGGGAATGAGCATGTGCCCGCCAAGATGTTCCCACAGTTGTGACGTTCTTCAGCCATTTCTGGGCAAAACCATGTTGCTCTGAGGGGAAGGAAAATATTGGCTTGTGTAAGGTTTTTCCTAGTTGTTCTATCTCCTCCCTTATCTAACACTAGCAAATGCTTTTGTTTGTCTAAGGTGGAGCCAAGCACAAAATTGTTTCCTGCTGTGTTTGCACAAGCTACAAGCCCCAATGTGTTCCAGTTTGAGCTGGGAAGAATAAAGGTAAGGATGGTTCAATCCTAGTGTTGTATCGTATTCTTTTCTGTAAGGGCCTGCTAGCATGTATACCTGAAAAGGATCCGGTATTTTATTACACCAACATGGATTGAACACATTGTTGTTCTTGAAGGGGGTGTACCTGTGTTGGACAATCTCTTTCTGGTAACACACTTTGAATGAGTTTATCCTTGATTGTCTTCAGTATACTATTCAAGAGCAGTAGGATTATACAGAACAGAAAAATGACTAATTGTCTACAGTACAGGTTCCCCCTGAACTCACGGGGGAGTTGGTGAACACACAGAAAGACCGAAAACTTTGTCACTTACACAGCAGCATGGATGGAGATCTCTGGAAGCTTAAGTGAAAGAGCAACTGAGAAGGGTAGGGAAGAGCCAGGGGATGGAAAAGATGAGGCACAGTTAGGTTGATTGCTAACCGGGGAGCCACAGGCACATTTGCTAGGAGAAAGAGCTCTTGGCAGAGGGAGTGAGGACACAGAAGTTAAGTAACTCAATCAGTGTGCAATCAGAGAGGCCAGAGAGGGCCCTATATAAAATTTTTGAAAAATTCCCTTTATACATGCTTTACCCACTCCATCAATGTACGTGTTCCATGTATGACATGTCTGTGCACACTCACCCATGTGGAAGGAAAGAGAACCTTGCTGGGAATCGTGACGTCCGTCATGCATCGGCTGCCCTTGACTCCTGGTTGAGGCAGCGTCTGAGGCAGCGGGTGAGAGGAAAGCATGGTGGAGGGGAGAACCCCGCCGTACAGACTCAGGCAGAGGGGGGCCAGGCCTCCAGGGGATCGGAGGGCTGAGGCTGGCTGCGGTTGCCCGTTGGAGGTGAAGGAGAACCAAATTGCGTTGGTCAACGGCAGCCCGATCCCAATCTCTTTGATAAGTGGGTTGAGGTGTTGAGTTGGTGTAACGGCTGGGAAGCGAGGACCAGGAGAACAGTGCGGGTGTGGTCTCTAGTGCAAGGGGTTGGGTACTGAATTGTGTCCTACGGCCTTGCCAGCTTCCCCGGGGGCCCGCCCTGCCCGAGGGAGGCGTGGCTATGGACAGTGGCATTTGCAGAATAGATCCTGGAAAAGCACGTTCCGAAACCTCTTTGCTTGCCCTACCTGTTCAGCTGGTCTCTCTCTCTCTCTCTCTCTCTCTCTCTGTCTCTCTCTCTCTCTCTCAGCTCTTCACTCCAATTTCTCTCGTGTTGAGCTGGGGTCTGTAGCATGTCTCATCCGCACTGGCTCTTTCCCGTGAAGGATTGTGTCTCGGGTTTAGGAACCCCAAGGGAGGTGACGCTGTCCTTCTTTTCTCCGTCTCCCTCCCGGTCTAGAACGTGATGCCTCTCTCGGCGGGCTTGTTCAAGAGCGAGCACAAGAACCCCGTGCCGCAGTGCCCGCCGCGCCTGCACGTGCAGTTCCTGTCGCACGTCCTGTGGAGCCGGATGCCCAACCAGTTTTTGAAGGTGGATGTCTCTCGCATCAGTGAGCGCCAGGGCTGGCTGGTGCAGTGTTTGGACCCACTGCAGTTCATGTCCCTGCACATCCCCGAGGAGAACAGGTGAGCCCTGCGGGCACACACGTGCGTGGGAGGATGGCGAGGGTCCGCCCGGCACAGCATGTGTGTGTGTGTGTGTGTGTGCGTGTGTCTCACCTGGGGCATAGATGGCGGGTGGGATGAGACATTTGAATGAAACACTGGCATCCAGAGCACAGTCCAAGAGCCCCGAGGACACAGTGAGCCAAGGAGGCTGGTTGCGGAGGACCTGGACGTTGCGTTTGTGTGAGAAGTCTGTGTTTCTTTAATGCCTTATTTGTTGCGAGCGGGTCCTTGAGGAGAGAAGGTAGGCGGATGGGTGCTTAGGGCTTGGTGATGGAAATGGCCTGTGTGTAGTTTATGGTTAGGGTTACACATCTCCATTCATCACAAAAACCTTGAGTTACGTATTTTAAATAGGTAAATTGAGTAGTACGTACATTTCATCTTATTTTTTAATGCTAATACGAGTGTTTTGAACTCAGGACCGTGCCCATGTGCAGGGCTGCCGCTCTGCCACGTGAGCCACCAGCCTGGCTTTTTTTTTTTTTGCTGGTCAATTGGAAATGGAGTCTCTTGAGCTTCCTGGGCCAGCATTTAGTTGTAATACTCCTGAAAATACCAAACTATTCAGTTAGAACATTCGCCAGCTAATACGTTCATGCCTTGCACATGTACCTGCTTTGTATGAAATAATCAGATTGGTTTTTTTTTGTAATCTGGCCTCGAGTGATTGTACTTGAATTTAATTTTATGGTTCTTTTTTCATGAGGTTAAGTACTTTTTTAAAGTCAGAATTGTGCTTGAAATTTGCAATGTACGAATGTAAGTGGATGGTAATTTATAAACCACCCAGAAGTGATTCTTTAAAAATATTTTTATTGGGGCTGGGGATATAGCCTAGTGGCAAGAGTGCCTGCCTCGGATACACGAGGCCCTAGGTTCGATTCCCCAGCACCACATATACAGAAAACTGCCAGAAGCGGCGCTGTGGCTCAAGTGGCAGAGTGCTAGCCTTGAGCGGGAAGAAGCCAGGGACAGTGCTCAGGCCCTGAGTCCAAGGCCCAGGACTGGCAAAAAAAATATATATATTTTTTTATTATGGGTTGGGGATATGGCCTAGTGCAAGAGTGCTTGCCTCATACATGAGGCCCTGGGTTCGATTCCCCAGCACCACATAGACAGAAAACGGCCAGAAGTGGCGCTGTGGCTCAAGTGGCAGAGCGCTAGCCTTGAGCAAAAAGAAGCCAGGGACAGTGCTCAGGCCCTGAGTCCAAGCCCCAGGACTGGCCAAAAAAAAAAATATATATATATATATATTTATTGTTACTATGAAGGGTTCCGGTTCCAGGAGTCAGGTGATTTCTATTTCTTTCTGGGCAGTGTCACCCTTTCCCCCCCCTCTCTGCCCGTTTCTCCTTCCCATCCCTGTACAGCTCATTTTCAACATAGCGTCTGCCGCGTCAAACACGATAGCTGTTTCATTTTTCAGAAGTCACTTGCAAACGTGAGACGTGTCAGGAAATGACACGTCCAGGAAATGGCATCTCTTCCCGGGACTCTTTTGAAAGCCCCTGCCGTCCGCGGGTGTCTCCCGCGCTCCCGAGCGTCCGTCTGTGGTCGCCGTCTGACCGGGCTGCCCTCTTTCCCCCTTCCCCCCGGCCCAGGTCCGTGGACATCCTGGAGCTGACGGAGCAGGAGGAGCTGCTGAGGTTCCACTACCACACGCTGCGGCTCTACTCGGCCGTGTGCGCCCTGGGGAACCACCGGGTGGCCCACGCCCTGTGCAGCCACGTGGACGAGCCGCAGCTGCTCTACGCCATCGAGAGCAAGTACATGCCCGGCCTGCTGCGCGCAGGCTACTACGACCTGCTCATCGACATCCACCTGGGCTCCTACGCCACCGCCCGGCTCATGATGAACAGCGAGTTCATCGTCCCCATGACCGAGGAGACCAAGAGCATCACGCTGTTCCCCGACGCGCGCAAGAAGCACGGGCTGCCGGGCATCGGCCTGAGCACCTCCCTGCGGCCCCGCATGCGGTTCTCCTCCCCCAGCTTCGTGGGCGTGGGCGGCGACGGCTACCAGCACAGCCCCGAGTTCCCGCTGGACGTCCTGAAGGCCAAGACCATCCGCATGCTGACGGAGGCGGTGGAGGAGGGCGGCCTCCGCGCGCGGGACCCCGTCGGGGGCACCACCGAGTTCCTCTTCGTGCCCCTCATCAAGCTCTTCTACACCCTGCTCATCATGGGCCTCTTCCACAGCGAGGACCTCAAGCAGCTCCTGCAGCTCATCGAGCCCAGCGTGTTCAAGGAGGCTGCCGGCCCCGAGGAGGCGGAGGCGGCGGCGGGGGGACCGGCCCGAGCCGGGGCTCGCTGCCGACGACGCCAGGCTGGAAGGGGAAGACGAGGCCAGAGCGGTCAAGAGGCCCAAGGAGGGCCTCCTGCAGATGAAGCTGCCCGAGCCCGTGAAACTGCAGGTAAGCGGGCGGGCGTCTCGGCACCGGCCGCCGCCAAGCTGCGGAGGCCCCCGTCCCTCCTCCTCCCCGCCTCGCCTCGCTCGCTTCCTCTTTCCGGTTCTTGTTTTATTTTATTTTATTTCTGGCCAGTCCTGGGGCTTGAGCTCTGGGCCTGGGTGCTGTCCTTGCACTTCTTTTACTCAAGGGTAGCACTCTACCCCTTGGTCCAAAGCTCTCCTTCCAGCTCCCTCCCTCCCTCCCTCCCTCCCTTCCTTCCTCCCTCCCTCCCTCCCTCCCTTTCCTTCCTTCCTCCCTCCCTCCCTCCCTTTCCTTCCTTCCTTCCTCCCACTCTCCCTCCCTCCCTTCCTTCCCTTCCTTCCACCTTCCTTCCTTCCTTCCTTCCTCCCTCCCTCCCTCCCTCCCTCCCTCCCTCCCTTTCCTTCCACCTTCCTTCCTTTAACCTCCCTCCCTCCCTCCCTCCCTCCCTTCTTTCCTTTCCTTCCTTCCTTCCTTTCCTTCCAGGTCCCTCCCTCCCTCCCTCCCTCCCTTCTTTTTCTTTCTATCTTTTTGGTAGTTAAAGAATCTCAGGGACTGTCCCGCTGGCTTCAAGCCTCGGTCCTCAGGTCTCAGCTTCCCGAGTGGCTGGGACACTTCACCGGTGCAGCCATTAGCGCTGGGCTCTTGCACCTTCTGAATTTGGCTCCACTGTCTCCTGGCTTTCTCCCGCCTGCTCACGAGCACTTTCCTTGTGTCTCCCCTGTGTCCGCAGGCACATGTCACCCACAGGACGTGGGGTCACCCCAGCCCCCCCCCCCCGTCCCGTCCCACCCTGCCTTGTCCCGTCCCAAACTCTCCCCACCGGCGCGTTCTCCGGGGCCCCATCTGCTCCCCGAGGCTCCCTGTTCCTGGGGGACGGAGGGCGTTGCCCGCCCCGCGCTCGGGAGGAGGCCGTGCGGCTCTCCGCTTCCCGCCGCCATGTTCCTCAGACTCAGCCGGAGGAGTTGGCTTCACAGTTGGGGGTCCTGCTTACTCTCTACGTCAGAGGCGTGGGCTCGCCTTCCGCACGCGCGCATGCGCGCGCACGCACGCACACGCACGCTCGGGAACGCACAGGCTCTGCGCGTTCCTTCTCACGCCCCGAGGTGGGGGAACGGAGAGAACCCGTGGACCCCGCGAAGGGGCGGCGGGAGGCCCGGCCGAGCGGCAGGACGGGAGGACGCGTCTGTCCCGTGCGTGCCTCCCCGTGGGCGTGCGCTGAGTCTACACCCGGCCCGGCAGCTCACGCGCACGTGCGCGCCGGCGCCGAGCTCGTGGTGGTCTTGGGCGTGGCCACCGCTCTCTGTGCGGCGAGCGGGTCACGAGGGCGCTGCCGCGCATCCTGATTCGCTGGCCTCCCTCGGCGGCCCCGCCCCCCGGCCGCGAAGGGGGCTTGGCGATTGGCGGGGCCGCCGAGGCTGCGCCTCCAGCACTGCCTCCCGCCGCCGAGGACGGCGCTCTGCGTTGAGGGAGCGGACGAGGAGCGGCTGGCGCGGGGGGTGCTTCGCTGTGTGTCCGCTTGGGCGCGCTGACTCTCCCGCGTCTCTCCTGGCTGCCTTCTCAGATGTGCCTGCTGCTCCAGTACCTCTGCGACTGCCAGGTGCGCCACCGGATAGAAGCGATCGTGGCCTTCTCGGACGACTTCGTGGCGAAGCTCCAGGACAACCAGCGCTTTCGCTACAACGAGGTGATGCAGGCCTTGAACATGTCCGCCGCGCTCACGGCCAGGAAGACCAAGGAATTCCGCTCGCCCCCTCAGGAGCAGGTACGGGAGCGGCCCAAACGCCCCGGCGAGCCCTTGGGCTCTGGGGTGCCGGGGGTGCGGGAATCTGCCGCCCGTGACACGCGATGCGCCTGCTGAATTTCCCGTCCCCTTTAGAGTTGCCCAGGCTGTTTCAGGCAACGCTCCTAGCTTCGCCTCCAGTGTATCCGTGGCTGGGGATACCGCAGTCAGAGCAAGTCAGAGCGTCGGAAGCTGACTCGGTTCAATTGCTGGGAATGAACGCAAAAACAATGGCACTGGCAAAAGCAATGAGTTAGCGGTCTCATTATCACGATGATACACCGGTGGAAGGGGGCCCCGCGTTTTCTGTCAGCTCAGGGTGCCCTACACCACGAAGATGCCCTTGACACCAGCAAGTGTTCAGGCCTGCAGTGATAGAGAGCTAAAGGAGGGTCTTCAGGCAGGATTGGGATCAAGCCCACACTGGTTTTGAACGTCTTTCCATCGCCCTTGCCGTGCCCATCCTGAGGAGTTCGCTTCTCTTTCCTTTTCCACCCTTCCTCTCTCTCCTCTCCCAGATCAACATGCTCCTCAACTTCAAAGATGACAAAAGCGAATGTCCCTGTCCCGAAGAAATCCGTGACCAGCTCCTGGATTTCCACGAGGATTTGATGACGCATTGCGGTAAGGTCCTGGCGACTCACCCCCTCCCCGGGACCGAGTGTGTCCCTCGCGTACAACTGAAGCTCGCACGCGGGCAGCCCCGAGAGAGGATCCCGTCACGTTTGTCAGGATGCTGGGGCTGACCGTGTCTCTGTGGTCGATGGGGAAGGGTGAGTCCGAGGGGGCGGGAAGACTGAGCCGAGGTGACCTCAGTCCTCGTGGGTGGCGGGGAATGGCCGGGCCCTCTTGGCAGATTCATGAACTGCAGTTTCCCCCGCACCAACGAGGAAGTCCTGCACAACGTGTGTGTGGCTGATAGTACCGTGTTGTCTACTGGAACGTTCTAGGAGGGCGGGTCTTACAGTAAATGTTTGGATGGCGACAACAGCCAACATGCAAACAAAAGCAGCAGAGAGAGGAGTGCGGGGGACATTAGAGGTGACGGTGTGAGCTGTCCCTTCGTGGTGCTGGTGCTGGCTTCCTGGGTAGACAGAACCCCCCCCCCCCGCCCCTCCCAACGTTTCCAACCATCCGTGTTGAATAGCAGCTGTCTTCTATGAATTGCACTCCAATGGGTGTTACAGAAAGAGGAGCCAAGTCTGATGGCCAGCGGTTGTATTTAAGCTAGTTCAAGGACCGCTTTTGAGGACTGGCCTAAAAAATAATGTATCTGCTGAACGAGAGTGCCTAAGGAAATTCTACATTGTTATAGGGCAGCAGTTCAAATCCAGTGAGGGAAAACGCCCTTCTACTCTTAGGAGCCTCTAAGGTGGCATTGATTAGAGGTTCTAGCAGCGTCATTCTTTTTTTTTTTTTTTGGCCAGTCCTGGGCCTTGGACTCAGGGCCTGAGCACTGTCCCTGGCTTCTTCCTGCTCAAGGCTAGCACTCTGCCACTTGAGCCACAGCGCCGCTTCTGGCCGTTTTCTGTATATGTGGTGCTGGGGAATCGAACCTAGGGCCTCGTGTATCCGAGGCAGGCACTCTTGCCGCTAGGCTATATCCCCAGCCCTAGCAGCGTCATTCTTGATGCCTTTATGACATGATTAGGAGAAGGCCTGTGATTCAGCGAGGACAAAAGCGCATAAGTCATTCTTTGAGTAGGTAGATTATTTTTACTAGCATTAATTTTTAACCTCATTTTGTAAACAAATAAAAGCAGTGCCTTGCATGTGAATTCATTTTATGAAGAGGCACTCAATGAATGCCTGAATATTATAATACTATAGATTCATTGGCCATCAAAGACAGTGTAAGTAGACTATTTTATTGCTACAGATATTAGCCGTTCCCTGTTTAGGGTAGCTAATTGGACCAATTCTCCATCTTACAAGTTATCAAAATCTTACTGACATTTTTGGAGGGAGGAGAGGCGCGTTTGTTTTGGTTTATTTGGTTTATTTTGAGGCGGCCTTGGATTGTGGGTCCCCACACCTTGCGGTTTCGGGAAGTACTTTGGAAAGGCTCTGCCGCGGGAGCAGCATGGCTCCGTGCTTCTCAGGCTACCATTGGTTGAGTCCTGTCTCCGTCCTGGTTGTCACAAGCCCCGGGCACAGAGGGGGACAGAGGCTCAGAAGGGAATTCGAGTGAGCGCCTATCTCCATGGTGGCAAACGTGTCACTGGCCACCGCTCGATAGGAGGATGAGGTGCAGAGCCTATGGCGCGCTGATCCCTCTCCTGCTTTCTGTCTTGGTGCTAGGCATTGAGCTGGATGAAGATGGCTCTCTGGACGGAAGCAGCGACCTAACCATCAGGGGACGCCTGATGTCCCTGGTAGAAAAGGTGACCTACCTGAAGAAGAAGCCGGCGGAAAAGCCGGTGGCCAGCGACACCGCCAAGTCCTGTAAGCATGAGACGAAGCGCGGGCCCAGCCCGCGGCCTGTGGACGGGCGCCCGTCCTGGGGGGGGGGGTGCTGGGCCACGCGCGCCGGGCGCGTCCTTCCCGGCTCTGCAGCCTCAGGCCCCTCAGCGGACGCCGGCAGCTTCCAGAAGGAGCCTGGGGTGTGCAGCTGCGTTTGTAGCGTGAGGCTGAGAGGGAGCACTGAGTTAGAGGGGCAGGAGCACCCTGGAGGACCAGCGCATCAGACACAGACTGTCCAGAGAGATTGCCCAGCGAGGCTGCGGCGGCTCACGCCTAAGACTTAACCTCGGGGATAAAGAAACAGTACTCGCTCATTAAAAGCATGTTCTGCTCTATAAAGCGGCTTCTACACGCGGACCTCAAGGCCACCCCAAATGCAAAATAGCTCATCTTCAAACATCAGAACCCCAAGTTCCTTATAAACCACACTGATCACTGTAAGATTTATGAAAGCCTGACAAAATGGCAGTGGGGTTTTGAGGTAAACAGACGACTAGTGCTTCTTTGCATTTCATGTTTGGATGAAATCGATGGTCTTTGCTTTTCTGGAGTGAATGTCTAGGTGCGAGGCAGCTCCTTTTTGAAAATCACACCGTGATTAGGAATTAGGAATTAATTAGTATTAGGAATTAATTAGTATTAGGAATTAAGGCCTCTCTATATATGAACACCAACTATACATAAGCCAACCCCTTGCTTAGGACAACTCTACTATTTAAAGAGGGCCAGAAGTTTCTGTAACTTCTAAGTGAATTATATTTATTACAGGTTACACTGCAAGTGATCGTGTGTGTCTGAATCACTTTTCACTTTAATAGAAGCTCACAATAGCAGGTATCTTAGGTGTTAGTTCAGGATCCAAAGTTGGGGAAGATTCTAATTGTGTGGTCACAATTGGAAACGATTTAATTAAGGCGATCTGTTAAAGACTCATCAGCACTTTGATGTGACCATAGCCAACATCTTTAAGGATATTTGATGTCAGACCTTCTTGGAGGAAGATAATAGAACAGAGCCTATAGAAGTCAGAGTTACAGTACCTCATGTTAATTGCTATCCTTTTAATTTCTTCTGAACTGAGAACAGAAAAAGTGGTTATAACTTTGAAATGGCGCATTTAGCTATAATTGTGTGTGTGTGCGCGTGTGCATGTGTGTGCGCGCACCAGTTGTTAATCTGAAGACCTAGGTGCTGTGCTGAGCGTTCTGTGCTCCAGGCTGGTGCTCAGCTGCTTGAGCCACAGCTCAGCTCATGGCTTTTTGCTGGTTAAGGAGAAGAGCCTCGTGTACGTCTCGTGCCCAGGATGGCTTTGAGCCACGACGTTCAGATCTCGGCCTCCTGAGTAGCTAGGGATACAGATGTGAGCCACCGGTGCCCCGCTAGTTGCCCGTGGTTTTTAAACAAAAGTTTCCATGTGTTTGCTCTTGTTTATTTTGATCCGCAGCTGCCTTCTTACTGAAGCATAGCTAACACATACTTGATAATGCACTGAGTTTTCTTCAGAGCATACTGAAAAGTGCCCCCATGCAGAAGAGCCGAGCCGTTTCAGCTCTGGTCCACGTGGGGACAGCGGTGTTTGGCTGTGGGAAGGATGGGGCGACGTTCCGGAATCCCCCGTGTCTCCGCAGCCACCCTCCAGCAGCTGATTTCGGATACCATGGTCCGGTGGGCGCAAGAGTCTGTCATCGAGGACCCCGAGTTGGTGAGGGCCATGTTCGTGCTGCTGCACCGGCAGTACGATGGCATCGGGGGCCTGGTCCGGGCCCTGCCGAAGACCTACACCATCAACGGCGTGTCGGTGGAGGACACCATTAACCTGCTGGCCTCGCTGGGGCAGATCCGCTCCCTGCTGAGTGTGCGGATGGGCAGAGAGGAGGAGAAGCTGATGATCCGTGGACTGGGGTAAGCCGCTGCGTCTGGTGCACGTCTCCCTCCTCATTTTCATCCCCGCCATAGTGCCGTGGGTGTGTTAGCGCCAAGGGTCTCGGGTTTTAGGGTATTTCGGTGAGGTTAATGCGTTCCTAGAGACGATGTGTTTAGGACAACTGGAAGTTGCTGACAGATTTCACAGGGAGAGGCTAATGGGGCACGGCACGTAGAAACAAGCTGGGGATTGTTCCCTGTCCCCCCCCCCCCCCCCGTGGGAACCCGCAACCCCAGGCACTGACGTCCAGGGTGGGTGGCGACTGCAGGAGATGATGAAGAAGCTGTCAGCATCTGTTGAGCCTGGGGAGAGGAGACGGCAGCTTGCTCTCTAAGGATTCAGGTTTCAGCTTATGTTCTATACAGAGCTGGAATTCGTCTATGCCTCGTGTTCAGGAAGCAGGGCAGAACAGCTGCTACTTACCGTCACAACCGAAAGACCTTCCAGCGTTGGGAAGGTGAAAATTAGAAAGAACAGCAAAATCAGATCTGTACAGATGACCAGCGATGATGTACATAGAAGTATATAAAAAAGATGTAGGAGTCAGGGCTGTAGAACATTAAAAAGTGATGAAAGACAAATATTTGGCAAACAGCTGGGTGTAATTACGTAAATACCAGAGACAAAGATGAGACAGTGAAGGTCCCCATTGTGTGAATTAAGAGAGGCACAGAGAAATTGTGACACAGATCAAAGAACCTAAAGTTGGTCCTTTGACTAAAACTAAGGAGGTAGAATAACACAAGACTTTTCTTGGATGAAAGTACAAAATTATCCTGAGTCACTGAACGAATTCTGGGGAAATGCAGATTGCTTAATTCCATTTATGTGCCTTTTGAACTCAGAAGGCAGTACTTTATGTTGTTCACAGGCCTATTAAGTTTTTAAACTTGTAAGGATGGACTGGAAATGTTATTTATATCCCAAATTTATAATAATGGATCACAGTAAAAATAAGGATACTACTCAGAAAAAGGAACGTAGAAAAACTTACGATAAAAAAATCCAACAACACAGAAAATAGTTCGGTCTTTGTAATTGTATTAGCCTGAATTTTATCTGAGTGCTAATATTTAAGTCTAAGGAGTTGCTTTATAAGAAGTTGATTAAGAAAAAAATTCAGAATAGGTTACATATTCTGAACCACATCCACAGTAATATGTACATTAACAAGTCCGTGGTTCCTTAGAGATAAAACCCACAATGATAATAAAGATAAAGTGCAACTTTTGTGGTATTAGAAATATTTTACACAAAACACAGCTTAGTAAAATAATACCCTCCCAACTAACTTGACAATAGAACTATATATCTGTGTACCTAAAACTGGATGATGAAAATATATCACATGCCTAAGTGAATAAATTAGTGATTGAATTAGGGAAATGAGATAGCAAGTTTCCATTTCCACACAGGCTGTGTGCTCTGTTTTTTGTTTGTTTGTTTTACCGTGGCTCTAACAAGAAAAAATTCTTGCACTGACTTATGCTTAAAACAACAGAATTTCTTATTTACAGTATGTGGTAATCATCACTGAACATTAAGATTTTTAGAACTATTTGTAATACAATAATATTTAATGCAGAAGTGACAGAATGAGGCATATCAAATATCACCTGCTGATATTTAAGCTGAATGTCTGTTTAATGAATTAGGGTACTTGTACCTGAACTTCTCTTGGGAAATAGTCATTTCTTTTCAAGCCTTTCACCACAATGAGAACATGAATATAGCAGAAAACAGCATGCTTGTCATTTATTTGTGCAACTATTGTATGTTGCACTAAAATTCACATGTAGATGAATACCAGATACTTATATATGAAGGATTTATGTGAGAACATATGCATATTGCAATGCTGTTGTTTCAGTGCAGAGGAAAAGTTGGATATATGATTGGATGTCCATAAAAGTAGTAACAACTGTCCAAAAATACATTTCTTACACCTTAAGTCTTACCTGTTTCGTACACTTCTTGTCATTCGAAAGAATAGACCATCAGAGCTTTGCTCTGAGCTGTGCTCCACCCCCCCCCCCCCCGTCCCTTGCAGAGACATCATGAACAACAAAGTGTTTTATCAGCACCCGAACCTCATGAGAGCCCTTGGGATGCACGAGACGGTGATGGAGGTGATGGTGAACGTCCTGGGCGGGGGAGAGTCCAAGGTAAGGGGAAGCTTGGCCCTGGGGACAGAAACGAGAATTTCCTAACACATATATCATACGAGACGGTGATGGAGGTGATGGTGAACGTCCTGGGCGGGGGAGAGTCCAAGGTAAGGGGAAGCTTGGCCCTGGGGACAGAAACGAGAATTTCCTAACACATATATCATGAGCACAGGTTTAGGCTAGTCACAGCAGAGGATCACAAGAGCCTAATAGCTATGCACCTATGAATGCATAAGAGGATGCTAAGTGAAATGAACTCCATATTATGGAAACGACTGTTATATCACTGTTGTAACTACTTTCAACGTCCCATGTGAAACCATAGCTTCTATTGTTGATGATCCTCTTGTATCCCCTTCCTGTGGTTGTACCTGCCCTATCTCTGTATCCTATCTGAGTACATTGGAAACCGTATATACTGGTATTAGAACTAGGAAAGTGAAAGGGAATACCAAAATCGAGAGACACAGGGTAAAGAAGACAAACGACTCCAAAAGCAATACTTGCAAAACTGTTTGGTGTAAACCAACTGAACAACTCATGGGGGGAGAGGGGAAGGGGGAGGGGGAGGGAGGAATGAGGGAGGAGAGGACAAACAGTACAAGAAATGTATCCAATGCCTAACGTATGACACTGTAACCTCTCTGTACATCAGTTTGACAATAAATAAGAAAAAACAACAACAACAAAACCCAAACAAACATGACAGGCCGTTGAGGTTAAGAGCTGGATTTTGTTTTCATTGACATGGATATAAGTTCCTGTCTCACGCTGGCCGTACAGCATGTTGTCTCCTAAAGTATTCTCATTTAGAAGGCATTGAAGAACTTCTCAATTATCAGTCAGATCTCAGCACGAGTTCATGAGACAAACATATCCTTCAGACGTAGCCATGGCTACGTACCCATGGCTGAGACATGCCTCACAGAACAGGTTCCCCAAATTCCTGAACCAATCAGGACTCAATAGTGATATTCTGGAATGTTCTACTGTAAGGTGTGCTGGTTCTGAGGCTTAACTCAGGGCCTGGGCACTGTCCTTAAGCTTTTTTTGTTCAAGGTTAGTGCGCTACCATGTGAGCCACAGCTCTACTTCCAGCTTTTTGCATGGTTAATTAGAAATAAGTCTCACGGACTTGCCTGCCCACGCTGGCTTTGAACCATGATCCTCAGATCTTAGCCTCCTGAGTAGCCAGGATTACAGGCGTGAATCACCAGTGCCTGGCTTCAAGAGAACTTTTACGTAATTTCCATTTAAAATAAGTTCTTGAAAATCAACAGGTGGTAGTTAGTGGTGCTGTGGTTCAAAGTGGTAGAGTGCTAGCCTTGAGTGAAAGAGCTCAATAACAGCACCTAGGCCCTGAATTCAAGCCCCATGACTGACAAAAAAAATCTGCAATGAACAAATAAGTGATACAACATAACCAGTAATTCATATAAATCAGTGTAATGGGGCGGTGGGGGGAATACACAAAATGCATTTCTGTACTTAAAATCTTAAGAGCAAGTTCACAATATGGAAATAAATCCGTATTTCCTTTGGGTGGTCTGTCTATGAGTGTAACTATAGATGCATGTGTATGAGATTCATGAATTTAAAACTATTTAATATAAAGCAATGCATATGGTATATGCCTAATTTCATTTTTAAAAAATTCCCAATCCATCCCGTTTAGGAAGAGGTGTGTGGGTGGAGCACAGTGGGTCTGGGGAGGCCCACAGACAGGCCTTTCTGTCAGGGGCCCAGGAAGAAGAAAGTACAGCGCCAGTCAGTGAGCTTGTAAACGCTTTGGGTAACAGCACCAAGCACGGAACTGTGACTTCCAGAAGTTACCGCAGAGCATCCTCTTCCTTTCTCACTTAAAGGGATATGATTCAGAGCAGCTCAGGTCTCCAGAACACTGGGTAATTTTCCCAGGGAGGCAAAGCTAATCGTTGTAGTCTGTAGCTGAGGCCACCTGATTCCTAAACCAGGCTCATTGTACCTTGAGTTTCTGGCTGTTGGTGAACTCTCCGTCCCAGCTTCTTGATGGCAGTAGGGTTTCTGAGTGGGGCTCTAGCTGGATTTTCAGTGGCTCAAGGTCTAGGTGAGTCTGTAAGTCACCTGAGATTTGGTGACTCTGGGTTGACAGTGTCATTGAGACTTGACCTCCCTTATTCAACGTCCTGAAGATTACCTAATTAAATGCTCTTCCTTTAGGAGATCACCTTTCCCAAGATGGTGGCCAATTGTTGCCGTTTTCTCTGTTACTTCTGTCGTATAAGTAGGCAGAATCAAAAGGCTATGTTTGATCATCTCAGTTATTTACTGGAAAACAGCAGTGTTGGTCTTGGTAAGTAAGTGGATGGTTGTAACTTGATCTTTAAGGTAAAAATTAAGGTGCATATTACATTTAAAGTTGAACCTCATGTTAAATGAACAAATAGACTTGAGTAGATAATTCTTAAAAGAAGACATAAAGATGGCCAAGAGGGTCAGTCACCACCTGCAGAATGCGAATTAAGATCACTGTGAGATATCACCTGAGGAACCTGTTAGAATGGCTAGCATGAAAAAGTCAAACTGTAAATAAGGGCCCGAAAAGGAAAATAGAAAGGCCTCCCGTTCTCATGGATCGGCAGATTTAGCATCACGACAAAGCAAGCTAGATGTTTAATATAATCCCCGTCAGAATCCTCAGATTTCAGCCTCCTTAGTAGCTCGAGGTACAAGAGTGAGCCACCAGTGCCCAGAAGTAGAAGCGCCTATTCTTAAATCGCCAAGGGAATAGATGTTAAGGAACGATTGCCTGTCTCAAGTGACGCATTTGTTGCCTTATTCCACACCATCTACGTGTTTTAAAAGGCAGACAATAACCAGACACACTTCCCTTCGTCAAAAGGACTTTTGAGCGAAGTTCAGTAGATTTAGGCCAGGTCCGGGTGTGTGTCATCGGGAATGTAAAGTGGTTGTGTTTCTGTGGGAGAGTCACGGCTACAGCACAATCCGGGTTTCTCCTTGTCTCTGCTCGAATTAGCCTCCCCTGCCATGAGGGGCTCTACCCCGCTGGATGTAGCCGCGGCTTCAGTGATGGATAATAACGAGCTTGCCCTAGCCTTGCGGGAGCCAGATCTGGAGAAGGTAAGGCGTCGTGTGCACGGCTCTCTGTTATTCCCACAGCAGCAGCTGGGCCGTAGCTCTATGGGAGTAAAGTACATTCCTGTGATTATATAGTTCGCCTTGTGTCGTCTGGAATTCTGTGCACCTTACAGTTCGCCGTGGAGAAGGCATTTGGGAACATAGTAGTATCTCCTCTGGTTACAATTGTTTCCTTTTTAAAAACAAATTGAATTACCTTTAAGTAGTTGTACAAAAGGCTTTCAATTCAGCATGTCATTTTATGAGTACAATGCACCTTGATCAGTGTTACCCCTTCTAAAAGTCTCCCCCATCTGTCTTAGTAACCCCACTTTGCTTTAACTGTATGATTTCTACTTCCTTAAGACTTGTTCTACTGTCCATATATCTCTCTATTTGTCTTAATGGCATATATATATATATATATATATATATAATTTTTGTGCTGGTACTGGGGCTTTATCTTGGGGCTTGGGTGTTACCCTTAAACTTTTTCACTTAAGGCTGGTGCTCTACTACTTAAAGCACTGGCTGCGCTTCTGGCTTTTGGGTGGTTAATTGGAGGTGAATGCCTCACGAACTTCCCCTTCCTGGGCTGGCTTTGGACTGTGATCCTCAGGTCTCAGCCTCCTGAACACCTAGGATTACAGGTGTGAGCCACAGGTACCCAGATTATTTATGTATTTTTACATCTGACCTGGGTACGTGAAGCCGTCGCACTCTGTACATAACCAGCCACGTGTGTGAGCCATCATGCCAGAGGGTTTGCTTCGCCAAGTAGCGGCAGCCGAATTCCAAGCCCTCCCCCACTCCTTCCCTTGGCCCCCGAGGTCTGGGTTTTTCTTCGGCGGTAGAGCCATTCTCTTAAAAGGATCACATTTGAGGGACTCGGAGGATTTCCCGTCACTCCAGCTGAGTCCAGTGGTTCCTGTACCAGCTCATCCCGCGTCTCCATTTGAGTTGGTGCCCTCCAACAATTCTTTTCTCTCTCTCTCTGCCCTGTCACGTGGGTCTCCCCTAACTGAGACCTACGGGGTGCGCGCCTGTCCCGGGCCTGGGCCGCGGCAGCTCCTCCCGCAGTGTCTGACGGACGCCTCTTTGCCTGTCTCTCCTCTGTTTGCAGGTCGTTCGCTACCTGGCCGGCTGTGGGCTGCAGAGCTGCCGGATGCTGCTCACAAAAGGCTACCCGGACATCGGCTGGAACCCCGTGGAGGGGGAGCGATACCTGGACTTTCTCAGATTCGCTGTCTTCTGCAACGGTACAGCTTCCCTGCGTGGAGCTTTTGCCTGTTCACTGATAAGGCGTGCGGATCAGGGGCAGCCAGCGGTCTTCACGAGGGACGCAGTATGAGCGGAGGCACTGCATACTTTAGCGTCGGGGTTTGGTTCGCAGTCCTGATGGATGGGTAGCGCTTCCATTATTGAACTTAAAACCCCTAGGCACCCCAGTTCTTCACAGATTTCTTTTTTTATAACTGGATCATAATGATTAGGGTGATGATGTCTATTCCCATCCTAAGATAATGAGAATTAATAACATTTTTCTTTGCTTCTTTGAAGCAAAAGAAAGAAACGTCCTGGGCTAGCACAAGACGGGTCCACATTTGGGTTGGTTCTTGAGTTGCCCTTGTTCCGCTGGGTGAGGTGATCGCTACCAGCCTTGGTGAGCTCAGGGCCCCTGCACGGTTGTATTTTTGCTCACGTACCCCTCTTGTCTGTAGGGGAGAGCGTGGAAGAGAACGCCAATGTCGTGGTGAGACTGCTCATCCGGAGACCCGAGTGCTTCGGGCCCGCCCTGCGGGGGGAAGGCGGGAACGGACTCCTGGCGGCCATGGAGGAAGCCATCAAGATCGCGGAGGACCCTTCCCGCGACGGCCCGTCCCCCGCCAGCGGCTCCAGCAGGACGCTGTAGGTCCAGGGTGTACCCCCATGCCGGGGGACCGGCGGTCAGAAAGTAGTCTCGCTCCTTCGCAGGGGAGTCGTGTCTCCGACGAGGAAGGACGGGCGGTTGCATGAACAGACACCTGGCGGCAGGGGGTGGCGTGGATTTAGGAGAGAGAATTCTAGGTTCCAGGAGGAGGTGCATCTTGGGGGTGCTCCCAGGGGGGCGCTAGGTGAGGAGCTGAGAGCTTGGCCGGGGTGCTGGGCCCAGATGGGCCCGCAGCCGCCTTCCTGGGTCTGAGTGAATGCCGGGGTGCGGGGCACCTCCGTCTTCGTGGTTTTCCTCTGTGGAGGCGAATGCACGCAGTGCTCAGGCGCCTGCGTCGCCCTGTTAGTGCCCCTGGCTTGCAGCCGATGGAAACCGGTGGCTGATGGCGGGAGAATTTGGGGGCACACGCAGTAGCAAGTAGCTGGCCTCTATGCTCCCATTGAGAGGCGGGGCGTGCGGCCCGGTTCCCACGCTGAGCTTGTCCCCCCGGAGCAAGGACGGCCATCTCCCTGTGCACCATGTTATCAGCTGGCCAGGGAGGAATCGGGGCGCCCTTCGTTTCTCTCACAATAGAAAACGTACCCCGCGTGCTCAGGGCTCCCAGGCTGAGGGCCACACCAGTAGGTGTGCGCTCAGGCCCAGCCTTGCACGGCCAGGACAGAGTTGTCACCAAGGCCTCAGGCACTTTGCAGTCTCTACCCGGTCACTAAGGAAGAGGGACGGGAGCCCCGAAGGCCACCGTCATCAGGATAACGCGGGGATGAAGCATTATTTAGCTTTATTCCTCAGGGCGGAGGGAGAGGGACAGGCTGGCTTATTTGTGGGGGGCTGGGTGGGGTAGGTCAGGTGGTCAGGCAGTTGAGCCACTGAGCTGGCACAGTGCTCATTGTCGTTTGTGTTGACGGGCACGATGATCCCTTCGCCACGTTTCCTCTGCGCGTGTGCTGATCACAACAGCGGTCTTCAATTTGCTTTAGAGCAGTCTTCTCGTGAATTATGTTTTTGTTCATTCACTGTCCTTAGCAATTAGAAGAGCCCATTGAGTTAGCCATTCCTCTCTTTCCCTCTTGGTGAGAATGAGAAATACTAACACCCCTACTTCTCTGCTCTTGGTGAGAGAACCTCAGCTCTGACCATTAACTTAGTGTTGTTTTTCTCCCCCAAAATGTCAACCTGTACTAACCCATGCGCCCAGAGAATGGGAGGAAGGGATCAACCAACCGTGGCAGTCCTTTTCTTCTGAGAGACGTCTCATGCGCGTGAAATGTCAGCTGACCCATCTGCTTTCTGTTTCTTTTGGGGGAAAAAAAAAATCCGCACGCACACAAAGAGATACGGAAGAGGAAGAAGACGATACCATCCACATGGGGAACGCGATCATGACCTTCTACGCGGCCTTGATCGACCTCCTGGGTCGCTGTGCGCCTGAGATGCACGTGAGTGCCTGGGACCGGCTGGTCCCCGCGAGGACAGAGCAGCCTTCGTGCTCCCTTAGCAAGAAGAGCGCGCTAGGTGCTTCTTTGGCGGGCAAGGTCTTGTTGGTTGTTAAAGTTACGGATGAGATTTCAGGACAAGTCACTTAGAAAACACTTGGTTATAGCCCTATAGCCCTATAGCCCTATAGCCCTATAGCCCTAAAACTCACCTCGCCTTCTCGCAGTCATTAGACACAGTCTTAGGTCTGGGTCTCATGCCTCGTTCCTCGCTGGTTTAGGGACAGTGGGAGAATCAAGATCTTCTCTGTGGAACTTAATTTTTTTTACTTTCTAGAACTTGTTGACCCAATTGGAATGAAAGGACTTTTGGAATAATACTCCTAACTTATAACACATGCTGGTATTTTCTGCTTTGTTCTGTTCTCAGCAATTCTATTTAATTCCATTGCACGCGTGTAAGGGATGCTAGCCAGCTGGTATGCAACGATTTTCATGACCTACGATGGGGAGATGATGTAGCGTGTGAGGCACATGGACCAGTCGGGGTGGGGGGGTGAAGGGTTAAGAACTGCAAATGAACTTTGAAGCCAGGATAAACAACAACCCAGATTATTTCCCGCCCAGATGCCCCTCTCTCTGCTGGTATCTGCACTTACTTTGGTTGGGTTTGGTGCGGTTTTGGTTTTGCCTCTCTTTCACACTCACAGATTAAAACTCATCTTTTGAACCCAAAGGTAAAAAAAAGTCACCTTATGGTAACTCTTCTGCTGTGTGCAGAGGGAAATCACAAAGATAGATGTTAAAATATTTAAAAACCTAGTGTGTGTGTGTGTGTGTGTGTGTGTGTGTGAAGACAGTTCTTGCTATTGCTGTTATTTCTAGTAAAGGACAAGATCACGGGAGATTCGTGCCCTTGAGGTGATCATAGAGACAATATTTTATGCTTTTTCCTCCCCATCTTGGTGAAAAGATGAGGGGAATGAAGGAAGAAATGATTGTAATACTACAAGCTTTCTGTTCCGTTGGCACATCTGGATTAAGGGTGGGGAAACACTAAGGGTTTATAAAGAACCCAGCTTAGCACTTCTAGAACTAGTCCACGTTTGCCACCGTTAGCAGAGCTCTCCGAGATGTCGGAATCACGCTTGAGCTTCTTTCTCAGTGGTGCAAGCACAGACTCCTGAACTGGCTCTGGGAGACTGGTAGAATCTGGGGGTGGCTGCCATCATGCTTTGTACCTCGGCCCAGTCTCATTAGAAGAAGAGCTCCGCCAGCCAGTCAGCGGCAGGCTGAAGGAACCGTGGAGATTCACGTTCACCCCCATCTCAGTGGCCATGGGCGGGACAGGAGGGACCCCGCAGTTACCCCTTACCACAAGGCAAACAGCCGCCTAAGTCACAGATACTAGTGCACGTTTGGCTACTAAAGAGAACAGTGGTCCTTTTATGATCTTGCCCTTGTTCTCAGTATTTGGAGGGGACAGTAGAAGCATTCACAGTGGGCTTACCGTACTCGCAAAGACCACAGAAGACAGCGGCTGACCTAGGCCGTAGCCTGTAATTCGTGGCGTGCGCGAGTCAGGGAAGCCACAGGCAAGTGGCTGTCGATGTCCACACCCGAGACGGTCTGTCTTTGCAGTTGTCCCACGCAGAAGGTTGCTTCGGACGTGGATGCCCCCACGTGGAGGCTGGCCTAGGCAGGGTGCCCTACCGATCCCTCGAACGTCTCCTAACCTTCACCCTTTCTTCCCGTGTAGTTGATTCATGCCGGGAAGGGAGAAGCCATCAGAATCAGGTCTATTTTGAGATCTCTCATTCCCCTGGGAGACTTGGTGGGTGTGATTAGCGTCGCTTTTCAGATGCCAACCATCGCCAAAGGTAAGGCCGGCTCTGTCTCCTGTGCTTTCCGTAGGATTCAGGAGTCGCCACGCCTGAATGCTTCGAAACCTCCTCTCCCTGGCCCCCACAGCGTGGCGACACCATTGAGCTTCCGATAGACAGTTGAGAAAGCCCCGCAGTGTGTTAGGGCAGCATTACGTGTTTCCTGTTCTCATTGGTTTCACACAGCTGTCCTGGTGATGGGATTTTCACTCCTTTAACCCAAGCGTGACAACCTCTGTGTCTCTCACCTCGTGTCTCTGTTCCTGTCCTGGGATCTCCATCCTCTGTCTTTTCTAGAACTCACTCCCCTACTTCAAGCCGTGTCATAGTGTTCAGTGCCTATTTCCGGTAACATTTTTCTTTTCAAAGTAATACTCATTAGCTGTTGACGTTGGGATTTAGATATCCTCTGTGCACTAAGAGGGAAGCACTTCTCAAGACTAAGACCTTGTTTAAAAGGTTAAATGGATCACTAGAGACAACCAAAAAATGCATAGGTTCACAAAATAGGTTGGGCTTGTGTTTTTTTCCAGTCTCTTGTGTTGTTTAATTTTCAATGCCTCACTGGGTATTTATGTAGAAATCAAATATTACTCAGACTTCTCATTTGAGAACAGAATCAGAGTTGTGTGGAAAGCACATGCTACCAAAAAATTTCTACACTTAATTTGTACAGAAAACGTGAGCTGTGAATAGCTCAAGACTGAGCAAGCGCCACACACCGGTGCTTAGCACACCTGCTTGTAGCCACACGTTGGGGAGGAAGCGAGCCTTCTGTGTGCTCACCTCTTCACCAAACCTACAAGGGGACAAACGCTGGCACCTTAATTCAACCACACATACAGCTAATGGATGACCATTTTAGGGAGCACCGGAACTTGAGCACCGTTCCCTAACTTGGCCCGCCCTGCCTGGGACTGTTCCTTCCCTGTGTCTGTGCTCACCTGACTTCTTCACGCTGTTCTTCCAACTCACGTTCACTTCCGTATGGAAAAGATCTTTGGTTCCCTACTAGTTGAGCACCCCAAAAACTGATGCCGTGAGGACAAACTTAAGAAAAGGGTGTGGGGTGGCTCACACCTGTAATCTTAGCTACTTAGGAGGCTGACATCTGAAGCTTGTGGTTCAAAGCCAGCTCGAGCTGAAAAGTCAGTGAGAGTCTTACCTCCAGTTAACCAGCCAAAAGCCAGAGAGGAGCCGTGGCTCCAATGGTAGAGCGCCAACCTTGGGCAGAAAGCTAAGGAGGAGTACCCTGGCCTTGAGTTCAGGTCTTAGTACTGGAACCAAAAAAGTGTGTGTGTGTGTGTGTGTGTGTGTGTGTGTGTGTGTGTGGCTTTGAACCCCAATTTTCATGGCTTTAAACCCAGCTCTAGTAGTTGCTGAGTGTACAGCCGTGGGGGAGTTGCTTAGTTTTCCTCCTCTGCTATGTGAGCCTCATACCAAGGACTTCACACTTGCGTTGTGGAAATGGCGTGTGGTTGTGTGTTAACAGTGTGTGATCACGTGTGTGGGATGTGCTTGTGTGTGGTCACCGGTGCGATCATGGGTGTAGCAGCACAGGTCTGTGTGTGTGTGTGTGTGTGTGACAGTGCACAGTCCTGTGTAACAGTCCTAGGAGAGCACCTGGTACAGGCGCAGTGGTCAGAGCGTTTGCATTTGGCAATTCGTTTCGCCGCTGCTAAGGCCGGTGAGATATCCCGGTGACCCTTTCACGTCCTTTGCGGCATCATTTGCCTTTCTGCAGGTGGATCCTGGCCGGGTGTTCTCCCCCGGGTCCTTCTTCTTTCCTCAGATTGCCCCCTTATTTAAAATCCCGCAATACCATTTAGAGAAAGAATCTTACTGTGTATTCTTGGCACCAGTTTGGCCTCATTATTGAACGGTTGAAATAGGAAGCAAATGAGGCCTTCAGCATTGTTGTTTTTTTTTTTTTTGCCTGTGCTCTCTGTTACTGGGGCTTGAACCCAGGGCCTCTTGAAATCATGGCTATCATTTGCCTTTTTTCACTCAAGGCTGGTGCTCTATCACTTGGGCCACACTCCTACATCCAGATTTTTGTTACTGTTTTTAGAAATAAGAGTCTCATAGATTTTTCTGCCTGCGCTGGCTTTGAACTGAGCTCCTCAGAACTCAGCCTCCCGAGTAGCCAAGATTGGAGCCATTGGTCATAGCACCTGACAGTCCTCAGTATTTTAAATTGAGACATCATCTCATCATTTCCCACTGGGGTGCCCCCCCCTCCAAAAAAAAATAAGCCCTGGGAACCCATGGAGAATTTATAAAGGATTCACCGATCTGTGTAGTCATTATGTATTATTGGTGATGCAGAAAATGATGTGACTCGGATATGTTTAAAATGCTGCTACGATTGCTTACACATGTTGAGGATGAAAACCATACCAGTCTAACGGTGTCGATTTATAATTCTGTAGTTATTTTAAGTCACGGCAGTGGAAAGACGCCAGCGGCGTCTCGAGAGAGGGCGTGTGAGCGGGCGTTGTTAGTGTTTAAGGCACCGCGTGTCTACCCCGTGCGGTCTGAGGGGTGCGTGGAGCCTCCCCGTTGCTCTCTCAGTACGACGCCTCATGCTATCTCATTGTCAAGCATGCAGTCAGGGAAGAGATGCCCAAAGGACATCTCGATGGCCTTGGACGTGAACGACACGGCCGCATCCCTTCAGCAGAGGCGCCCTCGTGCCCGAGGGCGGTGACAGAGGAAGCCGTGGTCTTTGAGAGCGTCCCCGACAACCCGAGGCAGCTGGGGAAGAAGCCGCGCGTGATCATCCCGCAGGTGGCCCGGCCAGGCCATTGACGCCAACATGTCCCCTTCTCTCTTTTAGATGGGAATGTGGTGGAACCTGACATGTCTGCGGGGTTTTGCCCAGATCACAAGGCAGCCATGGTTTTGTTCCTTGACAGGGTCTATGGGATTGAGGTGCAAGACTTCCTCCTCCACCTCCTGGAGGTGGGCTTTCTGCCAGATCTCCGAGCCGCTGCTTCTCTAGACACGGTACGGCCCCCGCTTCCCGCCTCGTCCCCTCTGCCTTTTGGCCTTCACTCACCCACGCACGCCCCGCGGACCCTCTACTGCGTCCGTATCCCGCGTGGAAGCCAGGGGCGGGCAGACGGGACGTAGACCGGGAATCCACTGCAGAGAGAGGACGTGAAAGCCTCACGGATGTTCTAGGAGTCGGGATGAGCTGGGCCCAATTTGGGGGGGGGTCACGGTGGTCCTTTTCCATCTCAGTTTGGTGCTGACTGTTCAGATGACTTGAACAGTCGTGCTTCTCCATGTGAGATTGATCAGAGTTCTAAAGACAATGTAATCGATACGGTTGACTCAGTAACAGTAATTATTGGTATTGGTATCGGTGCCATCCTTTGCCTGCCCAAGTACAGCTTGGCCAGGACCCGTCCTGCGTATTGGGCGTCCTGTATTCAGGACGTGCCCTTCCGATGTCAAGTTACCACTCTCCACATCACCATGACATAGCCAAGGTCCCAAGTGCCGTGGGAGTGGTCGCTGCTCTTAGGCAGTTACTTGGTTCATCGGTTCGGTGCCTCCTTTTGATCCGAGGGGAAATTCGATCTTGTGTGGACAGTAGCCCTCTCGTGATATCCACGATTGAGGCGTTATGGAAATGAGCCGGAAATTGTGTTGCGTTACGAGCGCGTGAAATGGCAAACCTGAGATGTACAGATAGCAACGGGAATAATAACCGACTCGATGCTTGCTTGACACTGACGAGTAGCAGCCAAACTATGAGGGGTACGAAGACATCCAGCTCAGAAAGCATTTGCGGACCTGTGATGGGAGCGAGGGTTAGGTCCTTCCGCTCTCCTCCGGTAGCGGTGCACACGCTTCCATCCTGGGTACCACGAGTGTCTTCCTCTCACGCCGATGCTCCACGGGTAGTGGTTTATGGTAGGAAGGACGTGTCGGTGCGCGGAGCCCTTCCCGGGCCGTCCCCCGCCCCACGCCGACGGGTCTGTGCCGCTTCTGCTTCCTCCACAGGCCGCGCTGAGCGCTACAGACATGGCCTTGGCCCTCAATAGGTACCTTTGCACGGCCGTCCTGCCTTTGCTGACGCGCTGCGCTCCCCTGTTCGCGGGCACGGAGCACCACGCCTCCCTCATCGACTCTCTGCTCCACACGGTGTACCGACTGTCCAAGGGCTGCTCCCTCACCAAAGCCCAGCGGGACGCCATCGAAGTGTGCCTGCTCTCCATCTGCGGGTGGGTACGGCCGTGTCACCCCCCCGCGGCCTTGACGTGTTGGGAGTGTCGAGATGATTTCTGTTCCGCGTATCTCATGGCGGAGGGGAGGAGCAGCCAGGTGGGGCCGCGGGAGAAGGTTCCGGAGGGTAGTTCTAAGCCCCCCCCCCCAGGGCTGACGTCGTGGGAAGCGGAGTGGGGGTGCCTGCCTCACTGTGTTCTCGGGGCCCACTGGGGGGGGGGTCCCCCGGGTGTCCCGGCGCGTGTGCAGCCTGGGCTTGCTTTGCCTCACGTGGGAGCCATGCCAGTGTCCTTGGGTCACGCCCCAGGCGGTGCCCGTCGGTCGCCCTGGGAGTCACGGCATCAGACTGTAAGCTCTAAGCCAGTCCCATCGCGTCCGCTATTTGTCTAGATCCGATATCACAGGCCGTCCGTACGGTACCGTTCGCGCTCTTGCGCGTGCGTGACGGGCGGGGCAGTAGCTTCGGGAACACTGGGCACGCCAGAACACGTCGTCACTGAGAGCTTGTGCTCAGACGTGAACTCCAGTGACGGCATTGCTAGGGCGCGGGGGAAGGTTTTGGTGTTGTTAGAGTCTTCTGGGTCCTCTCTTCACCGAAATGACTTTATGTGGTTGTGTGGCTGTGGACGAATCGTTGACTAGAAACACCTGATTGGTGTGATCTGAAGAGAGGTAAGAAGCGCAGGGTGTTGGCTTACATAGTCTAATGGTTATCTGCTTGTTTTAGACTTATTTCCTCCTTCCAATTGTGGGTTCTCCCCCCCCCCCCACAGCCAATTGAGACCTTCTATGATGCAGCACTTGCTGAGAAGACTAGTGTTTGACGTCCCATTGCTAAATGAACACGCGAAGATGCCCCTGAAGGTATGCACAAGAGCCGTGTGTCGTTTTCCGGTCACTCTTGCCTCTGGCTTTGGTTCTTGACATCTCTTTGCTTTCGTGTGTCTGCTGCTTGCTAACTGGGGAGAGTTTCCTTCCGACGACGGAAGTGACCGTGTGAGTTTCAACCGGAAATAAACAGGGCCAGTGATGGCTGAGGAAATAAATGGGTGTGCAAGCACGGGCCACAAAGAAGAGAGAAACCAAGACCCCCCCCCCCTTAGGGTGAGAAGCGCGCTCCTAGGCCTGGCCTGAACGACGATTAGCCCCTGAAGAGGATGAAGCGGCCTTGTGCATGCTGTTAGATCACTTGGCAGGTCGCAAGGAGCGTTTCGCAGCGCCCCACGGTCACTTCGTGGCAAATACACTTGTAGCTTCCCAGATAGAAATAGGACACGTCTGCACTTAGCTTTACTGTCCAGCTCACTGATGGTGGAGTCTCGTTCCGTCTCCCCACTCGAGCCGGCCTCGGGACGGCGTGGTGCGGTTCGAGCCCGGCGTGGCTTGTGCGGACCGACGGGAGAGGGTGGAATCGGGTGCGTTGGCTCCTTTGCGATGCCGCGGCCGCTCTCTCCCGCAGCTGTTGACAAACCACTACGAGCGATGCTGGAGATACTACTGCCTGCCGGGCGGCTGGGGCAGCTTCGGGGCCGCCTCCGAGGAAGAGCTGCGTTTATCCCGGAAGCTGTTCTGGGGCATCTTTGATGCCTTGTCCCAAAAGGTAAGGGGACGCCCTGGGGATCTCTGTTGATGGATACACACGGTCAAGAGCGGCGGGCTTGGAGAAGGACGCCGCTGGCGCAGACCAAGGCCCGTCGTCCTCGAGGCTCCGGGAGCGTCCGGCTGGCTTTTTCTCTGCTTCCTGAATGCGCTGTCGAGAGCAGGGCCGGTCCCCGGCCCTCCTGACGGTCGTGGGGGTAGCACGTTGCATGTGATCATGGTGCGTTTAGTGAGTTTAGAACAGCAAGACAGTTCAGGGAATTAGATCCACGGCTGATGTGCGTTGAGTGCATTTGGATGCATTTTGACCTCGAACTTTCCGCGGTCATACCTTAGAAAGCCTGAAGAACTTGTGTCAGATAGAAGGCTGTCCAGTCTTAGGAAATGGCCAGGTTGCACCGGCCGGCCGACAGCTGCTTGTCTGCCAGGGAGATTCAAACGACCTCTGCTCAGTGTGGCATGGCGCGGCGTCGGCTTACAACGGCCAGGCCCATAGTGACTCCTTCAGGTATTTGCAGATGGCTGAGAAGGGAGCGAGACCAGCACGCTTGAAAAGCTCACGCGTGCGTCCGTCAAAATCCATCTGAGTTTCGGCAGCTACTGTTAGACCCCTGAGCAGCGCAGCCCCAAGTTGGCCTGGGGAGTAAACTGTGCTTACCTCGAATAGTTACAGCTTGGCAGTTTTTTTTTCCTTACTGAATTTTCTTTGGTAAGCTTGGCAATCATTCAAAAATAACGTGGAGGTATTTTTCAGTACGTTTACAACGTAACTTAAAATTGAACATTTTAAGTGAGAGGGTTTAAATATGTGTATTGATTTTTAAAAGCCTGCAAGGCCGACTAAATACATCATGGATACACAAATAACCTCTTCCCAGAAAATCTCAAACCAGCTATAGATCTATAGCTAGCATATTAGGATACTAGAATAACTGGAATAATGCTAGTATTTCAGTGTAAGAATTTCATTTTTCATAATTAAAATGCAACATAATTAAGTGTTTCTCACTCTCTGGAATGTTACACTCTTTATGTTTTTCCTGTGCAGTTGTTATAATAATCTATACTTACGTGGGAGATAATTGTCTTTGACTTAAATCACGTCCACATGGTAAAGCTATTTTTTGAGGAGAAGGGTGGAGGTGGTGCTGGGATTTGAACTCAAGGCCTTGAGTTTGCTAGGCAGATGCTCAATCGCTCGAGCCCCAATTCGATTCCTTTTTAGTTTAGTCACGTAAGTCTAGAACTTTCCCCTGGGCTAGTCTCAGACCATAGTCCCCTCATGCTTCTGGCCTCCTGAGTAGCTGGTATTCCCGGTTGTTTTCTGGATCTGATGAGAAGTTAGAACATTTGAGTTTCTTTCAAATGTAGGCGCATACAGTTTTGAGGAGCTAGGCTCTTATCTCCCGTGAGCTGACCTCCAGTAAGCCTCGTATTTGCTGGGTCCTCGGGCTGTGCGCTCCGTCCACGGGCAGCTGGGCTGGCGGAGGGGTGATGCCGACCTTTGTCGGAGGGTCATGTCCTGACTTTGCGTTTATTTTTGGGGGGGTACATGGTCTCTTTCTCTCCCCAGAAATACGAACAAGAACTTTTCAAACTGGCACTGCCCTGCCTGAGCGCCGTCGCAGGAGCTCTGCCCCCCGACTACATGGAGTCAAACTATGTGAATCTGATGGAAAAACAGTCGTCCATGGATTCTGAAGGGAACTTTAACCCTCAGCCTGTTGATACCTCCAAGTATGGACTCTTTCTCTTGCAGCCGATTTTTATTGTAAATCATGTGTGAAGTCTGAAATTGAATAAGGTACTGACGTGAACCTTCTCTGATACCTGCCCCCTTTGAATCGGTATCCTTTTAATTAGGAATCCCTCGAGCTTGGTCCAGTGAGAGTAGCAACAGTAAGCACGGTGACTCTGGTCGTGTCGGAAGCAGTGGAGTGGAGCCTTTGAGGATAGTTTTCCCTCGACGCTGATGCTCTCTGTAATCGTGTGCTAATAGCCTGTTACCGTGAACGTTTACCTGAGGTGTTTGTCAGGCCCTGCAGCTGACCCTGGAGGGGCGTCCTTTAACTTAGGCAATCCCAGCATGCACCGCAGGCTGTTTCCGGGAGTGACAGGGTCTGCCCGCATCCATCATGGCCTCTCAGCCGAGCCCAGTGTACGCACGCACGCGGCTCAGGCTCAGCACCGGAGAGACGAGGCGTGAGAGCATGCAGGGTGCGCTTTGACCCCTGGTGACTAGGCGTCAGTTCGCCTTGGCCGTGGGCATCCTCGTGCACACGGGACGCGTTGGCACGCCAGGTGTCTGAAGCGTGACGGCATTTCCTGCCACGACTGGTTTCCCGTGCCACGCCGCAGGCCACGCCGGTCTCGCCAATTCCTTGGCGACTTGGTGAGGCCAGGTAGCAAGTGCTTATGCGCTTCGTTGTATGCTTAGCACGTCCGGTTATCCACTGCTTCTGGGGTCACTTAGGATCCGACTTTGAGGCTCTAGCGTGGCCCCAAGCTGGTTGAAGCTTCTTGACCCATCTGGCCACACCAGGCCCCACTTCCTCTGCCATCAGTCCGATAATGTCTTAAAATTACATGCTTGGTATTTGACTGCAGTCTTAGGAGAAAAAAAAAGACCCCCTCCCCTGCTAGTATTTGGCTTATGTGGTTGATCCTCTGTGTCTGCTCCATTGTAAGTGACCAAAACATCACAGGTTTACATTCCCACCAGGGTGAGTGTGTAGTTTGCTCACATGTAGTCTAAACTCACAGTTTTTCATTTCTGTTTTATCACTGTCTTTAAGAAGTGGTAGAAAGGAGGGGCTGGGGATATGGCCTAGTGGCAAGAGTGCCTGCCTCGGATACATGAGGCCCTAGGTTCGATTCCCCAGCACCATATATACAGAAAACGGCCAGAAGCGGCGCTGTGGCTCAAGTGGCAGAGTGCTAGCCTTGAGCAGGAAGAAGCCAGGGACAGTGCTCAGGCCCTGAGTCCAAGGCCCAGGACTGGCCAAAAAAAAAAAAAAAAAAAAAAGAAGTGGTAGAAAGGAGTTGCCATTACTCACCCCTTTCCACATTGCCACCCAAAGGATTTTCAAACAGTGTCACAGGGTCAGTGTGGATGAATGGAATCCAGTGACTGGACAGGAGCTGGGCATGTGCTTTAACGAGGCGTGGCGTGGCTTGCCTCTTTGGGAAGTTGTTAACAGGTATAGGTTTATGCAAAGATTGTGATAATTACTGTAGGAGCGTATCACTTCTTAACTACCTGAATGTTAATGACTGACTGATAACGCTGCCAAAGAAAACCACCCTATATAGGACACTAGGCTTAGTTTAGAATTTGAATCTCAAAAGTTAATTGCTTTATAAAGCAAGTTGCATTTGTTAAGGAATGGAATTCTATGCCTATTTAATTTTCCATTCATGAGTAGGTTTTGATATTCCCAAGTCTTACATTTGCTACCAGACCTGTCATCCCTCAAGTGTGCTGGATATCTATGCAAGGGAATAAATATCAACTTAAACATGAAAGGAGGAATGTTGTGAAAACTGAGAAGCGTGGCTTGGGAATGACTGTTGGCTGCAGTCGCTACCAGGAACATTTATCTTCTTATCTCTAGACCATTGTTATTTGATATCAGTAACACATCACCGGAAATTAATTACAAAATCCACCAGGCCCAATTTCCATAATCTTTTGTCTAGTGATTGTCGGGACAGAAAACAAGACTCTCAAAAGGAGAGCATCTTCCTACAAGTATGGGAGAGAAATGCATCTTTAAACTTGTGTCTTGATTTAGGTGTTTTTTTTTTTTAAGTGTAATCTATTGTCTTCATCTTTGAATACATTTTAATTAATACTACGCATATCTTGTTGTATTCCCAGTTGTCGCATTAACACCGAATGAAAGAGTTATCAGTTTCAGTGCAGATGAAACAGTATCTGCCTGACTTTAAACATTTTCTTTTCTGGAAATAAGAAGTGATACTTGGTCAAAATTATTTTTAGCGGTTAGGCATTGGGTGGATCTAAGCATTCCTCCCCCTGTGAGTAAATTGTGAATCTGATTTCATGTAAATTCTGTGAAGATCAAGCTTTTCCTTTCTTTTTCTCATAGTATTACAATTCCTGAGAAGTTGGAATACTTCATTAACAAATATGCAGAGCATTCCCATGACAAATGGTCAATGGACAAGGTAAAAGCACTAGCTGCTTCCTGTTCAAGGCTGTCCTTACTAAGAAGGGGTCACTGCTTAAATGTGTCTGCTCATGACAGTTTTCTCTGTTCAAAGGAGAGCTTTAAGTTAAGAGAGCAGATTCCGTTACGACATGCTAATAGAATCCTTAGCTAGCTCCGCCCTAGCAAAAAGAACAAGTGTATAAGGATAGGAACGTTTGTCCTCCTCAAAAGCCTGACATTAAGATTTCAAAAATGGTTAAAGAAATCACAAATGCAGTTTCTAAACACATTGGTCCTGGATACTGTACATATGCTTATCTGAACTAGAGACGGGAAAGAAAAATGAGGGAGGGTGTAACAAATATGACAAGAAACGTACTCACTGCCTTGTGATGTAACTACACCCCCTCTGTACATCACCTTGTTGATAAAATTTAATTTAAAAATTTTTTAAAGAAAGAAGCACATTGCTCATGGAGTAAAAGGTCAGAATCATGGGCCTTCAGTCGGGATGAGGCGGTGATCTCCAAGTTTAGAGTGTGGCTCTTCTCTTAACTAGGGAGCCCCCCTCTCTCTCCTCCCTCTCTCTCTCTCTCTCTCTCTCTCTCTCTCTCTCTCTCTCGCCCCCCTCGCTTTCCCTCTTCCTCTGTTCTCTCTCTTTCTCCCCTTTCTCCGCCTCTCTCCCCCTCCGGGTACCACACGAGCCACACTGCCAGCCTGGCATTGTGTTCACGAATTGCAGATGGAGTCTCCAGGGCTTGCTTGTCCCGTTAGCTTGGCACTGACTGCAATCCTTCCATCTCAGCCTCCCCAGGAGCTGGGGATACGGGCGGGAGCCACAATCCCGGGGCTTACGGGGCTCTTTTGTATGTTGACGCCCCTGACCTGAGGCCGGAGTTGGGCGTGACCGGGCCCAGTGCAGCAGGGTAGCTCTGAGCTGCTCTGGTCCTCTCAGCCAGAGTGCCTGGCACAGGGAAGTGGCGATGGGTCCAGATGGGTGCAGTGTTGCGGGCAGGCTGTTGGGAGACGCGTGTTCCGCGTGGGGGGAGGCGGGTGCAGCGTTGTTTGGGAAGCTCCTGACTTTCGTGCTCCAGTATTCTTGTTTTAAAGTAGCTTTCCATAGACCTAGCTAGGGTCCCCAGACACTCAGTGTTAGGAGGCTGAGATCTCAGGACCATGGTTCAAAGCCAGCCGGGGCAGGGAAGTCCCTGAGACTCTTATCCCTAATGAACCACTGAAAAGTCAGAAGTGGAGCTGTGGCTCAGGTGGTAGAGCACACTAGCGTTAAGCAAAAACGCCCAGGGATGGTGCCCAGGCCCCAGTTCAGGCCCCAGGACGGGCACAAGAGACAAAAAAAGTAAACTCTAATCCTTCTCTTGGTTCATTTTAGGTTTATTTTATTAAACAGCTATTTAAAGCAGTCACATCTAAACTCTCTCAAATGGATACTTGTAAAAGAGATGCTGATTTTTTAAAATTTCTTTTTAGTTGGCAAATGGATGGATTTATGGAGAAATATATTCAGACTCTTCTAAGGTTCAACCATTAATGAAGCCATATAAACTATTGTCTGAAAAGGTAAGGACTGTTTCTAAGTTTATAGAGTCTCAATTGTTTGGAAATTATTTTTTCATGGTACATTTACTTATTAACATAGGTTCTTTATTTTGCATGTATAGATTTTACCTTTATTCAAAGTTTCCCAATTTCTTCTATTTTTCCTTTCCTCTTCTCTTCTCCTCTTTGCCCCTCCCTCCCTCCCTCCCTCCCTCCCTCCCTCCCTCCCTCCCTCCCTCCCTCCCTCCCTCCTTTCCTTCTTTTCCTCTTCCCTCTTCCTTTTCCTCCTTCTTTCCTCTTCGATGGTTCTGGGGATTGAACTCAGGGCCTCGTGCCTGCGAGGCAAAGACTCAACCTCTTGGTTCGTGTCCCCATTCCTTTTTGCTTTAGTCACTTTCCAGATAGGGTCTTGCTTCTTGCCTGGGGTTGGCCCTGGACTCTGAGCTTCCTACGTGTGCGGGACAGGCAGCTGGCATTCTGGATGTGTGCCCCCACGCTGGGCTTGTTCTTTGATAGAGTCTTCCCCTAGCCTCGTGTGCAGGCTGGTTCCTAACTACAGTCCCCACCAATCGCTGGGATGATAGAAACGAGCCACTCCATCCAGACGTCATCTGCTTTCACGTTAGGCCAGCATTTCATTAGTTCCTTCCTTTTCTCCTTTCTTTCTTTTACTTTTCATTCCTGCCCGCTTTCTGTAAGGACCCAGTGAAGGGTCTCTTGGAGGAGGGATGAGTAAGAAACGCGTAGTATGGTTGGGCTTCGCTGGTGTTCATTCTGTGAGGGACTCCGGACACTTCAACACGGAGGGGGAAGGATCTAGCGTGGAGCTTCGTATGCGGAAGGTTCTGTGTGTTCGGGGTGCTCTGTACCCCGTCCCCCCACCCCCCAGGACACACCATCGGCCCTCGTTCCTCATGGAATCTTTCCCTGCTAGCGTCTACCGAAGGCACCAGGATGGGGAGCCAGAGGGTTTTGATTCCCACGTGGGCAGGAGCCCGGACGCCCAGTGGCCGACTCGGTCACACTGTGTCTCCACTCACACCCGCTTCTCTTCAGCATTTGCACGTTAGGTTTGCGTTTTTAAGTGACCAACACCAGTGAAGGTTTATTTTTAAATGAAGGCAATGTCTTTCAGAAGGAAACAATAGGTGTTTGGGATTTTCGTCCTCGCTGTAATATCCCTGATCATTTTTTCTCCCCCTCCTCAGGAAAAAGAAATTTATCGCTGGCCAATCAAGGAATCCTTAAAAACGATGCTGGCTTGGGGCTGGAGGATCGAGAGAACCCGGGAGGGAGACAGCATGGCGCTGTACAACCGGACGCGCCGGATTTCCCAGACGAGCCAGGTGAGCACAGGGCGAAGGAGGGGGCCGCCCCGTCTCTGGAAACACGACTTGGGGTGCACATGGCGAGGCTTCCTGTGCTCGAGCTACTCAGGAGCCCGGGGCAGGAGGATCAGGCGGGGGCTCAGAGGGTGAAACCAGCCAAGACATCGCCCTACGCCAGCTTGACATGAACCAGCATCCCCACCACAGCAACTGATCGAAGCGTTGGGTGTTCCCAAACGTGCACTGCAAAGGTTCAAGGCCAGCCAGACTTACAGGGGCGCGAAGACTGCGCGACTTCACCTGTGGCTCGACAGGGCGGTGAATTTGTGATGGGAGCAGTGGCCGTTAGGCGTCGAGAGCCCTGCTTTTTCCTGGCTGTGGTAGACGGGGGCCCGACACAAAGGTCCTGGGGCTTGATGAGACGGGGGACCCCCACGTCTGAACCCCACAGGGACAGCCGGTGCCGGGGGCCCTGCATGCCTTGAGCACCTCTCTAGGCACCGAGGGAGACTCGTGACCCGGAGGCAGCACAAGCAAGCATTTACGGGGGGAGCCACGTTCAAGCCAGCAGTCAGCAAGAGGGTGCAAGGAGGCGGGGGGGGGGGGGCGTGAGGCCGAGACCCCACCTGGGACTCCATCTTCACGGCTGGCGTCCGGAGAGGAGGTCGTTTGGTGAGGAGTTGGAAGCCAGCCAGGGCAGGAAAGTACGGGAGAATTTTATCTAGAGGCAAAATGCTGAGCGGAGTTGTGGTTCAGTTGGTAGAGTGCTAGCTGTACGTGAAAAGGCTGTTCTAGAATTCAAGTCTCAGTCCCAGTACCAAAAAAATAAATAAATAAATAAACAGGAAAGAAAAGAAGGAAGGAGGAAGGAACAAACGTGTGGAATGCTGTGACAGTTCTCCCTTCCTAATTCAAAGCTGATCTGCTTTGTCCTAGGGTCTAGCCCACCAGGACATTGGTAAATTTTGACCTCTGACTCGTTACTGCTTGGTTGAAGCGGTACAATTCATGACAGTTTAGTAGGATTTATAGGAAACCCAAGAATATCATGACCTTTGCATAAAGGAACATTTCGGAATTTGGGACTCATCGTACAACCTGTAGAACTCTGATCAATAGCTGTGGGATTTTCCAGCCCCTAACATCTGAAAATGAGTTATGTAAGCATAAAGCATTGTTAGATACCTAACTATAGTGTAGTTTCCCCGCACGTGTCTGTAGGGTCACTTTATGTACATAACTCGCTGCTTTTCTCTGCGAAGGCGTGAGAGGAGGATTGTCCGCTGTGTGTCTCTAGAGCGATGCTTCTCCGCAGGGGTTTAAATGAGGCGCTGTTTGTTTACGTGAATGATCTAGGTTTCTGTGGACGCGGCCCATGGTTACAGCCCCCGAGCCATTGACATGAGCAATGTCACACTGTCCAGGGACCTGCATGTAAGTATTGCCCAGTTAATGGCGTCGCCAAGTTTGACTTTCAGAAGGAATCCCATTATCTTTTCCAACTGAAGTCTTTGACTATGGCCGTCCTCTCACAGCCCTCTGGCTCGAGGGCTGTGATGTCGTATCCCTTTTAGTAAGTCCCGCTTGACTACAGCCCCCCCTCTGGGATTTCAGTTATTCCCACCCAACTGCATTCCTAGAGATTCACTGGACAGTTCCGGAAATCACATCCCATTTTGTGCGGCAGGTGGCGCTTCCTGCCCTCCTGCTCTGCCCTGCCCAGCCCTGGGTGGGAATCCTTCCCTTGCCCACTGTTTCCGTGCGGTATGCACTAGCCTCTTTTCAACCACTTGGTAGCTTGCTGTGTGATCAGGTCCTCTTCCATGGCTTTTAAGTGCTTGTGTTAAGTGGACCTCAGTTTACCTTCATCATGACCCCCAAAGCACAGGAGAAGATGCAAAGGAGCTTCCAGGGCATAAAGCACGGGAGGGCAGAGGGGTCTGGTACGATACGAAAGCACGACAGGGCCTATGGGTGTAGATGTTCTACAGGGGGTTTAGTGGTACATTTTCAGCTATCAGCCGAGTGTCTAGGAACACATCTCCCCGGAGAACAGAGAATCGGCTGTGCCAGCTTTTCTAGGATGCTCCATGTAACACGTTTGGCTCAAAAGCTAATATCCACTGAAAAATCCTAGTGTGGAGAGCTGCGTGTGAGAAGAGAATAATACCGAGGAGTGATATTCTACTTAAGGTGCCCCTGAGTCATTCACTGAAGACTATGTACGTACGTTGTTCACTGGAGATATCGGTGGCATCTCCCCTGGCTGTCCACAGCCTTATCTGTCTCTAAGGAACTTACTGTGAAGCAGCTGATCTGAATGAAAGATAATTCTTGTGTCTGTAGACCGCAAGGGAGTAGGTCAATCTGACATAATGAAGTTGACATTATTAGCTCAGGTGGTGTAAGGCAAAAAAAAAAAAAAATGTACATTTTATTTATAATTAAATGTTGTGATTTTCCCCCTTAGCTTTCTCTTCTGTAGGAATGTATTAGAATTATGTAGTAAACGTAGATATAACATTTGGAAAAGAATGATAGAGGTGGTTACCAAAACCCACCAGCCGCAGATTGCATCATATTGACAAGTCCAAAGTTAATTGCCTGGTACAGGCAGAGAATGATGTAGAAGTCAAATCTTTTGACTGTCTACCTGATGCTCTCTGCATTCATTGTTTAATAAGGTCCAGGTCATCAGTTAAAACTTTCAAAATTAATGTAAGAAACTTATAAATTGTAAGTATGTTTTAAGCTGAAATCCACCACTCTTTTTCATTATTCTGTTAAGAACAGGTGTATATTGAATCATTATAAATAATAATAACTAATCTTAACAAATTCTCTTTGTACTTGACTTAATGGTGCAGTTTCACAAATCAGAAAAATTCCCATAGAATTCAAATTCTGTTCACTCCAAAGGAGAATTGTGTGTGATGATGATCTTTAAAAAATGAACCTTGGTGCTATTACTGTGACTTTATGTGTGCAAGGCACGTTTTGATATTAAATTTTAGAAAGCTGATGTGCTCTCCTTTCCTCACTGAAGTGTAAGTCAGCTCTTCAATATTTGGAACATTTCAGGCAATGGCAGAAATGATGGCTGAAAACTATCATAATATATGGGCAAAGAAAAAGAAAATGGAGTTGGAATCCAAAGGTAATATTTTCTAGAAACCTCCATTAAAAATGTGTAGCTTAACTGCAGGAGCGTGTGATGCCGATGTCGTAATTAGTCCTCTTAGCATGAGCTTTATTATATCTTCATTTTATTAGAATGTTTCCACTGTGTCTATGCAAGGGACCCGGTGGAAATCCTATAATTTCCTGGCGACTAGTGTGTGTCTTCCTGTGTGTGTCTCAGAAGTTTGATGGCTTTCTTTAGCTGTTCTGTCACAAGCGTGCCTATAATTGCACTATATACGAGGGTCATGCTTGGTCACTAGCCCCAACTTAACCATCTTTTACCTCATGCCTGTTTCCCATCTCACATTCTTTCTTGGTCTAGTCTGCTTAACTAATTCCCTTTGCTCTGGCATTTATAGATTTGTATTTGCTATTTTGGGGCACTGAGTGCATGTCCAAATGGTTCATCTGTGTGTGTGTGAGTGTGAGAGAGAAACACACTCAAAGAACCAGCAGATACCTTTCTCAACCCTCCTCATCTCTTTTTATCATTCCCGTATCCGCTTGCAGAAACGAATCTGCTCTGGAGAAACTTCAGGAAGTTTCCCATGTTGCCTGTTGGGCTCACTGAGTCTTCAGTGGCCTCTCTTTGTCCTTGAACTTTCCCTTCTCGTTGTACTGGGTCGGCCGCGCAGGGCTGAGAGTCGCCGTCCCCTGCCCACATCCAGCAGTGACTTGAACAGAGCCCTGGATGCTGCTGTTTCTCCCTCGTGGGCGACTGCGATCGGCATGGGTGCCGTGTCTCACACACAGTCCCTGCACAATCGCGGTGTCAGTGTCCACAGTGGCGCCATCTTGTATGGCTTTCCTGAGTCAGCTGGGGTGTCCCAGGGGGACGGGTGCCTCGCCCGAGACAGGGAGGTGACAGCAGAAGTATGACGTGTGTCACCCGAGGCTCCTGTGTGTCCCCCTCTTGCTTTCCTCAGGAGGTGGGAACCACCCCCTGCTCGTGCCCTACGACACGCTGACAGCCAAGGAGAAAGCCAAAGACAGGGAGAAGGCGCAGGACATCCTCAAGTTCTTGCAGATCAACGGTTACGCCGTGTCCAGGTAACAGTGCCCGCCTCCGCCTCCTGGGGAAGAACGCGTCACCGAGCCCCCGCTGGAGTTAGGGACACACACGGACCTAGTGATCTGTTCAGAGCCTCGGCAGCCGGGCTCAACGTACAGGCTCTGGAGACAGGCGGGCGGCTGGCTGCTTCCACTTACGTGAGCTCCTTTCTCCAATTGTCCTGCGTCATCCATGGCGTCGGCAAAGCGCCTAGGCCCGCCTTCCATCACACAGCCCTGGAGCTGATTGCCACAGCGCTCTGCAGGTGCAGGGCCCTCCATTTAAATGAAAATCTCTTTTTCTCTGCCTCAAAGTACAAGAGTATTAGATAATCTTCAACATGGACACAAAAATTATATCCGTGGCATATTTGGGGGGCGGAGGGGGCGATGCCTGTCCTTGACCTTGGACTTAGAACCTGGGCACCGTGAGTTCTTTTGCTCGAGGCTAGCGGTCTACCACTTGAGCCACAGCGCCACTTCCTGCTTGGGGTTCTCTTGGTAGTTATTGGTAGCTACAAGCCTCATGGACGTTCCTGCCCGAGCTGGCTTTGAACCTCCATCCTCAGATCTCAGCCTCCCAACTAGCTAGGATTTACAGGCATGAGCCACCGGCTCCTGGCGTGGTTGTTATTTTTCAAGCAACATTTGCCCTCCTAAGAGACATGGTTTACCTGGGTTTCCACATTTCTGGTTTGCCACTCTAGAGGATTCAAGGACCTGGAACTGGACACGCCTTCCATCGAGAAGCGCTTCGCTTACAGCTTCCTCCAGCAGCTGATTCGCTATGTCGATGAAGCTCACCAGTATATCCTGGAGTTCGGTAGGCCAACCTCCGACTGCCATCTTCCCACCAAGTCCTCCAGGGTAGCCCTACCACACGCAGCTCACTGGCTGACATGGGGGTGCAGGGGTCTCATGGGGGTTTTGCTCTGACTGGCCTCCACATACGGGTCCCTTCAACATCTGCTACCTGAGTAGCTGGGATTACAGGCGTGAGCGGCCACACCCAGCCCTCTAACGCTTGTATCACACCATAGGCTGTCTTCTTCTCCATGTTTAGGACATAAGATTTTTATTAAGATCTATCTTGAAGAAATGGTATTTCTGTAGTTCCTTGAAGTATCAGACATTATTTGGCTGTGTACAAAGCTCTATCTTGACATATTTTATATGAGACAATCCCTAATAAGAATCTAGCCATTTTGCCTAATGTACTTGCCGAAATGAACTGAAAGGAAATTGTAGCTGCTAGAACTTCCCTCTACCAGCTATGGGGGAGGATGTTCTTCTGATATTCGAAAGTATTCTCTGTTTCCCGAGAAATATGACCCATGTTTATTTCTATGATTGGATAAAGGAGAGCTCCGTATGCTTAATTCTAATTGCAAGGAGAGTTTGGCCAAGCATAAAAGCGAGGTAGTTTCTTACAGTATTCTGAGATCTCTACTGGGAAGATTTACTAAAACCTCATGTCCGGTTCCAAGTTATTTAGCTCTCCCGCGTTTTCTGTGTACAGTCTCAGCTACTGTAGGTTCTCTTTCTCTCTTGCATCGGCTCAAACCTCTCTGTATGCCAGGCAGGGGTGGGAGGGGGGAGGGGCCCTTCCTGACCTCTGTGGTGTTCATGAAGTTCGTCCATTCTTTTTTTTTTTTTTTTGGCCAGTCCTGGGCCTTGGACTCAGGGCCTGAACACTGTCCCTGGCTTCTTCCCGCTCAAGGCTAGCACTCCGCCACTTGAGCCACAGCGCCGCTTCTGGCCGTTTTCTGTATATGTGGTGCTGGGGAATCGAACCTAGGGCCTCGTGTATCCGAGGCAGGCATTCTTACCACTAGGCTATATCCCCAGCCCCGTCCATTCTTAACTTTGAGTCATTTTTTAACCCATGGTGGGGGGGGGGGCAGGGAGGGAGACAGGCATGTTTTTGCTTCTCTCACATGGCAACGATCTCTTTGACGTGAGTCAGGCCTTCCTCTTCTTTCCCGGAATGCGAATTTGGCAACCTGAAATTAAAATTTCAGACACTGGCTGCCTGTCGTTTTTCAGAAGGTAATATTGAAATCGGAGGGCTTCGCTTGGAGCTATACTTAACTGGAGAGCAGGGTGAAGGCCTAGCTGAGTGTGTGAACTTATCCTCACTCTCCTGCCCCCACCCCCACCCCGGGGCGTATTTTCTTGACGGCTGCACTGTGTGTTGGGTTCCGGCTCTGACTCTGTTCCCAGCCTGTCCACAGCCTATGGGGAAGACGCGTGCTCCAACCAATAAGTGTGGGCTGTCCTCGCACCATTTATGTTTGGATTTGGGAATTCCTCACAGAAGCCCTCTTTGCTTAGGTGCACGGCAGAAGGGAGCCTGTATATCTTGGGGCGTACATCCTGGATCTGTGCAGTTTGGTGGGATAGTTCAGTGAGCAGTACATGTGAAGCCTTGCATGGTGGGTAACTATCTTGTCACCTTTGAACCTCAGCGTGTACCTAAAAAACTCTCTCTGTTCACAGACGGTGGCAGCAGAAGCAAAGGAGAGCATTTCCCTTACGAACAGGAAATCAAGTTCTTCGCCAAAGTACAGTATTTTGTACCTCGCACCGTCTTGCTAATGCTTCACCATGTGTTTGCAGTGCTGCTGGCATTGTTGGAGCTGTTCAGGCCGTCCATGTGCATTTCAACTATGAGTCATCTCGGGTTAAAAAAAATAATAACCGTCCTCCTTGTGTGCTGGCCTTGCTGCCGGCACGAGGCAGACTCCCCCCCCCCCCCCCCGCCCTCTGCCCGCAGACCTCCCCCCCCCCCCCCCGCCCTCTGCCCGCAGACGTCTAATGACTTAGAGCCAGAAGAAGTTCAAGTCAGTGTTCTAATTCCTTGGCGTCCGCGCGAGACTCAGAAGGAAGCTTCCTCCCTCCGAGCGTTTGTGGAGATTGTTATGACTTAATATTTTATGTGAACCTTGTGGCACAGAGGAGGATGTTAGCTCCTTGATCAATAATTCACAAATGACGTGTGGCCGCCATCATTCCCATTCGACAGATGCGGGAATCAGCCCCGGGGCGCGTTGGGTGGACACAGTGTCTCCCGTAGTTATTGTCCACGCGTATTGACGAGGACTTGCCGAGGTCGTGTGCCAGGGTGGGCACAACCGCCACTTCCTTTCAGCCGAGAAGGGAAGGAGGTGAAGGGTTGCAAAGAACTAGTTAATTAAGCTAATTGATCTGAGTTAATTCATCTTTGCTGCCCGGCGATCGGCTGTGATCTGGGTTTGCCATGAAGACGCAGTGCGCACCGCCTTCCAGTTACCTTCCAGTTCACCCGGTCACCTCCTTAGCCCCCTTCCTGTTTCTTGCCTTGACTGGGAGGGCCATTTGATACAAATGTAATCGTCCACAAATTAAGGGGGCGCTTCTGAAACGGCATGTGCATGGGATTCGGGGGGGGGGGGCATGGAAGCAGAGCTCTGCACACTCTGGGCCTCGGCTGCCTTTTATCCTCCACGAGTCAAGTCCATCATCTGGCTTCTTCTCCTTCCTTCCAGGTTGTTCTTCCCTTGATCGATCAGTACTTCAAAAACCACCGCCTGTACTTCCTGTCGGCGGCGAGCAGGCCGCTCTGCACGGGAGGGCACGCCTCCAACAAGGAGAAGGAGATGGTCACCAGGTAAGGAGCCGTAGCCTTCCGTCCTCCCTCCCGGTTCCGCCCCTAGAAGCCTTCACTGGACAAGGTCAGGGTCAGAGCAGCTGTGGGAGAGGCTGACTTTCTGCTGTCCTTGCCCGGCGTGGTAACGGTGGGCACAAGGAATGAAAGACCTTCCAACGCCTTACCCACGGGGCACCACCGCCGACACGGCAGCCCCAGCCATGGCCGGGACACAGAATTCCTCCAAGGAGTCTGCCAGACACGGGGCATCCCTGCCATGTCATTGTTCCGCCGGCGTGCACATTTCAGGAGGGCAAGCATCTCGTGTAGACAGACTTACGAATCAGGACACTTAAGGCCAGACTCGGAAGATAACGGAATACAGAAAAAAAAAGAATGTGCACGTCTAAAATCTCCCCTTGGGCTCCCAGGCTGCTTGCCACAGCCCCTGTGCTGTCGTGCGTGTGTCTGCCGTTCTACCACTGTGAGTCTGCTAGACGTAGGGGCTTGAGATGCGACCACCGGGGGAGTCCGCCTGTGCCATCTCACACCTCAGAGCCCACACCACGTTTACAGAACGTACCTGTACACGTTTATAGAACGTACCTGTACACATTTACAGAACGTACCTGTACACATTTACAGAACGTACCTGTACACATTTACAGAACGTACCTGTACACATTTACAGAACGTACCTGTACACATTTATAGAACGTACCTGTACACATTTACAGAACGTACCTGTACACATTTACAGAACGTACCTGTACACATTTATAGAACGTACCTGTACACATTTTCCGGAAAGGCGGGTGATGCACACAAAGCAGGGGAGCAGCGGGGGCCGCAGGCTCTCCCGGAGGGAGGAGGACCCAGACGCCCCCACCGGGAGCCCGCCGGCGGGGTGCGCTTCCTGGTGTGTCTCCTCCGTCGGCGGCCAGACGGGAGGCCACGCGGGGCCCGCCCTCCGCCCCCGTGGGCCGGGCTCCCTTTCGCCGGCCCTGGAGGGAGAGTGACGGCCCCTTGGCATGGCCCGCTCGGCCTTCCTGGACGCGCACCCATGCAATTCGGAAAGCAGAGGCGCCGAGTTCCTGGGAGACTCAGGGGGACACGGGGCCCGGGGGCCTCTCCCCCCTCCCGGCCCGGTGACCACGGGGCGTGGCTCGTGCAGGTGCCACTCGGTCGCGCACATCAAGAGAAGCTACGGACAGAGAACACAGGGGAGGATGCAAACGAACAGGCCCCGCCTCTCTCTCCCTTTTCCCTACTTTTCTCCTTCATTATTTCTTCTAGTCAGTGTCAGGCTCACCCTCGGAAGTATTAGCCACACAGGACCACACAGGAAAAAAACATGTACACCACAGCAAGCTGGACGCCTACCAGGCACACTTTTTATTTCTTAACTATATCCCAGCAAGGCTGGAAAGATGCTGCGAGCCCTACAACAAAGTGAAAAACAGAGATTCACTTATTTCCAACTCTCTATCCTTTTTTCCCCCCATAAAAACCAACTTGTTGTATGGGCTGTGCTTTTTTTATTCTCCAACTTAATCGACAGCGCTTTTTAACCCACGGTGACAGTCAAGAGCCTCTCGTAGCAGACGGGAAGGAAGTCTCTCTCCTGAGCTCCTGCCCGCCATTTCCTCAAGATTAACTTAGGCCACTTAAGGCACGTGGGAACGAGGTGAATCTGGAAGTAACTGACATACCAGAGCCTATGAGTATCAAACGGGAGTTTAACCTCAGAAGAAAATTCATAGGTTAAAAACACGGATTAGACGACTAAATTGTAGCGCGCGAATCCACAGAATGCCGTATGAATAGCCACTGAAATTATGAGACCCGTGAATACTAGCTTAAGAGAATGCCGGTGAGCAAATAAAATATGTGTTCCAATAATTCTAACCTAACTTAAGATATACTAAAACATTTACATATGTAGAAAAGTGATGGTGAGGGATGAATAAGTAAATACATTTAATTTCGGTTTCCAGTTATTTTTGAATCGTGTCTCACATGTTTGCCCAGGGTGGCCTCAGAACTGCCGCCCTCTTCCATCTACCTCCCATATGGCCGGGATTACAGGGGTACACCACTGTGCCCAGCTTTAAATTGAATTTCATCAGGTATGTCCTCCAAATTGGTAGATTTGTCTTACTCTCCGTCATTTGTTTTGTATGCTTTTTTTTGGTACTGGGGATCGAACCCAGGACGTTGCACTTACTAGGCAAGCGCCTTGCCACCGAGCTACATCGCAGCCCTGCTTTATACGTTTTTTAAAACGAAAAATAAAATCTAGTTCTCCACGAATTGGTGGGACAACAAGCAGTGACAACCTCACCCGCGTCACTGCGTGAGTGAATAAAATAATAAAAAGTCCCATACGCTCGTATATACAAGTCAACTAGAAAAAAGGAGCTAGCGGACGTTCGGGGCTGGCCCTGCCACCGTGAGTCAACCTTCTCACGCGTGGCAGCCACGCGGCGGCGATTTCCCTCGGTGGCTCGCGGTGACTGGAACGCGGCTACGACGCGGCGGCTCGGCGCGGTCCTGGGGCGGGATGCCGGCCCCCGCGGCTCTCCGCGGGCCCTCGCTGCGTGCCCTGCCCGCTGGCTTGCTGACCGCGAAGGATGAGATGTGCTCCGTGTCGTTGCGTGGCGAACCTTGAGCTAGGCTGGAGACGGGCCTGGCCGTGCGCCAGCCTCGAGGGGCATGGAGCCCTGTCGCCGGGCTTGGGAGGGGGCGGCGCCCTTCCGAACTGGCTCAGAGAGGTGGAGGAAGGTGGGGGGGGGGCTCCCTGGCAGGTGATCGTAACCCCACGAAGACAGGAGGGCGCGCCCGGCCGTGTAGGGCGCATGTAGGTCGTGTGGTAGAACACGCGCAGCACTGACAGCTCAGGCTCAGGCGGAAGGCCTGGGGTCGGGGCGGGGGTGGGGTGGGGTGGGGGGTCCGGGGACGTTGGGGAGGCTTGGCAGCGAATCACAGAGGAAGTGGACGGGAGGCTCCACGTGGCACTGAGGTTTCAACTCTGAAGTAGTTGGAACACTGCTGACTTCACTCACAGCGTTTAGGAAGAGCCAGCGTCCGGAAGAAGAGGCTAAGCGTGGCTAGGTATTTCTTGGTGTGTGGGTGAGTCCTTTGGCTGGACGTAGTCAGCCGGTGGTTGGAGATTGGCTAAAGTTTATAACCAACAGTAACGTCTGTCCAGGAATGAACCCCGCCCCCCGAGGATAGTCCAAGAGGAGAGAGGAGAATCAATCACGTGTCTTTTGCGAAAGCCTGACCTTCTCTTAAGTGGAGGTGTTGCTGTCAGACTCCCAGCTGTTGTAACACTCGAGTCTGGTTGAATGAGACAGTTCTTAGGATGAACGCTCGCTGTCGATTACAGGGAGCCCAGGTGCTCATCCGCTCCAGGTGTGATCCGTCTCTTAAGAGTGTCCAACCCTTGCTTGTTGAGTTAGCACTCACAGTGCTCATCTAGGAGCCCAGGACATTAGGGCTCCGGAGCAGAGGTGCTCCGGGTTATTGCCTTGTCTTTTTGTTTTGTTTTAATGATATCAGAAAAGCCCTCCATCACTGAGCTCAAGTCTGACCTCAGTTGCCCTCAGTTCGTAAGCCACAGGAAGAGTAGCTTGCGAGAGGGAGTAACAGGAGCACAGTGTAGTCTATACGAGCATAGAAAGTTCACGATGAGATGATGTGTGACTTCATAGATTCCCGATAAAGATGGATGCCCGGCACTGGCGGCTCGCACCCGGAATCCTAGCTACTCAAAAGGCTAAGATCTAAGGACCATGGTTCAAGATCATGGATCATAGCCAACCCGGGCAGGAAAGTTCACGAGACTCTTACCTCCAACCAACCGCCCAGTAAAAAGCCAGAAGGGGAGCTGTAGATCGAATGTTAGAGCAAAAATTATTATTTTTTTTCCAAATTTTTATTATTAAACTGATGTACAGAGAGGTTACAGTTTCATACGTTAGGCATTGGATACATTTCTTGTACTGTTTGTTACCTTGTCCCTCATACCCCCCTCCATCCTCCCCCTTTCCCTTTCCCCCCCTGAGGTGTTCAGTTCACTTACACCAAACAGTTTTGCAAGTATTGCTTTTGTAGTTGTTTGTCTTTTTTTTTACCCTGTGTCTCTCAATTTTGGTATTCCCTTTCAATTTCCTAGTTCTAATACCAGTATACACGGTTTCCAATATACTCAGATAAGATTACAGAGATAGTGTAGGTGCAACCACAGGAAGGTGAAAAATTCTTAAGGATACTTCCTAGGCCCTGAGTTCAAGCCCCTGTATCAGCACACACACACACACACACACACACACACACACACACACACACACACACAGATTAATGCCCCAAATTGTAAGTACTGAGGGTGAGGGATCTAATTCCTAACCTTACACATGATAGCAATTTCTGTAGGCTAGGATCTTAGAAATACTCTGCTCCGCTGACAGATTTTCCGTAGCTCCAGATTTCCCCGGGGCATTTATGGATGAACGTTTTCTGGGCGAAAGCTACCGCATGCCCTGTGTCCTTCACTTCCACTAACAGATGAACGCACGTGGGTGCTGGAGCGAGCTCCGCCGGCCAGGGCTTCCCGGACGAGCGGTCACAGGTGTGACCCTCAGCCCCCCTTTCCGTGTGTGCCCTGGGTCAGGTGGCTCTTGGGAGGGGGCTCTCCGGGGAGGGGGGTGCGGCAGGCCTGGCATGGGCGAGGGAGGGGAGCCTCTTCCAGCTGGAGCATCTGGGCACCCGCACATCCCGGTCCAGGCCCCACAGGGCGGGCAGGAGGTAGACCAGCAGTGGACTTGCCATTGCTCTAGGTGATACGCGTGCGATTTCCTCAGTAACTGTTGCTTCTGACTTCACTGGATTTGGGTCTGTGCATTGAAAGGCAGAGAAAGGGGACATCCTGTAATAAAACCATACCAAGACCTACAGTAAGGGTTTATGGCCAAAGCACTATACATTGTTAAATAATGACGATATTTTAAAAAATGTAGACACCCTATGGTTCATAAGATTACATTTTTCTCTTGTGGTATTTCAGTAGTTCTCTTCCCATGGGTGCATACAGATTGCTTTTGTATTAATTAGCTTTGCTTTCAGTTTTTTTTTTGTTTCTTATAATATGTGCTTTTTTAACCATGTTTGTTAAAGATATGCACTCAAAGACTCTTTTCGTTAATATCTTTATCCACATTCTGCTCAGAGAATTGATTCTTTCTGCGTGACATCATGTTGCTTTGTTCTGGCTCATATATCAGCTGTTTTTCTCCCCCCCTTCTTCTTTTTGTTAATTTTTCTTTTGTAATTTCTCCTTGTCTTTTCTACCTGCCCTCCCTTCCCCCCTTCCCCTCTCTTTTGTTTTTCTTTTGTCTTCAGCCTATTCTGCAAACTTGGAGTACTTGTCAGGCATAGGATTTCACTATTTGGTAAGGAGACCCTTGAAACACAATGACTGGCGTGGCCTTCACTTGGTTTTCTTTGCCATTTCTGCACTGTGTTGCGTGCGATGTTGCATGAACGCATGTTTGCATGGCTGCATGCATGATTGCCAGAGGCCAAGACATGTTCCTCGAGGTTAATATGGAGTAGGAAGCTGCGTTACCTACGGTAAAATGCCGGGCTGCGTACTTTGGGTGCCGGTCTGACAAGTAATTGAAAAGCCAAGGGGTGTGTAACTAAGAGCAAACGAATGAAAGCGAGGAGTTCTGCCACATTTGATTCCAAGAGCGAGACCACACCAGGCTCTCGGATTTCCATTTGCTTATCTCTGCTCGATTAATTGCTGAGCTCTTATCAATCAAAATTTAAAGTGCACTTAGTTATTTTTAAATGCTCTTGAGTACAAGAGGTGCATGTCTACTGTATTCCAAATTTTGAAGCTTCGTAGCTGGGCAATGGAGCCAAGGGGCTTCACATGGCCAGAGTGACTTTTCTCACAACACTCACCCTCCAGTCAGCTTCTCTGTGTGTGGGGGGGCCCCAGGACCGGAGTCTGGGCTGGAGAGCACCTGCTTGCAGGCAGCCAAGCGGCTGGCTGGCCACACACTTTCCCTGCTGGGTGGGTGGGTGGGTGGGTGGGGGGGTGCTGGGGGGATCTAGAGCAGCTGGCAGACCTCATGGCTGTCATCTTCTTGCATTCGGTTTCATCAACTGCCGTGGCAAATTGGAGATACTCTGCTCTATAGGTTTTTAGAGACTGTTGGAAAAAATTAGTAATAGAACATATGGAATATATTTGGTAAATGAGCTCAACCATATTGTGCCCCAAACGAAACAGTAAACACATTAAGTCATTTCTGCAGAAGCCATAATGAGTAAATTGAGCACCGCACACACACACACATGCGTGCACACACGCCCGCACACACGTGCACACACAGTCTTTTAAGGTCTTTGCACTGCAGTATTTATAAATGGAAAATTCTTGGAATAGCTAGCTAATGCTTTACTCTTTGGCTTCTATTTGCAATATTTGATTCTCTTAAACATAGTAGTTAAAACTTGCATTTCATATTTTTACATGACTAATTTTTAGTTATTTAAGTACAGGGAGGCAATGGTCTTTAGAATGATTTTCATTTGGATGACTTTTGTTCATTTCCTTTCAATAGTGAGCAATTCCCCTAGAAATTGACAACATTATTGCCTACGCTTTAACTTCCCTGGAATGCCGCTGGATTCAAACACTCTTCTGTCTTCAAAGCATATATCTCTGCCTGGGCCTTATTTCTCAGGTTCAGTGTTTTATATTTACTTATGAGGTTGATAACATTTTCTCTTGTATCATTTCTAGCTTCTTAACTTGGTATCCTATTATTTTCCTATATTGTATCTATAACCATCATTTCTCTTTTCAGATTTTTTAGGTATTTCACATAAGTTACACAAATCATAAGAACAATTTGATGAACTTTTACATACACAATCAGTCATTTAAGCATGGCTTAGGTCGAGACAGAACATTTCCAACATCCCCAAAGCTCCCCTTCTGCCATTTTCCCAATTATTTGAGGAACCACATGGGCATTTCCATTGCCACAGATTAATTTTACTTGCTCTTCTATTTTCCTTACAAATTTCATCCAGGGGTTTGGTAACTGATGACAAATCTGTAATACAATTTGTGGTTCATTCTGGGGAAGAAGAACTGGATATCAGCCTTCATTTCATCTTTAAGTGATCCTAATATTCCATTTAGCTATTGTATTTTCAATCCACTTACCCTTTTTTATTCTCAAAATGATGTGCAGAGGGGTTACGGTTACACAAGTCAGGTAATAAGTACATTTCTTTTTGAACAGTGTCACCTCTCCCTCCAAACGCTATTATTCTAAATAAGGATTTGTTAGACACCTATTATGTGGTTTTACATAATTTTATACTTTCTTTTATTATTTAAGTGTCTATTGTTTCAGATTTTCTCTAGCATTTGCTTTTAAAATGATAAACTTGATCAAATGAATGCTCTAATACAGACATGTGTAATTAGTAGAATCTTTAAGTTTTAAGCACTTAAACACGATATGTTATGGTTACCTTACCTTAGAATAATATGTTCTCCCGAGGGAGTAGAATCCTTTGTATCTGAAAACCGAGGTGGAAGTTTTATTTATGTATTTACGCATTTATGTAGTCATTCCTTCCTTCCAGGCTCTGGCTACAATTTGCCAGCCCCTCTCCCTGAGTTTTTGTGCTCAAGGCTAGTGCTCTACCCCTTCAGCGACAGCTCCATTTCCAGCATTTTTCTGATGAGTTGGAGATAAGAGTCTCATGCATTTTCCTGCCTAGACTGGCTGTGAGCCGCAGTACTCAGATCCCAGACTCCTGAGCAGGATTATAGGCATGAACCACTAGCATCTGGACTGGAAAGTCTTGTTTTGGAAAAGTAATTCTTTAAATGATTTAGACAAAGGACTGAAATTGCTTAAGCTCCCCCCATATTTATGGTAGGTTAAAAACCAAGATTTATTTGATATATCAAATCTAATATGCAGTTATATATATTATATACTGAAGTGTTCTAGAAATTGGAACCTTGTAACTTGCGTAAGGGATTCCCATTTTGACTGGTTAGACGTGTTTAGATCTTGCTTGGATAAATCAAATAACAATACAAAGCAAACGTGGCTATGAAGTAGAGGTACAATGATTACAGAATGGATCAGAAGTGATGTAGTCCAAGTGTTTGCTTGTTAATTTGTCGATTATCTTAGCCTTCATTTTGTTAAATGAGAGACCTAAGAGCACACATCGGTGCCTGCGTGTGTCCTCCTGTTCATCTCACTCCTTTCCCTGTCCCTTGATAGGCTGTCATTTTTCTGCCTTCGGACTACAGTCAAACAGATACCAAAATGTGTTAGGTGTTTTCTGTACAACCTTGGTTTAAAAATGATGACCCCGCCTAAGAATGCATCGAAGCATCATTGAGAGTTGCGTTTAACCAAGAAATGCTTGGCGACAGTGAGCGCAAGTTGATGACATATCGCTAGGAATTGGAGACAAGAGAGGAGACATACAGTAGGGGGAGACCAAGCCCCTGCCCCGCGGGAGGCAGCCGGGAAGCAGCTCTGCGGACTTGCTCGTTAGCCCAGGTGGCAGTGGTGGGAATGGAAGCGATTCATGCTTCTAGTCAAGACTGAAACACTGTGCACACACACGAGCCGTGGTGATGGTACGTCATGGGAGGTTTAGTTCGAGAGGCTCCCAAATTGTGCCTCTGCCTCCAAACCTTACCTGTAGTGGAAAAGTTTTCCTGACGCCTGAAGTTAAAAGAGTTTCAACATTTGGACCTCCTTGTGAATAACTTATATATCTTTGCTCTACTCTAAAATATTTCCTCTGCGTTGAAACATATGATCTAAGGAGGAAAAGATCAGTGCACCTCACCTCTTCTTTAAGAAGCTGGAGATAACGAATTTGGAGGGCTTTGGATCTCCAGATTTGGAGATGAGACTCTCTTAGACTGGTCAGCCTTGGCGGCCCCTGGGCCTTGGTTCTTAGATCTCAGCCTCTTGGGTAGCTAGGATTCTAGGCAAGCACCACCAATGCCCAGCTTGAATCTTTGATGTAGAGACCTCTAAGAATATTTGCCATCAAGCCAGCTCTGGTTTGGTGGAGCGTCTCTACAATGAGCCTGAAACTCAGTACGACTGATACAACTGCATGCTAGCTGGCAGAGATGTTTGTCACACAACATAGGCAGTACGGTGTGTTAAAAGGAAGAAGTAGGCTTTATTACACTTTTCCCCCATGGGTGAGCATATGTCCCTAATTTAAACCAGTGCATGAAGCAGTGTTTGGAAGAATTTTGGAAGTAATGCTAAAATCCAGACACAGAATTCTTTCATCTGGTGCCTCTCCATCATGATGAATTAATGGATTCGGTTATATCTTCTGGGGTCTCCTCCCCAAACCATCCAGGTATTTAAACGATGACTGCTGTTCTCTATTAGGACATACTGAAAATTTAATACATGCTTGCTCTGTCTCTAGCAAGGTTGAGAGTGTGTTTAGTTTGATAGGAGATCTATAATGAAGGGAAAAATCCCTTAACTACTAAGAAACTCAGCCTCATCCAATCTGCTTCTATTTCCTAATCATTGTTATTTAAAACTGAATGATCACTAAGGTCTTTCTAGATTTAACCAGCATATCCTACAAAAGAGCCCACTCCATAAAGAGATATGAGTAATATTGGAATCAGATATTTATAATGAAAATAGTATCCAAAAGTAATTGTAGAAGAAGGGAAACATTTCTATTTCTTTCTGTTGAACATAGCATCATTGGGGGACATTTCCTGACTTTAAGACCCATGAGTAGCATATGCAATAAACCAAGATGTGCTCTCCATTGGACTGAAATTTCTCACTACATTAGAGAACCAACAAATACTTTTTCTAGTATGATGGACTTGAGAAATCCCGAAGCCATTGACATTCTTCAGTTTCTGTCTGTGCCTTCAGTATTTTGAGAGAACGTTTTTATCTTCTAGCATAATTTTATTTCTCATGATCCACAAGGCTTCTGACACAATTAGCCATTTATTCAAAGGCCACAATGAGACATTATTTCAAGAGCCGTGTTAGAAAAATAGGGAATAAAAGTTAGAATATTTGCTGTCATTGTTTCCAGAGAACCTTCTGGGAATCACAGTATTTCACATTCCAAGACAGAAAGTGGCTCCCGAGAGTAAAATCTGTGACATGGGAGAATTCCTGAGCTACATAAACCGACGTGAAAAACAAAACAAAACAAGCAGGTTAGGATTAAGATACAAGACAGTCTTTTACATTTTATACTAAATGTTCTTCAGGACTGTTACTTTAATTGTTTAGCGCATTGTATTGCAGGATTATCACAATGGGATTTGAAATCCAGTGTGATCTCAATTATGTAGATTATGTGCTGTGTGCACATGCACACACACACATACACATACACATTCTTACACACTGGTACAGACACACAATCTTGAAAACAACCACTCTAGAGGGAGGGACTCAGCACTACTTTCAACCGATCCAAGCCCTACTTCTTACATATTTCAAGATGCTGTCTTGTATGCTGAGTTTGGGCTTAATGGTTTATTATTGTGTTCCCACCAAATTCAAGTACCCCGGGGACTACTGTATTTTATTACTTCTGTTATTATCAAAAGTGCCTAGGATTTCAGACTTAATTTTTGAAATAATTAAACGAATAACATGTTCAAGGGCTATACTAGAAGTCTTGGGGAAGGCAGTGCCAATATCCAGGGAAATTACAAGTTCTGCCTTTCCACTCATTTTTCCCTTTATTAATACTGGAGATTCTGAAATTTGAATATAAATGGGGAAGTTTCTGAAAACACTCTTAGCATCTCAGTAATAAATATCTTTTCTTTTTTGTATCATCTCTCCAAATGTCCACGTTCTAAGACAATTACTAATTTGCATGTCTATTTTAGTCATATGTTATTATCTTATATGTATTTATTTCACTTTAGTCATTTATTATTATTTCTATTTTTACTGAGGCAGAATCTCACTATGTAGCTCAGGCTCTCTTGATTTCACAATTCTCTTACATCAGCCTCCATACTGCTAAGATACAGGCTGTCAACCATCTTACCTGGCTAGTTAGGACACATTTTGTGAATAAACACTATAACATGCTCAAATGTTATATAAAAATATGTTGAAGTAAGCCTTATTACTCCCAAAGACCCAGGAGATGACTCTGTGGTGTGTGTGGTTTATGATGACATTACAGAATGGGGAACTGATCGTTTAAAAACATATTGTAGTGGTCAAAATTACTGGGGATTTATTATTTCATTCACTTTCCTCTTTGAGTACCCATCACAAAGAAAAAAATATGCATTTCTTCCACCACCCCTATTTCCATCCTTCCGATGCAGTGCGCCCTCTGATGTGAACGGGTCTCACATAATTTGGGGGGCAGAGTTAGTACCATTTCACACCTCTCCTATGGGCGATCACCACTTCTGCGTCTGATACTATCTTGACACGCTGGCTCCACACTTCCTTTTGGCCAAGGAAATCACTTCATCTTGCTGTGATAGAAATCAGGCTGACGAGTGTTCATCCTCAGGCAGTTTAATGAGTTAAGAAAGCAGAGCCACCTGGAGGAATTAAAATGGAATTGAATGTTTAGACATGTAGCCCTCCCCCCCCCCCATCTCGTGAGGGCTGTGTGTTCTTGTGGGGAGGACAGTGCATTGGAAGAGTTCGGCTAAGCCTCAGCTTTGTGCGATGCCTCTGAACGCTTCTCGGGCATGCCAGCTATTTGGTAAGACATGCTGTATTTGCTTTTCTACTTACATTGCATCACCACTTGAAAGAAGAAGAAAAAAAGTGCATGATTTAAACTTTGATTACTAAAAAGCCGTTTGAATGATTAGTGATTTGTGCCACTGGCCAACATTTTTTTTTTTTATTGGCCACACAAATATCAATAGGAAAGAAGAATGGTAAAGAAAAATAAATCCTCAGGGCAATTTATACAGCATTTGTTTTCCCTTTAGGAAACGACGCCACATCAATTGTCAACTGTCTTCACATTTTGGGTCAGACCTTGGATGCCAGGTAAAAGGACACATTTGTATCTGCATCGATTAATAATGGTAGATAATTTCTTTGAAGTACCCAACGTCTTGAGTCTGTTATGGGGTTGTAATCAGAGATTTCAGCACAGGGAGAAGGAAGCATTGTTTGGAAGTGACCGACGCGGTCACTTACAATGCTTGAATTGCCCCTTGAAGCCATACCTTCAGTTCATGTACTACCCAGGATAATCTGAATAAAATCCCTAACGTGCCTGCCCAGAACATCCCCTAGTATTCTTTGATGTCCCCGCCCCCCCCCATTCTTGTAGTTGGGGCTTTGCTGAGGTCTTTTCTCGGACAGATGGAAAGAGGGGGACGCCACCCTGTGCCCTCTGTTTCCTACGAGGAATAATGGCACCAGGACGTCGCCTCTGTGCCCAGTTCGGCCTTGGTGGGCTTTGTTGCCATTTTCCCGAATGGTTCCCGGGGCTCGAGAGGGCTGGAGAGAGCGGTGTGAGGGCCGATCTGCTTTCGGGGTGAAGCAGCGAGGGGCGGGAGGGTGTGGGGATGGAGAGGGGAGCGTGGCCTGTGGCAGGGCGGCGGGAAGGCCCACGTCCTCCCCCTCCGTCGCCCGCCTTCCCAGGACGGTGATGAAGACCGGCCTGGACAGCGTCAAGAGCGCGCTCCGCGCCTTCCTGGACAACGCGGCCGAGGACCTGGAGCAGACCCTGGAGAACCTGAAGCAGGGCCAGTTCACGCACACGCGGAGCCAGCCCAAGGGGGTCACGCAGATCATCAACTACACCACCGTGGCGCTGCTGCCCGTGCTCTCCTCCCTGTTCGAGCACCTCGGCCAGCACCAGTTCGGAGAAGACCTGATGCGTACGTAAGCCTCCGCTTCTGCCATCACGGGGAGTGTGACCCACGCGCGCGCACCTGGTGACATACACGTTGCTTGTTTCCATGCGGTGGAAGGTCCCATCCCCCCCCCCACCTCCCTCCGCGGCCCCTTTCCACGTGGCTTCTCGGGTGTGGTCGCACCTTCCAGTGTGCCTGCCACGTGAAGTGTTTTCTAGTCATTTCTGGCTCCTGCAGCTGGTTCCTCAAAGCCGGAAGCAACAGGGAGGCAAAGCCCAGGTCTCGAGCGTGGGCCTCCGTTTGCGGCAGGGCTCCCGGGACCTGGGAGACACAGGGGTTGCTCGGTATTTGCGGGGACTGAGCTGACGTGCGGGCTGGGTCTCAGTTAGGAGTGAACCGGTCCCCTCAGTGCCCAAGTGGGAGTGGAAAGCGAACACGATGACACGGGCGTGGGAGCCGATGGGACCCCACCTTGGCGGACGTAAGCGTGGAGACCTCGCCCAACCCCTCGATAGCGGCCCCGTGTTATCCGGGGGCTAGTCTCCGCTTTAACCGGCGTGATCTCTGCTCGTGGCCAGGGTGTGCGTGGAAACAGGTCGTGGACAGGAACGAACGCTTCATTGATGTCAGCTCTACCTTTGTGATGTCTTTTATTGGTTTAATGTGGTTTTCAAGCACCAAACGCTGGCTTGCTTTGAACGTCAGGCGATGTGAGAAGGAACTACCAGACAGCTCCCCCTAGTTATTCTCATTTGAGAAAACATGTTATAGATAACGGACTTACAATGAAAAGACACAGCCCGTATGTACTTTCCATGTGACAAAAGAGGCAGCCCGTAAATACCTTTGGAATAAGAGTGAGAAAATTACCTCTGTGTCCCCCCCCCCCCTCTCTGGTTCTTCTGTGCATCGTTTTGTTACTGGAAAAAAACTCTATTTTCTTACTTTGAAAAAAATTACAAAGGGATTGTTTCTGGGAATGCTCTGAGTGATTGCGATGCATTCAGAATCTCTTCAGTTCCCTTTATCAAAGAAAGCACGTTGACGGAAAGGGCCTTTTTAAAAAATATATTCTATTCAATCCATTCTTATTTTCCCTTGCCAAAAGGATACCATGCTAGCACGCCTTTGATAAGCACTCCGTTAGGTGATAGAGCACGTGATTGTTTTTCCAGCGAGATTCTCTTTTGCCCCCCAGTGGAAGACGTGCAGGTGTCTTGCTACAGAATCCTCACGAGCTTGTACGCCCTGGGAACCAGCAAGAGCATTTACGTGGAGAGGTGAGGACTGGAACGCTTAGCGTCACGTCAGTAGCAAGTCCGTGCGCGCACCGTACTTACTGTCTCTAGCGCCTTTCTTTTCTAAAAAAAATAAAAAGGAGAAAGTGCTGTGGCTTCGGTGAAGCGGGGGAGAGCTTTGCTTTTGAAGAACGCGTGCGTTCCCGCCGCGGGCTCGGCGGATCTGGGGTTGGGCGGAGGTTGAGCTGGGCGATCCCGCGCGGCGCGGCCGCGCCTCCCTCGCGCGGGGGGAACAGGGCGTGCGTGTCCCCTTGCAGGCAGCGCTCGGCGCTGGGCGCGTGTCTGGCGGCTTTCGCGGGCGCCTTCCCCGTGGCGTTTCTGGAAACTCATTTGGACAAGCACAACGCCTACTCCATCTACAACACCAAGTCCTCCCGGGAGAGGGCAGGTAACGCGGGGCACGCGCGGCGGGAGGCGCCAGGCCGACGGGGGGGCGGTGCGCGCGTGGCGTGGCGTCGCGCGGTCCCGGGGGGCTGATTTCCACCCCGGGGCTGTTTCTGCGCGTGGCCTTCGCCGGGCATTCTGTTATTTTAGGGGGCTGTGTACGACTCCCCTAACATTTGCGAGAGAAAACCTGATTGACTGCTTCTGGGTCAATGGCCGTAGACAACACTGTCATAAGACAAAGCAGTCGGTCAGTGTGGACCCGGTGTCCACGCCCCTCCCCGGGAGCTTTCTCGTGAGGTCCACGGCCGCGTGTCACGCAGGAGGGGGGAATAATAAAGAATGTCAGGGCAAAAAGAAAACCCTGTTTCATGAAGAACATCTGGAGTCCAAAGGAGGACCCAGAACTCTGTCCCATGTCTGATGCATGCAGGGTCAGGGGTCAGGGAACCCCATGATGCCCGTGATGTATTTGTGACACACGCATGTGCGCGCGCGCACACACACACGCGGTGCCCGTTCGTTGGTCCCCCGCTGAACGTGGTCTGTCGTGCCCGTGCTTCCCCAGCGCTCAGTTTGCCGGCGAACGTGGAGGACGTGTGCCCCAACATCCCGTCCCTGGAGAAGCTTCTGGGGGAGATCGTGGAGCTGGCGGAGTCCGGGGTCCGCTACGCGCAGGCGCCGCACGCCATGGAGGCCGTGCTGCCCATGCTGTGCAGCTACGTGTCCCGGTGGTGGGAGCACGGCCCCGAGAGCAACCCCGAGAGGGCGGGCACCTGCTGCACGGCCCTCGGCTCGGAGCACATGAACACGCTGCTGGGCAACATCCTGAAGATCATCTACAACAACCTGGGCGTCGACGAGGGCGCGTGGATGAAGCGGCTGGCAGGTACGGCCCGCACGAGGCCACGGCGGGGAGCACGCGTGGCGGGGGGGGGGGCGGGGGCGCGAGCGAGGGGGGAGAGGACGCCGGCTGGACACAGTCACAGTACTCTGGGAGCGCGGGGGAGACGGATTGGGGTGACGGGGGAATGAGTGACTCCCACTGTGCGCATAAATAAATGGACACAAGGAGAGGAAAAGGGTCGGGAAGCGTGGAGTCACGACTCTGTTTCATGCCCTAAACCATTTGGAGTACAGAAAATTAGAACTTTCCCACCCGGCATTATTCATGTTTTCTTCTGTGCTCAAAAAAAATCCCACCCCCCCCCAAACCCCAACGTGATTCTTTCTGTCACACTGGTTTTTATATATATAGATGTAATCAGACGTGGGGTAATTCATCACTACCTTTAAGGAGACGTTTCCCTGATTGGGTAACGTGGACAAGATCAACGCTTAGTAATTAGTAAAAAGCCGACGGTTGTGCAGGTGAAGATAAACAGCCAGTGTGTCTGCGTTTTGTATGGCGATGATCAAGAAGTCGCCTGTTTCACGGTGACGTTTGCCTACGACCGCTGCAGGTTTATACTGAAATCTTTTTTTAAAGCATTCTAAACACCCAGCCACTGCCGTGTGGTTAAGCAGGCGTTGGATGTTTTCAGACCAGAATTAAACTTTAGAACCGAAACTGATGACCAGAACTGTTAGGAAATAACAGTCCAATATTGGACTGGACTTTAGGTGAAAACAATGGATCTCCACCAGACTAATTCTTGAACTAGCCCTTTTCTTTCTACTCGAAACTAGGTGTTGATTTTTTTTTTTTAAAAAAGCACATGAAATTCATATTCAGTAATTGGTTTTGAGCATGAACGGGGCCAGGGCAACCACGGTGAGCTGGGTTCTGCCCTGAAGGCGGGAGAGTGCTGTTCGTTCACGCAGCGACTGTCACGGTGACCTGTCCTTCCTCGCGAGCAGAACGCTAACGTCGGTCTCCCAACAGTGTTCTCCCAGCCCATCATCAACAAAGTGAAGCCTCAGCTCTTGAAGACGCACTTCCTGCCCCTGATGGAGAAGCTGAAGAAAAAGGCGGCCATGGTGGTCTCTGAGGAAGACCATCTGAAAGCCGAGGCCAGAGGGGACATGTCGGAGGCCGAGCTCCTCATCCTCGATGAGTTCACCACGCTGGCCAGGGATCTCTACGCCTTCTACCCGCTCCTGATTCGATTTGTGGACTATAACAGGTACACCCCCCTCCCCCGGGCCGCTCGTACCCCAGCCAGCCACAGCCTCGCTCGGCTCATGGCCTCTATTGAATTGTTTCCGTCACCGATGGGACCCGAGCTTGCTCGTGGGTAGGTTGGGAATTGCATTCTGAAGTGTCCTGCCTTTGGCAGACAGAGACGTTCCAGTTAGGATGTTTGCATGCTCTAGCTGTCTTAAATGTGCACTAAGATGAATCACTGTGGTGATTACTGTGGTAACCACTGTGGCCAACACAGTAAACACGGGTGGCTTTGGTGATGGTGGTTGTGAGTAGAATGGAGTCTAAGGAGTGACTGAGCCGTCGCTGTGTTATGTGGTCCAGGGCAAAGTGGCTGAAGGAGCCGAACCCGGAGGCGGAGGAGCTGTTCCGCATGGTGGCCGACGTCTTCATCTATTGGTCCAAGTCCCACGTAGGTGGAAGCACGGTGACAGTCTATTGTTTGATGTGCCCGTCCCCATGGTAACCGTCTGAGACAATGTTCTGCCACGTGTTCAGTCCTCAGCACCAAATATGTGTGTAGGTCTCTACGCACGTACGCATATTTATAGATTCACGATCTGGGGGAAATTATTTTAGATCTTCCACAGATAATGAGTGTCCCTGGGAAGATGGAAGTATACACGTTATAAAAAAAAACCGTTGTATTCTACGTTTTCTCGGTGTTTGATAGTGTGTTAGGCAGACTCTTTAGATGTAGACAACAAGTACTGTTGATGATTCTGTTATTAAAGGAGCACTTGCTGGGAAAATGCTCTGCCATTGACTACATATTACTATGTAGCGTCCAGGCTTGGCCTTGGGCTCACTGTACCTCAGACTGGCCCCCAACTGGTGGAGATTCTCCCAGCTCTCCCTCCCCCATGTGGAGAGAACAGGCATGCATTGCCCTGCCCGGAAGAGGACTTCGTTCCCTGTGCATCCTATTTCAACGAGATGCATTAGACTATCCTGGGTGTTTCAGAGGAAAAATTAATTGTAGAAGGCATTGATGAAGTCAGCTCAGCTTCACCTGCCATAGAACAGAGACAGATTGGCTTTTTTTTTTTTTTTTGGCCAGTCCTGGGCCTTGGACTCAGGGCCTGAGCACTGTCCCTGGCTTCTTCCCGCTCAAGGCTAGCACTCTGCCACTTGAGCCATAGCGCCGCTTCTGGCCGTTTTCTGTATATGTGGTGCTGGGGAATCGAACCTAGGGCCTCGTGTATCCGAGGCAGGCACTCTTGCCACTAGGCTATATCCCCGGCCCAGATTGGCTTTTTTAATCCTTATTTCTCTGTTGGGTTATTCTTCCTTGTAATGGCTAGTGGGCAGAGAGGACGAGCCTAGGAATAAATCACCTAAGAAAATGGAAAACTGGCTTGTTTTGTTTTCCTTGTGAGAGTGACAACACCTAACTCCATCAAGTGCTAGAACACTAGCAAAGCTTCTTGGAATGTGTATGGAGGGCAAGAGTTTGGAGCAAAGCATATTTCTTATAATTAGTAGGTTTTTCAGATGAATGTCTAGGAATAAGTTCAAGAACAGAAGTCCATATTTTTGATGTCCATTTTCGCGTGTGAATACAAAGTGAACAAAGAGATGCCACAGCGTAGGTGAGCTCTCTCTCAGTATCGACACTGGCATCACACACAGGTGTGGACATGGTAGCGCTCAGTACAGACACTGCTGCACTGGTGCTGGAGCGCTCATTTTTACCTGGTGATTTGGTGTCGTGAATCTTCCCGCACCTTGCTGTTGTGTCTCGGGAGGAAATGTTTGCACACGTAGGTTTTAGATACGCAGACACTCAACACACAGCGATTCTTTCTTGGCTAGTCTTATGTCGCACGCAGGTCAGTGCCTGTCTCGGAAGAAGCTCCTGGCCCTGTGTGATCTCGACTCATGTGACCCCCCTCATCTGCCTGGCTTTCACTGACATTTCCTTTCTCTCTCTCTCTCTCTCTCTCTCTCTCGGTAGAATTTCAAAAGAGAAGAACAGAACTTCGTCGTGCAGAACGAAATCAACAACATGTCTTTCCTCATTACCGACACCAAATCAAAGATGTCCAAGGTAGGACGCTCGTCCATCCCACCCTTCTGTCAGGCGTTGGGGTATTTTCTGTGTTTGGAATATTAGGGAGTGGAATCCGATCAGTATCATCATAGTCCGGGCCAGTTCCTGTCAGATGTCTGGGGACCGGTTGGAGCTGGGTCTGGTGAGGTGTGCAGATAGAGCGACCAGCAGGGGGCGATCCATACAGCCGAGCCACACTGTGGGCTCTTGTGGCTTCTAGGTGGAGCAGGCTAGGCAGGAGGTACGGGGTTGGGTGGCCTGACTCTTTCTCCCGGTCCCTGGGCCTGGTGGGCATCTCTAGCTGTCTGCTCCCTGGCTCTGCGATGGTTAGGCCTGGAGTGTGTTAGCTTGCTGGACAAGAAGAGTCCTAGTCTCGCGTGTGAGGATCCGTCCAGGCTCCCCGTCCCAGCCATGGTCTGTCCTCCAGGCCGCAGTTTCGGACCAGGAAAGGAAGAAAATGAAGCGCAAGGGGGACCGGTACTCTATGCAGACGTCTCTCATCGTGGCTGCTCTGAAGCGGTTGCTGCCCATCGGCCTCAACGTCTGTGCCCCTGGCGACCAGGAACTCATAGCGCTGGCCAAAACCAGATTCAGCCTGGTAAGTCTGCATACACCCAGGGGTGGCGGTCACTCGCCTTCGCAACCAGGGTGTCCACCCCTTCTGCTGCTTGCTCTTAGCGGAGAGTTAGTTTGCCTTCGATGCTTTATGAAGCCATTTTGTTTTCGTAAGACTCAGGTCCCTGGCTGCCCATTTGGCTTCTGCGCTATCATCTCTGTCATCTCTAGGGTGCATCCAGGAACTAAAGTGGAAGGGCACACATCTCTGGGAGTGGGGGCCAAAGGGGGGTTTTCTGGAACCTTCTATGTAACATTGGCAATGAGAGTCATTGTGGGGGGTGGTTTCTCGGGGTGGTGAGGAGGTAGCTACTGAACCAAGCGTCAGGATTTCAGCTCCCGGGCCTGCTCCATTCCCCCTCGCCATCACTGGCACGATTCCGCAGATGAGGACGCCATCTTTCACAAGGCCCAGGAATCGCTCTTTTCTGTGTGTGCACCTGGGAGGACGTCTGTCCCCACCCTGGTTCCCACGGAGAAGCAGGGCAGCTGCCGTCTGTCTGTCCTGAGTCCGATGTCCGGGATGGAGGGTCTGGAGGGGAGGCTGGGAAACAGCCAGGCACGCAGGCAAAGCCCTGTGGGTGCCGGTGCGTTCCATTCCCAGTGGCCGGTCCTTGTTCTTCCCGCACGGGGGAGGATTTCGTGAGGGGTAGAGTGGCTTTGTAGGAAAGTGGTGGACTTACCTTCTGCCTGAGCCCGGGGAGTTTGCTGCTGGGTGCCGGCCGATAGGCCTCCCTTGTGGTAGAAGCCGCGGTGGCCTTGTGTCAGGGCACAGCGAGGCTGGGAATTTCTCTGAAGGAGAGTGCCCGCGTCTGCGGTCAGGCACACGCCATTTCCAAGGACCTCTGCGTCGCATCGGGCGACTGGGGACAGCTGACATGGTGCCAGCCTCCTTTTAGGTAACGTGTATTTTCTTGACAGAAAGACACCGAGGACGAAGTGCGAGACATCATTCGCAGCAATATTCACTTCCAAGGCAAGGTAAGCCAGATTTTTATCAGAATGCACTTTCCGCGTCTACAGATGACCACATCTCTCTTTATAGTAGCGCTATAAATAATTTTACCTCACCACGGAGGTGATGAAAAATATTTTAGTCGTTATCCTACTTCCAAATTCTTTTGTCTTAAAAATTCAAAACCAAAGTGATTTAAAAAACAACAAACATGGGCTGGGGATATGGGCTAGTGGCAAGAGTGCCTGCCTCGTATACATGAGGCCCTGGGTTCGATTCCCCAGCACCACATATACAGAAAATGGCCAGAAGTGGCGCTGTGGCTCAAGCGGCAGAGTGCTAGCCTTGAGCAAAAGGAAGCCAGGGACAGTGCTCAGGCCCTGAGTCCAAGCCCCAGGACTGGCCAAAAAAAAAAAAAAACAAAAAATCAACAACAACAACAACAAACACATTCTAAAGGTAACAGCCGATCTTTACTTAAAGCAAAGCAGCCTAAATGGCGTACTGTTACATTCTTCGTTCCAGTGGAATGAGCCATAGTCTGAATTCCGTGCTCGTAGGTAACTGTGAGTCTGTGTTATCATCTGTGAAAGAAAACATGCTCGAGTAAGACCGGGGAGAAGACAGAAGTGTTTTGGCACTGTTCCCCTGGTCTCCACCTCATCAGAGAGCCGTGGTGTCCCCTTCGCTTGCTTAGGGAATGAGTCCCAGTCACCCAAAAGTAGATGACTGCTATCTGACAATAACTTACATTTCTTTTGAGTAGCCCTTATTGCAATGGCAAACTTGGTGTAAATGTCTATCTTCCTTAACGAATAAGGTTTCGACCTTCTCACCATTGATCAAGATATACTGCATTCACAAGCCACTTGTTAAATGGCAACTTACTTGTACAACTGCTTAATGATAATTATTAATAATAATAATAATAAATGAAAATGCCCTGTAAAAATAGACGAATAAGATTCAAGATCACAAGGGCCTTCCTTACCTGTCGTCTTCACTGTATAGGGGCTTTGTTATTTTCTTTCCACATTTTGTTGGTATACATCGTGGAGTGATGACCGAGGTTAAGTAAATTACCCACTTGCCCACATGGTTACACGAATTACATAGATGGAAAGCGCACCGGGAATTTAGAAGTTTCCGGCGTACAGTGGTGTAGCAGCAGCTGTGGCCATCGTGGCCCCCGTCGAACCCCTGAACTTCCAGCGTCGCGATGTCAGCAGATATCTTGACTGTGTTGGGCTTCGTGAGGCATTGCAGATTGCTGGTCACTTTCCATCCCCGCCTTGTGCTCTACGCCCTCCTCCTTGTCCTGCAGCTGGAGGACCCTGCTATCCGGTGGCAGATGGCGCTTTACAAAGACTTGCCCAACAGGACCGAGGTCGCCTCGGATCCAGAGAGGACGGTGGAGAGAGTGCTGGATATCGCAAACGTGCTTTTCCACCTTGAGCAGGTGAGCTTCCGCGCATTCAGTCAGATTTGCATCGGCCGCATACCTGACTTCCAGAGAGGGCCTAAGTCAATTTTTAAACAATGGGCCCCCAAACACAGATGTTCAGCATATCAATTATAAAGAATATGCAATTGAAGGCTATCTAGTAGTTAATAAACACAATTTCCAAGCTTAACATTTTGGAGTGGTTGCATACAGAATATATTGTTCTATTATCTTTTTCAAAAATTCTTAAAATCCCACTGATTAAAATTACAGAATTCTGAAACTTCTAGGCATGATAATTGTGTGTTATGCCTGATTTTATTTTATTTTTCTTCCTGTTTCCTGTTTTTTTTTTGGCCAGTCCTGGGCCTTGGACTCAGGGCCTGAGCACTGTCCCTGGTTTCTTCCGGCTCAAGGCTAGCACTGTGCCATTTGAGCCACAGCGCCGCTTCTGGCCGTTTTCTGTATATGTGGTGCTGGGGAATCGAACCTAGGGCCTCATGTATCCGAGGCAGGCACTCTTGCCACTAGGCTATATCCCCAGCCCCCTGTTTTTTATATATATTTTTTATTATCAAACTGAATTACAGAGAGGTTACAGTTTCATACGTTAGGCATTGGATACATTTCTTGTACTGTTTGTTACCTCGTCCCTCACTCCCCCCTCCCCCTCCCCCATGCCTGATTTTTTTTTTTTGGCCAGTCCTGGGCCTTGGACTCAGGGCCTGAGCACTGTTCCTGGCTTCTTCCCGCTCAAGGCTAGCACTCTGCCACGTGAGCCACAGCACCGCTTCTGGCCGTTTTTTCTGTATATGTGGTGCTGGGGAATCGAACCTAGGGCCTCGTGTATCCGAGGCAGGCACTCTTGCCACTAGGCTATATCCCCAGCCCCCTATGCCTGATTTTAAACATTGTCTGCTCATATAGTTTTTCTTGCCATTTGTAAACATCCACGAGAGTCTGTCTTTCCCTGGTGTTGTATTTTAAGGGCTTTTTTTCCCTTTTGTTGCTTGTTCAACCTGCCCTTTCATTAGAGATAGTTTGAGAGATTTCTCTCCAAGATCAGAAATAAAATTCTATGTAGGGAAGAGTAACATGTGGATATTAGAAAGCCACATGAGAAAAAAAGAAACATTTGCTTAATAATTTCTCAACTGTCTATTATCTTATTGTATGAATGTTTTAGTTGCTTTTTCTTCCCTTTGCTCAAGAGTTTTGGAAACTCTTGGGTAACCCTTGGAGCATCCTCCACGGGCGGCCGTATTTCCGGTGAGCTCCTCTGGCTCAGGTAGGGTGTGTGTGTGCATCACAGAAGTCGTAGCAACACTTTCTTCTTCCCATGGGGCTGACACAGAAGGAGGGGTCCGTGGCCCCCACCAAGGCGAGTTGCTACCCAGCCCTCTCTTGCAATGCTTGCCTGGCCAAGCTATTTCTTATGGAACATGATATGCCTGACGCCGGCGTGAGTGTTTTACCACCTAAGTGTTCCAAAGAATGAATTTTCACTTTGCATCTGCTTTAGCCATGGCTGGATACATTGTCGCGGCAATCTTGGGCATTTTGATGTGTACTCTCTGTTGACCTAAACTTCCACTCCTGCCTTCAGTTGGTTCAGGAACATAAAGATGCTGTTTCATGTAGTATCTTTTGATTTTTTTTTTTTTTTGGCCAGTCCTGGGCCTTGGACTCAGGGCCTGAGCACTGTCCCTGGCTTCTTTTTGCTCAAGGCTAGCACTCTGCCGCTTGAGCCACAGCGCCACTTCTGGCCATTTTCTATATATATGGTGCTGGGGAATCGAACCCAGGGCCTCATGTATGCGAGGCAAGCACTCTACCACTAGGCCATATTCCCAGCCCCTTGCATTTTTCTTTCTTCCATTTCCCCAAATGCTAATAGCTTGTTATTGCCATGTAATTTATGATCGCGATCCTTGGCACTGGGCCCTACCGCTTGCGACATGTCGTGGCCTCGTGCAGGGCCTTGGGGCTCGGTGCTGTCCTGTGACTAGTTCCCCAACACTTTCATGACAAGTGAAACACAGATGATCCTCAGCAAGTAAAAAGACTTAAGGTAGGGAAGCTTTAAGGCGAACACAAGATTGTGGAGTTCCGTTTCCAAAATTATACACACAACTTAGGTACAACTGATAAACAAAATTATGTATCTGTATACAATGTTTTGTTTAGAAATGAATAATCAGAGACAGGAGCAGCAGGAAGAAAAAAGTAAATTGATATGGGCATTTATTAAAATATTTTATTGATGCTGTGGAGGACAAAAGGTTACAGGAATAAATGGTGTTTACTTATAGAACTAAGTACCTTGTTAAAGTCTCTAAGCAATATAGTCCAGACAAGTCTCAGTGTTATTTTTTTTCAAGGCATTGTTGTCATTAATATTTTGGTGCTTTAGTGCAAAGGATAATAAACTCAATTTTACATTTTTGGCTAATGTAACATTTTTATTTCTTCCAGAGATCTAAAAATACTGGCCGTGGCTATTACAGTCTGGGAAGTACAGTGTTCAGTTGCCTAGCAATTACTAATTAATTTAGACTCCCTTATTGGGACTCTTTCTTCCTAATACTTATTATCATTAATCTCTGTTTTCTCTTTAAAGTTCCAGTCACCACCTGTTAAAATCAGTAGCCTGCTTTTGTTATGTCCTATAACTTAAAATCATCATTCATCCTTATCTAACTCAGTAGTTGTTGGTTTGTGCATTCTTATAAAACAAAATCCCTCTACTCACTCCTGATACCTTGTATGCCAAGTCTTGTCATCTCCTTAGAGGAAGGGGAGTTTCCACTGACTCTTGGTACTTGCTACTTCAGTGTGTGTGATGAAATTATCCCCAGTGAGTATGTAAGTCTGTAAGCATTGCTTGCTTAACTCCTTGCGCAGGAAAACGTTTAACAGCTCTGAAAAGGCTGGGGCAGTAGCCCATATCTGTAATCCTGGCTAATCCTAGGAGGCAGAGCTTAGGAGGATTGTGGTTTGGCACGGTCTGGGCAAACGCACAAACAAAAATCATGAGCCTCCATCTAAGCAGAAAAAGCTGGTAGCGGCGAGTGTGCTCGTCATTCCATCTGTCCATCTCTGTTAGGAAGTGTAAATAGTAGGATCATGGTTCAGGCTGGCCCAGGCAAAAAAAATAATGAGCCTCTATCTAAAAGGTAACCGGAGCCCCAAATGGTTTGGAGGCATGGCTCAGTGGTAAAGCGCCAGCCTAAAAATTACAGAGCCCCGTGAAAAGAAAGAAAACCAAAAGATCCTAAGGGAACGTGGCTCTCTACAGAATGCCTTTCCCTCTGATGTTAGAGATGACAAAGCTTATGAAGTACGCTCTTTCCAAACTATGAAACTGTTACTAAATACACGGCGGGACATTTGAAGCAATCCCACGTTTCGCTGTGGGGAACTTAGGTTAGAGCCTTTACCCAAATGAGTTAAGGTCCCAGGTACAGCTGTCTGATGCTGCGTCCTGAAGGCGAGCTCGGGTACCATCTGTACGTGTCTGTGCTGTTTCATTCCAGGTGGAGCATCCTCAGAGATCTAAGAAAGCTGTGTGGCACAAGCTCCTGTCTAAGCAGAGGAAAAGGGCCGTGGTGGCCTGCTTTCGGATGGCTCCCTTGTACAACCTGCCAAGGTCAGAACACTCAGTGCCTCAGTAACAAAGGATGGGGATTTCCCACTGAGTAGTAGGCGAGCAACAAACTCACAGTGTGTGTGTGTGTCCAAACACAGTGGAGTAGTCCAAGCAAAGATGGGAGAGGTTGATTGGTTGTTTTCACAGTACTTCACTTTGCTGTCCGTGCTGGTCTTTTTTTTTTTTCCAGAGGACTGAGGTCCGCAGTGTAACTGCTAAAGGACATCCACTGAGGAGGAGTTCGGTGCAAGGGCGTGTAGTGTTTAGGAATGCCTGCTGCCTCGATTTCAGCCCGTGCATCCCCGTTTCTGTACTGTACCACGTCGGTCAGGTTATTTGCGGCAGGCACTCTGTTTATGGGGCAAGCACTCTACCACTAGGCCATAGTCCCAGCCCCAGGTTACATATATGTATATGTGTGTGTGCGTGTGTGCGCGTGCGCGCGCGTGCACGCATTGGAGGAAGAGGGCTGGAGCAAGCCCGACTCACGGGAAAATGAGGTAAATGAGGAATGGGTCCGATGGATCCATCACCTTCTCTCATGGGTCTAGATGACACACCTATGGATGGGGAAGCGATACTGATTGCGCATGTACTCCTATTTTGGATACGCCTGTTCATCTGAGGATAAGCCACAGACACCTCTGTCAGTTCCTTACCTTAGTTTCATGTGTTTATATTTGTCAGTACCTCGGACAGAGAACCGTCCATTGTCCTTGAGTCACTGAACAAAGGTTACACAAAACCAAACAAAAACGCAAAACCGAGATAAGCTGACTAAAGGTCACCCTTTGCACTTTCGCTGAGCTAGGAAAATCCTGACCATCGGGCTCCGTGCACCGAGTCTCAAATGCATTGTCTTCTGCCTCAAACTCTGCGCTGCTTCCGTGCTCTCGGAATCCAATTATGGCTCACCGTGTGGTCCAAGAGAACGCGAGCCCTCAAGCCCCGCGCTCCTTCCTCTCCTCTTGTGCAGTCCTTCTCCAAGTCGCATTCGTTTTCTAATGATGTGTTGCACATCACGACTCTTCCCGTGGCTGCCGCTTCTCGTTATCTGTCCTAGTGTCGCGTCCAGGGATGGCAGTCGGTTCTGAGCAGGCTCTAAGACCCACAGAGCTTGCTACCCCGCTCCTGCCTGATGTTTGGTGAAACACGTCCTCCCGAAACATCCATTTCTGAACCTTATTGCAGTCATAATTTTTTTTTTTTAACCAGGGCCCAGCTGGTCTGCTGCCTACAGCAGTGCTGGAAATTCTAGAATTTATAGTGATTTCTAGAGGTGACAGCTATGTTGTTAGTCCTTCTTCTATTTTCAGTGCCCTTGGTTCACCTGTCTAACCATGATGTCTTGGGACTCCTTGGCCCCCTTAAGTTATTCGTAATCTCGGCTCCCTGTGCCACCAGGGGCTTCCATTGGTCACCTCCACTACTTCCTTATGATAATCTTTGTTTATTAAGGAATTCTCTCATCCTTCCTTCTATTCTTCTAGATTTTTCTTGATCACTTCCTTCATAGGTAGCTATTGGTTATCAGGGTTCCAGTGTTGAGTTTTTGTACAACCCCATCAAGTTCACTGAATGCATTTTGCTTTGGATCTCAAGGCCTGTCTCTATCATCCCTTTGAATGCAGACCAGTCCTTCTATCACCATTTACTACACTGCTTACCAAGAGCCACTTTGTGTAGAAATAGCTGCTAGAGTTACTAATCTATCCAGCATTCTTTATATTTCATTTTGATCCGGTGTAAATAAAATACACATGGGATTTTGCAAATGACAACAATGAAAGGCGGATAACTTGACCAATGTTACAAGGCACAGAAACGACCAAGTTGGGATTTTTAAATGCAAGTCAAGTGATTTGCGAACCCTAGCTGACTGTATTACAAAGGGGCTACCTTTGAAGAGAAACACCAAGAATGACAAGCTTGTTGTTATTCTATTTCATTTCGAATATATGGGAAACCTACTAATCAAGTACTACTGAACCCCCTTTTCAATTTACTTTTTCAAAAAAAAATAAAAGTTGTGTTTGAAATTGTGTTCTCCCTCAGGCACCGGGCCGTCAATCTCTTTCTCCAGGGATACGAAAAGTCGTGGATCGAGACAGAAGAGCATTACTTTGAAGATAAACTGATTGAAGATTTAGCCGTACGTTTTCAGTGCTGTTCTAAGTGGAGGAGGGTTTGGGCTCGGTGAAACAAGGCCAGGGTAAAGAGTTTTCAAAGAGTATCTGTGCATTATATTGGTCTTAAGACACTTTTCTTTTTTTAAATCACAGTTGGTACTTTTCAGTGTTCGCGGAAAAAGCTTCCTTCTTTTATCTAAAACATCTCAGCAATGTGAAATGGTTCAGACCCAAAATACAAATATATTATTAATTAAATGCGCATGGGTGGTTCGTTTTAAACTCTTTTTGCCAAGCTCCACCCCAAAGATCAGGATAAAGTTCTAAAAAAAAAAATCAAACTCCAAAGAAACTAAAGATTAATGGAAAGTTGCTGGTTTACCGATAAAAGCCATCTTTCAAAAAAAATGATGAGCATAGATTGCCATGGAATTTTTTAGTGTAGTCAGAGGCTTTGGTGAGTCTTTGCCTCTGTCATCGACTTGTGACAGTTCACACCTGGGAGTCCAGCGCTGGGAACATCTAGGTAGGCTTGCAGTCCAATAAAAAGTCAGGATCCAATTAATTGGTTCTCCAGAAAAGAATAATTTTCCTCATTGTTGAAGCCTCATCCCACCGTACGGTTTGGTTGTTTTAAAAGTTAGTGAAGATCGGAGAAAAACGAAGCCATTTCAAACATTAGCTCCTGCTGTATCCTTTGCTTGTCTTTGTAAAGGCGACAGACATATTTTATCTGGTAAGCAGCTATGTCTATGCGAACACAACTTTCGTACTTAGAGTTAACTGAAAAATTTTAAATAAACTTAACGTTCCCTAAAGCTGAAACTTGCATACCAAATGTGCGTTTAGTCATGATCTGCTCGTGAAATGACAGGTGGGAAACTTTTATTTCTGAAGGTCATCCTTGCCTGTGATAACTCTTTGTTAGATGACAAAATACCACTGTTCCAAGCTACCGAGTTTTAAAATTGGTAACGCGATGCCATATATATTTATATTATATATAGTATTATATGTAACATCTCTATGTGCCTTATATATGTCATGCATCTGTAAACGCATGTATATCTATTTGCCCATCGTATAGGGGACCCATCCTGCAACTGAAAAAGGAGGGGTTTTCGTTCACTCTCTACCCCTGACGTTGAGCGGACATTTCTTTTTTAAGTGACACCGTTTACTCACTGGGCTTTTTGTTTTCTTTTCTAGAAACCTGGGGCTGAGCCCCCCGAGGAGGATGAAGGCATGAAGAGAGTCGACCCCCTGCACCAGCTCATCCTTCTGTTCAGCCGCACGGCTTTGACCGAGAAATGGTATGGCTGGGAGGGTGCCCAGGAGCCGGGCGGGACAGACACAGAACTCCTCCCGGGGACCTGTGTGGTTCATCTCGTTCCTGTCAGGAGGGAGCATCGTGTTGGCAGACACGGGCCCTGGTCCACACTCCTGAGCCCAGCCATTCCCTGTCTGGGTGTGTCCCCCCCTCCCATCTACATTATGAGTTCTTTGTGATAGGCTGATGTAGTTGATTCGCATTTTGTTTTCAATGAGAGGCCTTCTCTCTTTATCATAGAAGCCCTTATAAACAAAGGAAAAAGAACCCAAATCCAAATTTGGTGTCCAAATGCGTAGAGAGGGAGGTCAATGGTGTCTCCATTTGAGTGGGTCGTAGGAAGCTCTTAGGGGGCGTGAGTAAATTGTCACCCCAACTCAAAAGACCTCTCAGCCCTGAGATCTGGTTTAAGGATATCTTTCTTGCTTCCCACATTGTTCGTTATTCCAGTTCATTAGAGACAGGAAGGGAAGACTTCTGCAGATGTAATTTAAAAAAAAAAAATGCATCTGAGTCCTAGTTCTGGCTCACTACAGGGGACACTGCAAAAATGGTCTCTCTGTACGTGGGAAGGTTCTAGAACCTTGATCTCCTTCACCAATTTATGCAAGAAGGCTGACGTTCCTCAGGTCTTCACCCTCTCTCAGAACCAGGGAGATCATTGAATTGTCAGCCCATCTCCACATGTGCCCCCTCAGAAGTCCTGAAGAATTCCCCTGGTCTCTGCTTGTCATAACAAAGACCTTTCTCCCTCTTAGCGAATGGGTCCATCTTCCCACTGTCCTGTTCTCTCTCTCTCTCTCTTTCTCTCTCATTGTTTCTCAACTAACAAAACCATCTCATCCCTAAGCATAGAGCAACTCTGTCTGGCAATGTCAAGAGAGAAGGTATTTGTCATAAGTAATTTCTTTTCTCATAGCCAAAGTGTTAAACTTTTAAGATGGCATTACACATTTTTGTTGTTTTTTTTTTATGGAAAACTTACCCCCCCCCGATATTTTAATAGTTGTCATACATCTTTACCAAGAAAATACTAAGCATATTTTATCTTGTATTAATTAAGAGTCGACAGTTTGATCATCTTGTTTTTTTTTTCTCACTGTATAAACATCATGATTTGGAGTCTGCCCACCCAGCGATAACTGTTACTTCTGCCATGCAAAGCTCCTTTGTGGTTTAAAGTTTCTTGTCTCAAACCTTGTAGCGTGAAGAGAATTAATGTTTTTACATGTGTGTGTAAATCAATAGAACGTTTCTTTTCTAAGACTCGAAGATCTCTTCTGGGAGGTAAGGAGTAGCCCATGTTTAGGAGCTCCGAGAGCTTTGATTATTTCTGACTTGATATTTGTGAAGGAATGTTTCCTAAGTTTTGTGCTCATTTAAGGGTGAAAGGGCAAACTTGTTCAAAAACATGAGAAATGTTTTAGGCAATGACCGATAGACTAACCACACGTGACTAGACTTCTGCATAAATAATGTTCTCTTCTCTTGCTTTCCATAGCAAACTGGAGGAAGATTATTTATATATGGCTTATGCGGATATTATGGCAAAGGTAAATATATATCTTCCCCGATTTTAATGTTTAATAAGGAGAGATTGCTTTCTTTTGGCAAAGTATAAGAAACAATATACTTGGGGCTTCAAACCAAAGGTTATTACTTCTTAGCAACATAAGGCCCATGAGTTTTCCGTTCTCCACTTTTTTCAAGTTATAAACCAATTGGTGCTGTCTGTGTGCCGTATCTAGTCTGTGTGTTTAAACGGTGCTGACGAAAATGACTACCAACCACTTGGGATGAGAAATTGATAGAAAGCATCTGTATGTGTGTGGAATAAATAATTATTTCCTCCTTTCCACTGGATCACATTTGCGTCTTCTTTCATTTCTTCTCCCCCACATATCAGAGTTGTCACGATGAGGAAGACGATGATGGCGAAGAGGAAGTGAAGAGCTTTGAAGTAAGATGGATCTTTCCAGAATGGCTTTCCTTTATTTTGAAACATTGGTTCATAGCTTATAAGTGACCTTTATGTTTCTTGCTTCATGGCTTACTGCAGCTGATTGTGTTAAGGAACTGCATGTCAGAGCTGGATGGACAAACCCGAGGCCTAACATTGCTGAAGTTAGGACAAAGAAGCCCAGAGTCAAGGAATCCCACATGCTCAGAATGGGCACTCCCGAGAACCTGCGATGGGATGAGGCTGCTTCCAATGGCTCCCATCTCAGCAATGTTATGGGCTCTTAATTTCCAACCGACTGTGTGTGGAAAATACTGGTTTAATAAGAGTACCACGACCTCAAGTTTTTCGTGATAGCTTTGGTTGGACATTTTTCCACCCCCCCCCCCCCGAATTGAAGTCTTAAAGTTCTGGCCATGTAACTTCTGCCCAATGAGATCACTCATTCCATGCGTGTACGTAGGTGATTGCACATGGCCGTTGGCTTGCATGAGGTAGAAGATGTGTATTCCGAGGACTCCATTCTGTTTGATGATCATTGTCCTCAAGCATTCTGAGCTTTTAAATAACTCATGTGATTTGAGATGCTGCTTAATGTTGACTGGCTGAGAGAAAAGTTAGTATTACCTTCCCCTTTGCTTATAATATACTTTCAGGGTTGTCTCTTTTTTTTTTTTAAATGAGAGTAGTTATTTCCACTTACTTATTGGTTGTTCTTTATTTTTTTTTAAATTTTCAAAAAGAAGTTGAGGGGAAGGAAATAAGAGATTAGACTATTTTCTTCCTAAGACTTGACACACCTAGACTTTGAGCTAGAAGTCTGGAACTCTGTCAGTAGCCAGCAAAGTCTTTAAATCACGGTAGACCCCCACACCACATAGCCAAGGAGTAGCTGGGAAGTGGTCAGATCCACGTCCAGGAGCAATTTATACAAGCACCTCTGCAAGCATGGAAGTTAGCATAGCGGAAACGATCCAAGCAAAACCGACTTGAGGATAACCCGTGGCCACTGCTGGCTGGGAGGAAATGCCATACCCTTCATGTCCCACGATTCTGTAATCTCCTCTACCGTATGTGCCCTCCAGCCTCAAGTCCATCTGTGCAGTGGGGAGGCAGGCGGCTTGAGAAGGATTAGCGAGCAACCAAGAGTACTGTTTTCCTGACATGCGCACCATGTATGGTCTTACCGGTGGTCTGTAGAGCAGTTGTTGATTGCTGTTTTGCTTCTTGTCCTCACCCTTCCTTTAAGGTCACAGGATCACACCGCAGCAAGGTAAACCCACGTGTGTGTGTGTACGTGTCTGGGTCTGAGTTCTACTTTCCTTGTCACTTTGGCCTTTGTTAGACCCAACGTCTTGGGACTCTTTTGTGACCAAAGGTCTTGAACATTCTGCCCATGAGTCTGTTAGTTCCAATGCAATTGGTCTCCTTCTTTGGTGTGTTCTTCTTGCAATCTGCACGACTCATGCTTTGTGGTGTTGTCCCCCGACTGAACATCGAGCTGCCTACAGAGCTGGAGCAAAGCCCTTTAGGGGGTGGAACTTCCGCCAAGGCCTGCTCAGTGCCACCTGGGTTCAAGTCCCCCTGGGTTTTTTTTAAAAATTTTTATTTTTCATTTTGTTTTGATTTTAATCCATCTCTTTACTCGAAAACAAGACTTTTTCATTGTGGCCTTAGTTCTTTAGTGCCTGGGAACTTACAGGTTATAATTTCAATATTTATTCTGGCCATTCTTTAAAGGAAAGAACTAGGTGATGATTTCTCTCTCCTAGTATTTTAAATATTTGCCCTGGAAAGTTGCTAAGGGAAAACACCTAAGAAGATATTCTTTTCTGGAATTGATTATATGATACCAATCAAACCTTGGGAAAATTTAACCATATGATTGAATTCTCTTCTGATAAGTTTAGAGACCTTCCAGATGAGATGTCTTGGTGTTTGACATACTTTATATCCAATAGTGACATTTACAAGTCAATTATAATGAACCTAAAAGAGTATCTGGCAGTTTTAATAACTCTTGTAGCAAATTATGTTAATTAAGTTTGAAAAAAACCCAAAGTATGTGGCAAATGAATTTTATCTCCGTAGGCAGGTGATTTCCTACTATTTGCTGTAGCTCCTGCTGAAACTCTTTGTATTCAGCAAAGACAGTGAGGAGAGTAAATAAACTAAGAAATGTGATGTAATTAAGAAATTTCCCACAAGGACTATAGCAATCTTCAGGAAACCTGGAAAAGAGGAATTTGGGGCTAACATGTTAAGTGTTTGCCAACTCTTCCTTCTTATATCACATTTATGTTATATGCTCACGCTACAATTTCAGATTTATCTTGATAATCTGCTTCTTCATTTTATCTATAATATAACCTAAACATACTTTCCCTTCCACTACTTATTCAATAGCTTGGTTATGTATGTAGCTAATTATTCTTTCGATTTATGGCTACTCCTTTGTAAAAACCATAAAAAGGACTGTTATATCTTACAAAGAGGCCAACACTAGTTGAAAGAGTACCTGAAAAGATAACCTTTTGTAGTTAAGTGCTTTATTTAGCTTTTGAATTTTTCATAAGCCAAAGCAAAGATGAGTAAGAATAACAAAAAATAATAAGTTGAGTAAGTTCATTTTGTGAGCTAATGAAGTTGCTTGTTTTTTTTTCTAACTGAGATCCTCAAAGAGCCTTGGTACCAGATTGGACCATATATTTAAACTGTGGTTTCTGAGACTATGTGGAAATGTTCTTCAGAAAGTTGCTTTTCCTATTGATCTTGCAAAAAAAAAAAACCCTCCCTGAAGCTCTGACTGTCAGTGGTGATAATCAGTAAAACCATTTCTGTGAATATGAAATACTATAATACCCACTTATGACTCCCTGTAAAGGCTACATTAATGATAGTGGAACTCAGGTACATGAGAAGCGTGGGCCTCTGGGTTTTCTTCTAGTTCATCTTTCTCACGTGATGAAGCAAGCAGCATCTTCCTTTGGCAAATGCCAAACTTTCTAACTGAGCAGTAAATCCCTGAAGTTCTCTCTATATGTACTTTGGATTAAGGACAATTTCTCTGTCTCAAATACTACATCTGCCTATGGCAGAATTGGCATTTTGTAATAAAACAAAGAGGTCTGGCATATTATATCCTGAATGATGTAATGACAATCACATCAGGCCTGCTACAGCACGTGGACTGATGGTCTCCTAATTTAAAGCTGCTATCTCCAGGGCTCATATTAACACTAACCCAGGATTAGCTAGGTTTTGTCTAGCCCTCCAGTGTTTTAATTTTAAGAATTCCATTTTTTTTTTGGCCAGTCCCAAAGAATAAATTGACGATAAGAAAGACGTACCGTCCCTGATCAGCACATAGTTTGAACTTTGAGTAGGTGTGGATAGGCAAATAGAACCTGTACAGACTTAGAAATTGAGTATATGACTGTGGATTTAAAATACCAAACTCACTATGCCTCTTGTCAGGAAAATTAATTCTTAGGTCTCACTGCTGAAGCTAGCTGCATCCGCAGTATGGAAAGGCGAGGGGAGGAAGGGGAAAGGAGCTCTGCGGGCCGCACAGGACCGCTCTGAGCTGCCGTGCGCATTGGGACAGGTGAAATCGCCGGCCTCCGATGCTCACCGCGTGTATCGGCCCAGGTTTTAGAGGACACAGGACGGACGCTTATGCGCAAATGGTTGGTTGAGATGAAGGGTGTCACGGACCCGGGAAGGCAGGTGTTAGGGGAGCGAGGGAGCCGCCAGGCTGAGAAGTGGAGTGCTCCCGCCAGCCACGGACGCCCCCTGGTTGCCCGGCTGGTTGTGTGGAACGAGCACACCCCAGCTCGTGTGGGTCCCTAGGATTCCTTCTCACGCTCCCCACGGATCGTGGCAGGCTCTAACCCGTCAGCGGGGGGCCTCCTGGCGGCGTGGGCCCGGCGGGAGCGGCTGCCTCTCCCAGCCCCGCCTCGGCAGAGGCCTGCGCTAGGGCCATCCCCGTTCGGGAGCAAGGCCCGGGGAGCGGACCCAGAAGGCAGGGGGCGAGTCGGGGGAGCCCTCGAGGAGCAGCTACACCCCGGCGAGCCCAGCCCTCCTCCTCAGGGGCGTCCCGTGCGGAGCCGAGTTCTCAGTGGGCGTTCATGCCGTCAGGAAAAGCTGTGCCATGCCGGGAAGGAAAGGAAAGGCGTGATGTGCCCGCAAGTTCCCCCGGGCAGCCCCTGGGAGGGGTGCAGAGGGACAGCCAGCAAGCGGGCCTCGCCGGCCAGTGCGAAGGACGCCGTGGTCCCGTGGCCCTTCTCGCTTTCTAGAGCAGTATTTCCTACTTTCTTTTTTTCATGATAAACCTTAGAACAATGTCTAACGAGAAGAATTCACCCACTCCACACTGCACCCACCCCACGGCTTTCCAGTGCTGACCCGAGCTCTGCCATCCTGCCCTCCCTACCCCCCCGACTCCCGGCTGCACGCACAAGGGCTGGTCACGTGCCCCGTCCACGCCAGCGTCCCTCCTCGAGGGGCAGCTAGATCACCCCTCCTCTGGGAGCCCCGACGGTGTCCCCGCCCCTCCCTGAACCATCAGCGCGCTGGGCCTCTTCAGTCGGCTTGCACGGCAGGTGGATTCCGGCCGTAGAGAGCTCGCTAGAGTGTTCGGCGTCCGGGAGGTTCTGGCGGACCCCCGAGCCCGTCCCCCGGCTGTCGGGCACCAATGGCAGTTGTTGGGTTTTGTCCTTACCATTGGGTGCCACTGACTCCTGTCTCTTCCTTCTCTCACGGGCTTCCTTGCACGCATCACGCAGATCGCCCTGTGCTCAGTGGAAGAACCATTCTTTGACTCCCGGGGCCTCTTTAGTTGGTACAATGCTAGGGAAGTTCCCTAAGTTAATGATATCTTACCGTCTTCGTACTAAGAACCTCTTTCACAAAAGGAGTTGGTTCAGCTGTAAGCATGCCATTTGTAAAAATTTAAAGCTCTGGCAATGGAAGAAAAAGAAAAGATGGTTGGGTCTAAAAGGAAGAAACAATTAGAGCTGAATGGATTTTAAGCAAGAGCTAAAGAGCGAACGGAAGGGGTTGGGGGGGGGGTCTTTTCATTTCTCCCAGCACCGTGTTGTAATGACCGTATGGTTTTGTGTGTCTGTGTGGTTCTGTTTCCGTTTCGTTTTTGACTTCTCAGGAAGAGGTTTAAACATGAAGGCAAATCTCTTAGATGTTAGCATGGCTACACACGAAGCACAGCTGCCCATCTGTTTTTCTTTTCTCTGCTTCCATTTAGGCCTATCACCTAATTTAAGAGAAACAATAAAATTGAACCGCAGGACCTATAACGATAGTGTGGAAACAAAAAAAAAACAACCCTGATCAATTTTGTTTTTACAGCACGATATTATCAAAGATTTAAGAAACAAATTTGCCAGCCTCGGCGAGACCTCTCTGGTAACAGCATAACTGTCTGTGTTGGTTGCTTTTGATTTGAAGGTTTCTTTTTTTCTTTCTTTTGATTTTTTTTTCATTTGTTTGAACCCATTTCTCCCCCGCCCCCCTTTCCTTTATTTCTCATATCCCGTAACTTAGCAAGCCTTCATTTTTTAAACCTCTTCCATCTTCCAGTGTCTCTTTTCCGTACGTTGGATGGAAAGTTTGCGGAGCAAAGCTGGCTACCTCTGCTGTAACCCTCGTTCTGCTATGAGGTCCTATGTTTCTGGCCGTTGTGTGTCCGGACATGATGCGGAGTGAGCGTCTCATGTCCCGTAGACTCAGCTTCTCTACCACGCCATCGTGAGGGGGCGCGCTGTCCCAGGGCTCTATGCAACTTCTCCTCTACCACTTGTACTGCTTAGTTCCGTCTCAGTGCTGCCGCCAATGATCCTACCACACCGGAACTTGCTGTGCCTTTATATTTTCCTTTTCTTTTCTTTTTTTTTTTTTTTTGGTTTTTAATTTCTTTATGTTCGCAGTGATAGCTTAAGTGGAAAAGAACCAACTCCAACCATTGCTCTTAGCTGGCCCCATGCAGTATCTTTCGTTACCACCAGAGAATACAAAATATAAAGGCACATTGCTCCTCTTACTCTTTGGCGGGGTGACGGGGGAGACCTGTCTTAATAAGTTTACTACTCGGTGGAAGCCTACATTTTTTTTTTGGTTTGGAAAAATCCACATCAGCTTCTAATTTTGTGTAAACTCCAGATGTCTTACTTGCTGTTTTTGTTTTTTTTGTTTTTCTCTATGATACAGTGATATACTTGCAACTCGAGCCATTTGCTGAGCAGTATCAAGTTATGGCCATGACATAGGAGATTATAAAACAAAAACCTCGACTAACTTATGCACAAAATGTTTCATTTGGAAAGTACAAGTTTCCATGATGAAGTACAAAACTGTGAAACAGGCTTTGGACTAACCAAGCAATTAAAATTGAGAACAATCCATTCAAAAGTTATATCGTGAAAAAAAAATATCGAGGGAAAAGAAAAAAAAAAAGAGCAAACAAACAAACAAAAAAACACCCAAAAAAAGAGTTGAATATGTGATTATCGGTTTGATGACATTGTTGGTGTTGAAATGGTCCATAATGTTGCCATAGAGCCCATACACGGAGAGATGACTAAAACATATGGTCTAGCGATTCTCTGTTGCTGATAGCCACAACATAAACGGTTGGGATTTGTGTTCAGGAAAAAGAAATGGAAAAGCAAAAGCTCCTGTACCAGCAAGCCAGACTGCACGACCGGGGAGCGGCGGAGATGGTTCTGCAGACGATCAGCGCCAGCAAAGGTGAGGGCCGCTCCCGCCCCCTCTGGGGAAGTTGATCATCGATCTGTTGACAGTCGGGGTGCTTTTCATTACTGTCCGTAAGTAGCTGTACCAACGGGTTTCAGTCCAACCGATCCGCTTACGAGCACGGTGCTTCTTGGCCCGTGTCACCCACCCTCCGTCTCCCTCATTTTTCCCAACCTCCTCCCCCTGCCTACAGGGCACGCGATTCGCATGTGCACAGCACAGACGGCGACTGTGTTCGCCCCCCCCTTTCTCTCTCCATTGGTCTGACACCCACTTCCGGGACAACACGTACTTCAGGACCTTCTTCGACCCTCCTCCTTGCAAGCCGTTAGTTCCCCTGGTTCAATCCCACTCGCCTCGGTAGCTCCTGATGTTTCCGTTCATGCCTGTGCCACGTACGGCGTCACACACACCGGCCTTCAGGGTCTCCAGAGTCCAGTGTTGTCGTTTATTTATTTCTTGTCTTCGTGTTTTGGAAGCTCTGCCCTGAATCCACCCTGGTCAGCTGATGACATAAATCAAGGGTTTGCCAGCTTTTTCTGTGAGGGCAGGGACTAATTATCTCTAGCTTCTTGGATCGTGCGCTTTCTGGAGATTAGTTTGGAGTCTTCGTTGTTCCAGTTCTGAGTTCTTCCCAATCAACTGTGTCCTGTCCCGTCCTCCAAGTCTCTGCTGCTTTCATGTTCCTGTAGCAGACAAGAAGAACCATATGGGCTGGGAATATGGCCTAGTGGCAATAGTGCTTGCCTTGTATACATGAAACCCTGGGTTCGATTCCCCAGCACCACATATATAGAAAATGGCCAGAAGGGGCGCTGTGGCTCAAGTGGCAGAGTGCTAGCCTTGAGCAAAAAGAAGCCAGGGACAGTGCTCAGGTCCTGAGTCTAAGGCCCAGGACTGGCCAAAAAAAAAAAAAAGAAGAGCCATATGTCTGTGTTCTGAAAGAACTCAATGGATACAAGCAGGTGCTAGCCATCTTTGACCCTCAGCCCATACATAGTATGTTGACTGTTCATTTTACTGTGTGGCATTTTCAGTGAGTGTGTTTAACAGTTACAATACAAATGTCTTATATCCGTAGCCAGCCTCGGATGAGTTTTCTTGTATTAGTAATATCTTCTTTGTGAATCGATTTTAATAACTTTAACCAAATGGGAAAATAATGTTGATCCTCTGCTAGTGCTAGTCTTCCTAAATTACGAGGATTATTTTTTTATCCTAGTAGGGGAGAATAATATAAAATACAATGTAATGTAATGTATTTTAATGACTTTAACCAAATGGGAAAATAATGTTGATCCTCTGCTAGTGCTAGTCTTCCTAAATTACGAGGATTATTTTTTTATCCTAGTAGGGGAGAATAATATAAAATACAATGTAATGTAATGTATTAACAGAAAACTGTGGCTTCAAATTTTTTACCATGATCATCTGAATAATTTAAACTTGAAAGTTATCATCTCAATAAAGCTCAACTATTAAAGGTGATGAATGAAAAATGGTACTTCCTGAAGGATGGAGAGAAATCTTTATTAAACTTCTGGGTAGCTTCTATTCATTTTGACCCTACTCTAATATACGTGGTTGGTTTGAAGCCTTCATCATTCCAGTTCTGAGTATTTTGCCATAACTCGGTTCTTCCTGTTCCATCCCCCTTTGTCCTCCTGCAGTTTTAGTGATTGAATTAATTGCTTGAAAGTGTTGGTGGCAAGTGTGCCTTGTGCCTGTGCTGGCTTATTTCTGGTGCTCAGGTCTGTAGCGTAGCGGAGGCAATACTGAGGAATTCTGTGTTGTGTGTTTTCCAGGGGACACGGGGCCAATGGTAGCTGCTACTCTGAAACTAGGAATTGCTATCTTAAATGGCGGCAACTCCACAGTGCAACAGGCAAGTGTCTTCCAGCATGCCGGGCAACGCGCTTTTCAACAACAACAACCACAATCCCTAAACCAGGAACAAATAGGGAAAGAACTGTACATTTCTTTGACTTCTATCTAGAATGTGTCTCCATTTCCATTTGCCACCATACTCCACGAGAACATGGGAGGGAAACATAACTATGGGACAGACTTATCTGTGGAAATGTAAACCAAGATAAAAGTAGCTGGACACGTTAGTTGCATATGACCTTTGTTTGGAGGTAGTGTCAAGACTTGCACTTGGGGCCTTGCACTCTCCCTCCTCTTGCTTGCGCATAGCTGGTGTTGAGCCACCTGGGGCTGTACCTCCAGGGTGCCATTTTGCCACCGGTTTTGGCACGTGTGGAGTTGGGGACACAGCCTTCCTGCTCCCTTCATGTTACCTCCTCTTGTTCTTGGGAGCGTGCGGAGGGCCGGCTTTGACGCGCCTGTCGCCATTTCATGACACGAGTGGCCAGAGTCGTCATGCTTCACTCTGGGTAGATGCACCTTTGCTTCCGAATAGAAAGCGCGTCTGGGTCGTGGCGTGTGACAGCCACCAGGACTCCCAGGAGGACAGCAGCCAGGCCCGCGTGGCGTGACCATGTTTCTGTTTGTGTGTGTGTGTAGAAGATGCTGGACTACCTGAAGGAGAAGAAGGACGTGGGATTCTTCCAGAGCCTGGCCGGCCTGATGCAGTCCTGCAGGTGAGACTAGCACCGCGCGCTCCGCACAGAGGCTGCGCGGTTCCGGCCTCACGCGGGCGGTCTGCGCGGGAGGGGCTGCGCTCTGGGGGGAGGGGGAGATGTGTTCTCCTCTCCTTAAAGAGTTAGAGAGCAGAAGAGCGTGTAGAGCAGACATGGTGGGCGAGTTTCTTTGAAGGTGAGAGGAAAGAGGGGAAGGAAGGGAATCAGACTCTCCCTCTCTGAAGAGAGTCTCCCAGGAGGCACCCACGGGGCCGGGTGGGAGGGCGGTCTTCTAGCCCAGGCCCCTCCCCATCTCCTCGCTGGGCTTTACCCGGATCATTTCATGGCCCCGGCTCTTCGCTTTGGTGGAGCAGGCACCCAGAGCATTGTGGGAAGAAGAAGCCTTTTGGCGGGAGCCCCAGCCAGTGTGGAACAAGAGGGGCCACGCGTGTACCCTGCCACCTGTCCCGTCTGCCACCTTCCATCCCTGTCTGCCTAACCGCTCCCCTTTCTCTCCCTCCCAAGGCATCGCGGGCGAGGCGGGGTGCCCTTGCCTTGCTTATTATTAATGCCCTCGTGACCAGCGTGTCCTCAACCAGTCCCTCCCACCCCAGAGACTTCAAGCCTACTCGGTAGTTGGAAAATGAACAGTACATGTCTATCTGTCTGAAGAGGAAGGAAATGAAAAACGTGCTCCTTAACCCACGGATTCGTGGTCCTCGCATTCTATGTCTTAGGACGTTCAGGCTTGTTCAGAGATCCTGCTGCACACTTGAAGGGAATAAGCTGTTCGAGCCGCAGGGCTGTGATTATTATCGTGTCGGCGTTTAGACGCGTTTGCCAATTTGGAAATCCCACCCCAGGCTGGCATCCGCAGACAGAACCTGGGGTTGGGGTCTCACACAGACCATCTTAACGCGGGTCCCCAGGAATGGCCGATGTGTCGTCAGGAGAGTGTGGTCCTGAGCATTGGACTGGGACCATGTTCTCAGCCTATGTTAAATGTCCAGGTCACAAGTGAAGACGTGCTGCGTTTAGCCATTTGCTCTTCTGAATGACGTTCTCCTTTTATCTTGTAGTGTCCTTGACCTAAATGCATTCGAGAGGCAGAACAAAGCGGAAGGCCTGGGCATGGTGACGGAGGAAGGATCAGGTATTCATCCTTACGTCTGGGGGGGCCCCGTCCTCTTTCCTCCCTGAGACGTGTACCCGCCGCCCACATCCTTTCACACAGAGAGACCCAGGGTTGTTTGAAAACGGATCAAATGCCCCTGTGACCCACCTGAGTGTTTATCGTTGGGCACTCCCAAACCAGTGCTCCGTGTCAGTCAGAGATACAGAGATAGCTTTCCGGGCCAGCCTTCCCCTCGCAGTTCTTCCTATCCGCTGGTAGTCATAAAGGAACAGCCGTGTAAGTAAGACCCCTTATTAAACATCACCAAATCACAAGACACGTGGATGAGCAGGTCTTTCCCTGGCCCCTTGACCCGACGGCCCAGACTCTGTTCTTCTCTCCTCAGGGTGCCTAATAAGGCGTTCAGGACTTCTGTCGTAGCATCTCCCCGGGTCTCTTCCTCACTGTGTACTTACTCTTCCCGTACATGGCCAATAGCTTTGCAAGTCCAGATCGCGTAACCAACAGTCTGTGTCTGGGATGATTCTGTTGATCCTCTGCAAATACTAAGTTTAGCGTGCAATCTGTTTTAAAGCAGAAATCAACAGTACTGCCCCCCCTTGGTTTTAGGGATATTTATTAAGAAAAAGAGTTCACTTTCAGTATTACTTTTCCTTTGGCAGAATATTATTATTTTGAGGCTGATGATTAAATGATGTTAGTTTTAGCGAGGCCCTGTGTGTTGAGCTGTTTTTGTTGATTTGTTCTGGCTTAGACTCATCATCTACCTTGTCAGCAAATTAGTTGTAGAACATTGGGCCCTTAATTGGACTGATCTCATTTCAGAAAAATAAACTTACCCCCCATTTGACATTACTAGTCTTTGTTACCCTTTTTTGGGGGGGGGGAAATTTTTAGAATTAACTAATCCCTTTGCTTATCTTTGATGTCACAAATAGGAAAGAGAAAGATAACTCCATTCTTACTCGATATCAAAGCTTATGCCTTACACCGATTTTAACCCTGCTGGTAGTGTATGACCTTCCTTGTTATTTTCAGTCCTCAACTATAAATCATGGGGTTACTTAATCAAGTTAGCTCCCTTCCAGAAAACTTCCAGCTATAACTGAACTGACTGAGGGCTTCTTACGGGTCCCAAGCGAGGAAATCAGAACGATCTAGAAGTCTCGGTACATTTCCTGCCTGGCTCACGCATCTCCCCCAATCCCGGGCACAGTCGAGCTGTGGCAGGCTTGAACACCCATGAACAACCTGTCCCAAGTTTGTGTTCTTGGCTTAGAATTGGAGCTGGAGTGTATCTACTCCGGCAGCGATCCCCCGGCGTTCTGAAGGTTCCGAGCCACGCCCTTGCTCCCTCTTAGCCTGCAGCGTGATCAGGTTCCAGAAAGGGCTTAGCTCGGAGCTCGCAGGTGGTGGGCCCCGTGTGAGTCCCCTCCATTGCTCTCCAGGAAGGTCGGTTTCAGCTGCGTCCTCTTTCTCAACATGCACACAAATAATTGGCCAGACTGATAAACATATTTTGTTTCATTTTCTCTCTCTCTCTCTCTCTTTCTCTTTTTAAATTTCTCTTACAAAGAACAAATTAGAATCAAAGTCTCCACTTCTCTTCCCCCATTTCCTTGTCTTTGGACCTCTGTCAATGTACTCCCTTCCTTTTTCCTCAGTCATCACTCATGAGCGTGGTAATTATCATAACCCAGACCGCCTTTCGTTTATTCGCACTTTTATTTGTGGATAGCTTTGTGTACCGACTTGAGAGTGTAGTCTTTGTGCATTTTTTCCCTCTTCTTTTTTTTTCTGTGTTGATAAGTAACGTATTTAATTTCTATCATGATGCATCCTGTTACTTTTTTTTTAACTGTATAGACTTAGCTGTTTCTTCTCTTTATCTTCTTTCTATGAAGATATGACACGATTAGTATATGAGATGTAAAGACACCACGTGCTTTTACATTGGTTTTGGGATTTGTTTATTGTGTTGCTTTCTTTCCTTCATGGGCCCAGTCATGTGAATGGAAGGCTCTGAGGACGTGTGTTCTGGTCTGCCTGTGGCGTGTTTGTCTTGGCCATAACCATGGCTTTATGGCTGTATCGATGGTCCCTGGATCAGCAGCTCCTTGGGGGTTCGTGCAGCGGGTCCCCTGGCCACTAAATGAAGGGCTCCAATTTTCCTCCCTAGTATTCCTTTGACAGTGTCAGTGGTTAGCCATCCACTCAAATAAAAGCTGATTTTGTTTTTTACCCTTGATACTAAACTTAAAAAGTACCTGAGAAGAGCAATACATCTTCACTATTCCTAAAAGAATAGCCAAAATGGCCTTCGTTCTTCTAAAAGACGCCCTGGAGAATGGTAAGAAAGGGAGCTGGATTCAAATAGAACCTGGTACGTCAAGAGGTCTTTCAAGACTCAATTCCACCTTCTGAGCACAGGCAATCACTTTAGTGAACATACCTACCGAGAGCACAGGGCAGGGACCGCATGGGTCCTGTTCGTGCTGTGGCACTCGCCACGTTGTTTTAGGAATCCCCGCACTGCCTCTGTTTGGGCTTCTTGTTGGCCGTTCCTGTGATGAGGCTCTTCTTTGGTTTAAGGTTGTACAGTTTCAAAGTAGCTCACCCCTTCTCTTACGAGGGGCAGCCAGACACGGCCCTAAAGAAAAGGCTGAAAACCTAAGGCCACTACGGGTGTCATTTCTAGCTATTTCGTTCCTTAGCAGTGATGTCGCTTCTTAAAGGCTCAGAGCATACATCTAGCACTGAACGACATTCCACTAGGTGGAAACCTTCTCCATCTTCACTTACTATATTTATAAGGCTAAAGTTCTTCCTGGGGATGACGACAGGAGCCCCGCATCACATGACCACGATCACGTGTAAGCATCCGGGAGTTCTCTGATGTGGACGACCCTGCAGGGACCAGGTAGCTATGAGCTGGATTTCACAGACGCGGAGGCTGAGGCTCAGAAAGGCTGCCTGGCCTGTCGGCCTCGCACAGCTACGGATGGAGTGCGGTCCCACAAGCCCAAGCACCTGCTCCCCGGCTGTTCTGTTTCTGGGGGATGTGGCTCAGAGTCAGGTGTGTCAACGGAGCGGCCTGAGGGTTTGCACTCCGAGTCTGGGCACGCTCCCTAACCACAAAGGTTTTCAGTGGAGGTTTGGAGGATTTATGGTGCATTAACATTGTTGTTCTCTCCGTGTACCTTATATTCATATAGGGTTTTTTTTGTTCTAATGCCACAATGAAATCCAAACACCTATACAGATACTTAAATTTTTTTTATAATACGTCTCTGTTTTTAGTCAGAGGTATTTAGCCCCATTATCAAATCATGATCAACTTGAGAGTGCAATTTCCCTTCACTTTTTGAAATTCTTGGAATGTAGCAGAAGACCTTCCTTCCTTCCTTCCTTCCTTCCTTCCTTCCTTCCTCCCTCCCTCTCTCCCGTCCTCCCTCCCTCCCTCCCTCCCTCCCTCCCTCCCTCCCTCCTTCCTTTCCTTCCTTCTTCCTTCCCTTCCTTCCTTCCTTCCTTCCTTTTTTGGTAGTTAATTAGAGATATAAGTCTTACAGACTTTCCTGCCTGGGCAGGCTTTGAACCATGATCCTCAGGTCTCAGCTTCCTGAGTAGCTAGGATTACAGGCGTGAGCCACTGGCACCTGGCTACTTTATTTTAGTTTTGATCGTTGTGTGTAGTCCTCAACAGCACAAGCACGATCAAGTTTTGAAGTTGAGCTGAATAAGCAGACATCATTTGATCAGGAAAAAAATCTTTCCTAAACGTGAATTGCCAATTAACCCTCCCCGAATTTCCAGCTGTAACTGGTGGTGCGCAGGACAGACTTTCTCACCAACACACCTCCGGTGATCTCATCCAGTTGATGAGAAGTTGGAGCAGCAGACTTGCCAAATGGTATCTCCATCTCTAAATATTGGCTCCTGTGATGTCTTATGACAAGTTTTAGTATTTCTTGCTCCCTCTCCCTTAAGGGAGCTGTGTTAAGGGTGTCCAGTGTCCTCCCTCCCTCCCTTCCTCCCTCCGCCGTTCGCGGGGGAATATTCATTCCTCACCGCGGTGGTTCACGACACCAGGCAAGGTTTTCTAACATCCGGTCACCGTTTGGAAACTTGCAAGTGTCTTAGTGTGAGTGACTGGCGTGTGCTCTCCGGTGTCCCAGGGCTGGAGGTGAGTGGAGAACTCAGTGTGACATGGCACACACACACACACACACACACACACAGGTCCCCTCACAGCTATCCTCTATGTGTGTGTGAGTGAGCAAACTTGGTGGAAAGGCTTGGCCAGCAGGGCCACGGAGGCATGCTCAGTGGGCCACGGTCGGGCTTGGAGTGGGCGTCTCTCCAGCGGGTAGCTGTTGCTGCTCCCTAATGGCCCAGCCAGCGCCCTCCAGAGGACATGCCCGGCACTGCTCACTGTGTGGCAGGCGGGGAGCGGGGAGCTTCCTAAGGACAGATAGTAAGGACGTCTTCAGAACAGACTTCCCCTAACGGGCGGAGCATCCCTGATACTCTGGGGAAATCGCTCCTAGACAGCAGGGCATAGCTGCCTGAGGCCGAGACGCTCAGCCGAGCTGTGGGTGAGTGGAAGGGAGAGGAGGGAGGGCCCCGGGCATTTCGGGGAGAGCCGCCCGAGGCTCTGGCTGCAAGGGAAACCACCCCCAAATCCCATCGTCCAGGAAAGGGAGTTTTCCTCTAGAGCTACTGTAAGTTAGTTTACGTAGACAAAGGCACTTGGGATCCGTATACTCAGGTCCTGCGTAGTTTATTTCGCGCAGGGGTGGTTTTCTTGTTGCTTTGGGATCGGAGATAGGATTCAGAGATCGGAATGCCTTGCGTGCATGAGGTCAGGCTGGAATAGATGCACCCAGAAGGATCGATAGATGGTCGTACAACCTACACAAAGATGGTAGTGTAGGAAGTTAGGTCCTTTGGACTAGTGGTTTCCCTTGGCTTTTGAGCTCATCATTTAAGAGAACATATAGTATGTGTGATTATTGTGACAGGTTTTATTAGTTTCTGGTTACTGTTTTACCAAGTTTAGAGAACGAAAGCACACAGAAAAACCTCATGATACCACAGCTACCTGCTCACTGCGGTCGCTTCCTTAGCCCAGTGGCCTTGCACCTTCGTCTCCCAAGGTACTGGCGTCCAGGTGGCATTGAGTCACTGCTTGCCCATGTTCACCAGAATCAGATCCCGTCCCAGCGCTGAGCTCTATGACCTGACGCGTTTAATTCCTCACTTGTTTATGGAACCACACAACGGGATTACACTTACCTAAATTCACAGGACTATTCTCAGCGACAAAGGAAATGGTAATTTATCTAATCTAGTACAGAGTCACTAAATGTTAACCAAGTCAATTTTTTTAAAAGAAAACAGTCTTCTTCAGTTGACTTGTAATATAATGTGAAGCTAAGTAAACAGTGATATCAAAACCACCCGTGTGGAAATAAAATGCCGATTTCTCACCAGCTTTCGCATTGTGTGACGTAGATATAAAGACTTCCAAAGGTCGGCCATTGGATGGGTGTTCTGCACGGGGCCTGCCCTGGGGAGCTAGCAGGTGACGTTGGGGAGCTCTTTGGCGTGGCCAGCCCCCTGCGCATGCCATCCACCCTCCTGCCTGGTAGAAATGCTCATGAGGCCTCACACAAACGGGGACGATGAATCGTTTGGATTCTACCCTATCCCGATTGTCTTTTGCACACACTAGATAGTACTGTCACTTAGGTTGCTCCAGTTTAGGAATGCATTGGTAAGGATTGGCAGTTCGTGATTAGTATTAATTATCTCAAAGAGATAAAAGCAGAGAACTTCCATCTGTGTTCAGGGGCCTTGTGGACAGAGCCACATCTACACATATGTCCATGGACACATATACACGCAGACACACAGACACGCACACGCATACACGAGGCTGGTGCACGCATGCACAGATGTGTGCACACACAAACATGTAAGCCCATCCCCACACTCAGTTGTCCTACAGGAGTTCAGCGAAGACTTGAACACTTCCCTGTTAATTAGAGGAACCAGTGTGCTCACTTTATCAGATCTCTCTAAAATAGGATATACCGCTTCACGTTTACCTTCCTTTGCTTACGTCGCAAGGCAGACTGCTGATCCTGTACCATCTGCAGACATAAAGCCGCCCTCCATCTGTGTTCCTGGGACACTTCCCGCAGCATGGACAGGGCAGCATTTTCCCCCGGTACCCGTGCCATGCCACGGCTGAGCCATCAATAGCGCTCTGGGCACCGATGAACACTCGCCGGGCCGGGCCGCTCCTCTCTCCCCTCCCCTGCCCTCCGCGCTCTTACAGACGGGACGTTCCTTAGGACGTGTCTCAGTTTACAATCAAGAAAGTGTGGTACATGCCGAGGACAAATAAAACCTCCTGTGATAAGCCATTCTGAACCACGTTGGGAACTTGCAGGCACCGAGGTAGATTCTCTGATACTCCCTTCAGCGTTAATTGCTTTGAGTACTTTCCATGAGGGTAGCTTACGTCACATTGAATATGTCAACCTTGACTGTGCATATAGATTATTGATTATATATAGATTTAAATATATAGTTTATTGATTTAAAAATTTTTTTTTTTTTTTGCCAGTGCTGGGGCTTGGACTCAGGGCCTGAGCACTGTCCCTGGCTTCTTTTTTGCTCAAGGCCTAGCACTCTGCCACCTGAGCCACAGCGCCACTTCGGGCCGTTTTCTGTATATGTGGTGCTGGGGAATTGAACCCAGGGCTTCATGTGGAGGAGGCAAGCTCTCTTGCCACTAGGCCATATCCCCAGCCCCGATTTTTAAAATTCTTAATTGATTTATTGATCATAGTTTATTGATTGTTCTGTGTAGAAACATTTTGCAGACAGCCTCCCAGCGAACCAATGAGTCATGTAATTAACCTGTGATATTTTGATTGAAATGTTGAGTCATCTGATTTAAGTGGCCCAGGAAAATGATTCAAAGGCTCGCCGGTGAAGCCGTGAGGGCATCAGCGTCAGTCCTCCCTCGTCTCCCCTTGAACGTGAGCCCCGAGGGAGGGGCGTCTCAGGGGCCACCGCATCTGACTTGACCTGGCTTTCAGCGTGGTCACCGGGTCCTGGGGGCTCACACACAGGGAGAGGAGCACAGTGACCCTAGGTGCTTCGGAAACACGTTCATATTAGCTACCAAAGTGGGCTTGCTTCCATGACGCGAAGCCCCTCGCTTTGAAAGTCACAGACCTCAGACTGCTAAGTCCATCAGCTCTCTGCCGACAATTACGGCCATTCACCATTCCTGTGAAGCACAGAATCATTGTGCCATTTTCCTTCCTAGCCCAAAGTATTCCTGGTCCGTGACAAGTCATTTCCCACCCCCCCTTTTTTGTGTAAATATATAAGTATATCCATCCACTGGCTGAACAGCATCATGCGTCTCATTTGCTTTTTAAACAAATCTAGATTCCCAAGCAGATGCGCGTCACTTAAGAACAGTTTTTTCTTTTCCACTCAGTCTTTGTTTTTAAAGTCCACTTGCATTGGTGTGGTGCTGTTTTGTGTTTGTTCTTTTCCTGTGTCTTTCCTTTTCAAAATAAATCATGGAAGATAGGTAAATGACCCCAGCCCCATGTCCAGGGCTTCCCCTTGCTGGTGAGGAGGATGTCTAGTTTTCATGCTCGGGCCACGGGTGAGGCTGATTTTTGGTTTTCACGCCAGCGGAGGGGTGAGGCTGAGCCCTTCTTTTGGGGCTTGATAGTTACAAATGAAGTCTTCCTGCCAGTCCCTTTCTTCTGGAAAAGTCCACCCTCCTCGCGCTTCTGAAGTCTTCACAAGCATTTTTAGCACGTAACAGTCTTCAGGAATATCCTTTCCTTCTTTCTCAATGAAAACCAAAGCTCCCTGTGCTGTTTGTGGGTACAGAAAGAAACAACAACAACCAACAAACAACACCTGTGCATCAAGTCATTTGCCCCACCCCCCACCCCCACCCCGGGTCACAAAGACGGCTGAACGTTAGCGATGCAAACATCATGTCTGTGTGTAGCGCCTTTCCCCACACCGGGAGGAGACGGAAACCCACCCTTCGGGTTGTGGGTGAAATGTTGCCCAACCCATGCTGCTACCTGTAGCGGGGAGAGCTGCCAGGCGCTCAGGTCCCAGCGCGCTCTGCTTACAGAGACGACGTCCGTCCATCTATCTGCCAAGCGCATGGCCTCCAGAGCTTCAGATAGAGCGTTCCTGTGACCGGGCGGCTGTTCCCGGCTGGGGACAGTGCTGTGTCCGGGCAGGGTGCCGGGGGTGGGGACCTCCAGGAGGGCGGCCTGGGGCTGGGCGCGGCGACCCCGGGGGGGGGGGGGTGGGCTGCCTGGCGGCGGCCCCCTCCACCCCTTGCGCTTCCCACAGGCGAGAAGGTGCTGCAGGACGACGAGTTCACCTGCGATCTCTTCCGATTCCTGCAGCTGCTGTGTGAGGGACACAGCTCAGGTTGGTGAGCCCCGAGGCCGGTGGTGGGCTCTGTGCCGGGGTTCCTAGAGCCCGCGCCCCTCCCAGTCCCGGCCTCGCTGTCTCCACTCGGGTCCTCTCAGCGGCCAGGGTAGACACAGGAAAAAAAAAACAGGCGGTGGATTTGTTCCAAGTCCCTCCTGAGCGTGTGTGGAATATCACAACAGAAAACACACAGGTGCAAACTGAACCCGTCTGTCTTCCTCAGTCTGTAGCTCTAGGAAGGCAAGAGTCAGGTCGGTCGTCGTGTTCCCTGCATGGTAAGCAGTATGGAGGAACCCGTGACTACCAAATAAGTAATCTCATGCCTAAGAAAGAAAGAGCTGTTCACCACACCTTAGTCCGCAAATGAGCATTGCTAGTCTGTGAAGCAACGCGGATGCGTTTGGGGGGAGGGGAGGGGGTGACCATTCGCTTTCTAGAGAACGTGGAGGCGATCTCACGTGAGAACTGTTAGGTCGAAGGCTACCCAGCACCGCAACGGTCTTGTGGTGGCCAACACGGACGGCTTTCTAAGTCGGTAGGATAGTTGAGCTGCTCTTAAACGCTTCAGTGAGCCGTGGTGACACCTTTCCTGATCTTACCTAGATTTTCAGAATTATCTGAGGACTCAGACCGGCAACAATACCACGGTCAACATCATTATCTCCACCGTGGACTACCTGCTCAGGGTTCAGGTACGTGCCAGGCTCCAGGGAGCGCGCTTGGCTTGGTGGACAGCGGGGCTGGGAAGCCGGCGTGTTCCACTGGGCAGATGCCTAGAGGTCACTCGGGGTCGCGGCTTGTCTTTGGTCGCCGTCTGGCTGCAATGTTTGCAAAAACTCACGGTTACACGCACTCAGATCCTCTTACTCTGCCATTGTTTTCTTCCTATAAAGAGGGATCCTCCCTGCCTCCCGTGTTGTTTTTAACTTGCTGATGTTTTAGATGCATTTCCATTTTGCGAAGTACTTTTCTGTCCCTACTTACAGGAAGGAAAGCTTCTCTGTTATCACACATTTAAGTGTTGGCTCAGTTCAATTGCCTCCAACTCTCCCAACTTATGCACTGATTTTAGTCACCTTAACATCTCACTGCTTAAAAAATATCATCTTTGACATTACAATGACATTGAATGCGTAGACCAAACTGGACCTGTTTGACTTGTATTTTGCTCATCCCTGTTTCCATAGTAACCTTGTACAGTACTTTTAACACCGCAAATGATAACCTTCAGCCTTCCCTTAATCTGTGAGGATTTAACAACATTCTCTCTCTCTCTTTACTAAACTTTCCTGGAGAGGAGTGGAAGAGGCAAATGTCCATTTGAAACAAAAATAGGGAGAAACAACGCTGCAAATATATTTGGAATCTTAAAAAAACAAACAAAGCTCCAATAAAGCTGGTTGCTCAGTGGATAAATAAGCGTTCATCTTCATGAGTCCTTACGTTTGGTCAAGTTCCAGGTCATCAGATACAGAAAATGACTTCCGGAACTAAATTTTCTGCTTCTCGCCTTTACTCTAGCTGTTTGTTTGCTCGTTTAATCTAGAGAGATTGTTTCTATGTTTTATGTTTAGGAAAATCACTGAGGAATGGTGTTTATTTCACCAACATTGTTCTTGCTCCTATATATTTTATGTGGAAATATTCCCCATCCTGGATTTCGCGCCTGGACAGGCCGTTGATCACTTCACGAAGTGTTCTAACCATCTGTTCTCCATTCTCCAGGAATCCATTAGTGACTTCTATTGGTATTACTCTGGGAAAGATGTCATTGACGAGCAGGGACAGCGGAACTTCTCCAAAGCCATTCAAGTAGCAAAACAAGTCTTTAACACTCTCACGGAGTATATTCAGGTAAGCACGAAAGCGTTTCTGCTGTTTGGAGAAAGGAAAGCGCAAAGAAGTGTGAAGGGGCTAGCACCGAATTCCAGAGAAAACTGCCTAAATAGACCTAAATTTATTTTTTTTAAGATTTAATTTCATTGTCAAGGTAATGTACACAGGGGTTACAGTTACTTATGTAAAGTGGCGAGTTTAAAACGTGCACACACTTGGAGTGAAATGGCTACCATTTTGCACAGTGAGGTAAAATGAACCCCTCACGGCTGCAGTGGGGGCCCCGTTTCCTCTCCGGGTTCTGGAGTCAGGGGTCAGCGCTCAGTGGAAAGGAGGAGGGAGAGAGACAGAGGGGAGGCGAGAGCCTGCATTTTACTCTTCTTCCAAAATCAGAAGTGGGCTGGGGATATGGCCTAGTGGTAGAGTTGCTCGCCTTGTATACACGAAGCCCCAGGTTCGATTCCCCAGCACCACATATATAGAAAATGGCCAGAAGTGGCGCTGTGGCTCAAGTGGCAGAGTGCTAGCCTTGAGCAAAAAGGAAGCCAGGGACAGTGCTCAGGCCCTGAGTCCAAGGCCCAGGACTGGCAAAAAAAACCAAAAAACTTACAAAATCAGAAGAAGCATTTATGAGGACTTCCTAAATGTTCCAGAGAAGAAGCTGTCACTCAGGGGCATCCTTCAGTTTCACTGTCAGATAGATCTGTCTGTCTGCCTGTCTGTCTGTCTGTCTGTCTCTCTCTGCCTTTGTGGGTCCCTGACTGTTCAGGTAACGTGCTGGGACAAGATCTGCCAGCACCCCATTACTTGTGTCCTGTGTTTGCGGAGTTGACTTGGGCGCCCGAGGCCGGGACTGACGGCCGTCTGTCTGTCCTTGTGCCGCAGGGTCCGTGCACGGGCAACCAGCAGAGCTTGGCCCACAGCCGGCTGTGGGACGCCGTGGTGGGCTTCCTCCACGTCTTTGCCCACATGCAGATGAAGCTGTCGCAGGTAAAGGGGGCGGGGGAGTCCCCCCAGACCGCCACGCAGGACGCACGCCCGCCTTCTTAGGTCTGGGCGTCACCTGTGTCAGATCACCTCTTCAGACGTTCTGACCCAACCCCGAAAGAGTCTGAACTAGAGCCATGGCCGGGAGACACGGGGAGTCGATCAACATGGCACATTTCTGTCCTCATAAAGTGCTTCCTGCTATTTGCTCCCTGGGATTTTCCTTCCTTCTGCAAATACCGTAAAAGGGTTGGCACAGGTTACAAATCTCTTCTTAAGGGAGCCGCTCGCCAGCAAAGGTGACATGCCTCCCTTACCAGGAAATGTCACTTCTTACTAGTCCCACAGCAGTCAGGATGAACAGATAGAGACACTGCAGTCTTCCTGCGTTGTTCTCTTGTAAATGTCGGGGGGCTCCTATTGCAATAGCTTGTTTACCCAGTCCTGTGTCTCTTCCGCTTGAAGTGTGGGGGGGGGGGAAGTGCATGAATAGAAAAGCTCTTCCTCTGAATGTCCAATGCACTGCAATGACGTAGGGACCGGGATTCTGCTGGGTGGTCGTGTGCAAGAAACATGGCTGTTGGTTGGGAGCTAGCGGGGGCCTCCTCTGTGTTCTCCTCCCACGCCGTCCGTGTCTCTCCTCAGGATTCCAGCCAGATCGAGTTGTTGAAGGAGCTGATGGACCTCCAGAAGGACATGGTCGTCATGCTGCTCTCCATGTTAGAAGGTAGCTGTCATCCATGCCTCGGGCCCCCTTTCTCTCTTTATTTGGGGGCTCAGCACGTTATCTGCTTGTGCCAGCAGCCAGCAGCCCAAACAAAAGAAAACAAAACAGCAAATCCCGCCCCGAGCGCGCTAGCGATGGGACCGGTAGCTTAGATTCCTTTTGCTTTACTGCCGGTGCGTTCTTGTTATCAACGGCCTGGTGTTTATGAAGGGACACGGGTTCGGTTTGCGGGACGGCAGGAGGGCAGCGGCTGTCACCACAGGCCTCATTTCGGGGGTAGGGGATGTGGCGCAGAGGCTAAGCCGTGTCCGCGGGACGTTGCATTAGCGTTCGCGCCTCTGTGACGGGTCAGGATGATCAGATCAGCCTTCGGGTCCGCGGACTGCGTAGACAGTTCCGCTGAGAGCACAGTCCCCCCATGTGGGGTTTCAGGGAGATTCAGGGAGATCTGCTCTGGAGTTGTAGCGCTGACCTCCATAAAAAGACAACATGGATCGGACCTTCTGGGGCCTGGACCATCTTGTTCGTAAAATTAGAGGTGACACGGATCGAGACGCACTGTGCGCATGAACGGCTTTGTTGAATGGCAACTCCCTTGCGCAGCTACCTAAAGATCATGAAGAATATTTCCCCCAAATTCGAATTGACAGAAAAGTACCTCCCTTGCAGACGGAAGACTCTGCTGGAGGTTTTTCAACCCTGATGAGCTGTGCAGATGTTCGCTTTCATTTATGAATATGGCGCACAATTTCAATCTCGACAGCCTGTCCCATTTGCTCTATCGGAAACACGTTCCCTTGGTTGGAGAGGAAAACAGATCTTGCTCAGGAATTTTTTTTTATACGTGTCTCTCATGTTATTTTGTAAATATGGTAATGTGTATTGTTCATGTGCTAGCCCTTTTCTTTTAGCTCTGAGCCTCGTGCTTGCTGGGCGGGCGCTTTTCCCGGGAGCTGTTTTGCTAGCTCCGTGTCCCGTTTTGGAGGCAGGCTGTCACTCCCTGCTTGGGCGTGTGCCTGGATGGTAATCTCGCTGACGTTAGGCTTCCGGCCATGGCTGGATGACAGGCGCCAGCTTCTAATGTGGAGATGGAGTCTGTGGGCTTTTCTGCCCTGACTGTCCTAGGATGGTGCTGTCTCAGCCTTCTCTGTAGCTAGGATTCCAGGCACGCGCCCGGTGCCCAGACGTGAGCTGAGCAACTTCTCTGTCGGGGTTGGCATAGTCAGCCTCCTCCGTAGCTGGGGCTGCAGGCATGAGCTACAGCACGCAGCTCTCACGTGGTTGCTTATCACAAATGTAGTTTAGGAATGATGACCCATTCGATAACTAAGAGATAGCTTTGACTTGGGTTTTATTGAAGGTCCCAGTTGTTCTCTTCTCTCTAGATTACTGGTTTGTCAAGAAAGTTGTGGACAAATACAATTGCTTTCCCACTAGGTAATGTTGTCAATGGAACAATCGGCAAGCAGATGGTGGACATGCTCGTGGAGTCTTCCAACAACGTGGAGATGATCCTGAAGTTCTTCGACATGTTCTTAAAGCTGAAGGACTTGACGTCTTCGGACACGTTTAAGGAGTATGACCCGGACGGCAAAGGCGTCATTTCCAAGCGAGATTTCCACAAAGCCATGGAGAGCCACAAGCACTACACGCAGTCCGAGACCGAGTTCCTCCTGTCCTGCGCGGAGACGGACGAGAACGAGACCCTGGATTACGAGGAGTTCGTCAAGCGGTTCCACGAGCCGGCCAAGGACATCGGCTTCAACGTGGCCGTGCTGCTCACCAACCTTTCCGAGCACATGCCCAACGACTCGCGGCTGCAGACCTTCCTGGAGCTGGCGGAGAGCGTGCTCAACTACTTCCAGCCCTTCCTGGGCCGCATCGAGATCATGGGCAGCGCCAAGCGCATCGAGCGGGTGTACTTCGAGATCAGCGAGTCCAGCCGCACGCAGTGGGAGAAGCCGCAGGTGAAGGAGTCCAAGCGCCAGTTCATCTTCGACGTGGTCAACGAGGGCGGCGAGAAGGAGAAGATGGAGCTGTTTGTGAACTTCTGCGAGGACACCATCTTCGAGATGCAGCTGGCCGCGCAGATCTCCGAGTCGGACCTGAACGAGCGCTCGGCCAACAAGGAGGAGGGGGACAGGGAGAAGCCGGAGGAGCAGGGGCCCCGCATGGGCTTCTTCTCCATCCTGACCGTCCGGTCGGCCCTGTCGGCGCTCAGGTACAACGTGCTGACCCTCCTGCGCATGCTCAGCCTGAAGAGCCTGAAGAAGCAGGTGAAGAAGGCCAAGAAGATGACGGTGAAGGACCTGCTGGCCGCCCTGCTCGCGTCCTACTGCGGCGTCTTCCTGGCGCTCCTGCACTTCCTGGCCAGCGTCTGCAGGGGCTTCTTCCGCATCGCCTGCGGCCTGCTGCTGGGGGCCAGCCTCGTCGAGGGCGCCAAGAAGATCAAGGTGGCCGAGCTCCTGGCCAACATGCCCGACCCCACGCAGGACGAGGTGCGGGGCGACGCCGAGGACGGGGACAGGAAGCCCCTGGAGGCCGCCCTCCCCTCCGAAGACCTCATGGACCTGAAGGAGCTCACGGAGGAGAGCGACCTGCTCTCCGACATCTTCGGCTTGGATCTGAAGCGGGAGGGAGGGCAGTACAAGCTCATTCCCCACAACCCCAACGCGGGCCTCGGGGACCTGATGGCCAGCCCAGCCCCCGCCCCTGAGGAGCAGGACGGGCTTCAGGTGAGGTCCTCACACCAGCGCCCAAAGCTCACTCTCCATCCTCCTCCTCCTCCTCCTCCTCCTCCTCCTCCTCCACCTCCTCCTCCTCCCCCTGTTCCCCCTGCTCTTACTCCTCCTCCCCCTCCCCCTCCGGTTCCTCCTCTCCTCCCCCTCCTCTCCCTCCTTTCCCTCCTCCTCCTCTCCCTTCTCCCCCTGCTCTTACTCCTCCTCCCCCTTCCTCTTCCTCCTTCCCCTCCTCTCTTTCCTCTCCCTCCTCCCCGTCCTCTTCCTTCTCCTCCTGTCCTCCTCCTCCTTCCTCTCTTCTCTGTTCTCTCTCCCCTTCTCTCTCTCTCTCTCTCTCTCTCTCTTCTTCTTCTTCTTCTTCTCTCCTGTCTCTCTCTCGCTCTCTCTGGATTTCCGGTTGGTGCCATAAATAAGTGTTCAAGTAGGTTTGGTGATGTTGGCAGTACAATCTAAAGCAAGACTTTGAATTTGCAAAAACAAACAAAAAACAGAAATGGCTTTTTGGATTTGGTAGACAAAGCTAACCCTTCTAAACTTCTTTACACGTAAGATTATCTTAAACTACCAAGGCAAAAACCTACGTGTCCACTGGTAACATTAGCCCATTAGACAATCACCCATATGTACTTCATGAATGTTTGCTGTGTCTGGAAACCCTGAGATTGCAGAAAGTGGTCAGAAACTAAGAGGTGCACTATTGTTTGGGCTGGGGGGTGGGGTGGGGGCAGTCATGGCTTAAATGATAGAGCACCTGCCTCGCACGCAAGCTCCAAGCCATGCGTTCAAACCCCAGTACTGCAGAAATGAAAACGAAAACAGGGAAGAAGAAGTCACTGCTCTCAATGGCTTCAGCAATTCAAAAGATAGAGAGCTACAGTTCAGACACATAAAAATGTGTAGAAAATTATTATGCTGTTAGTGGATAGCATGGGTTATTTATTTTTTTTTAAAAAGAGCAAATACCGGTACGGTTAATAGTTAGAAGAAGAGGAGAGACGGGGCGCTACCCTGGCCTTGAAGGACGAGTGGGATTTGAGCGGGGTGGTCCGGCACGGAGGGGCCCTTCCGCAACGAGGACCAGAAGTAGGAAGGGACCCCGGAATTTCATACGCGTTCCCCCTTCCTGGGTGGGGGGGTGATGGAGGGGAGGGTAAAATGTGAGCCCCAAGAATAGAAAGTGCAGGATAAGTAGCACGGTGCGCCCCGTGGCTCTGGTCTGGTGCGCGCTCACTTGGCCGTGGGTTTGGAGATGGTGAGTCACCTGCTCTTCTTTTTCCCCCACTCACCCGTTCAAGGAGCAGAAGGCAAACGAAGAAGAAAAGGAAGAAAAAGAAGAAACTAAATCGGAACCAGAAAAGGCTGAGTACGTATCGCTTCTCTACACATCCCTGTGTTTCAGAAAAGCCAGTCTCTCTCTTCAGTGTGTGTGTGTGTGTGTGTGTGTGTGTGTGTGTGTGTGTGTGTGTGTCTGGTCTCTCTTCTGGAGTTGGAATGGGGAATCTCGCCATAAAGAAGTTCCGTGGCCTAATCCACCATCATTGGCGAGGACCACGGTCCTGTCTACTGTGAGCTGTAGGCTCACTAGCTCAAGGACTCCTGGGTAGGAAAGATGCCCGTCATTCTGTGTCCACAAGAGACTCGAAGGTCACAAGCGTAGGTCAGGCACGGATGGCTCAGCCCTGTCATCCTAGCTACTCAGGAGGCTGAAATCTGAAGATCATGGTTCAGAGCCAGCCAGGACAGGAAAGTCCATGAGACTCTTATCTGCAATTAATCACCGAAAAGCTAGAAGTAGCTTAAGTAGTAGGGTGCAAGTGTTGAACAAAAGAGCTCAAGGACAGTGTCAAGGCCCTGAGTTCAAGCTCTAGCAATGGTGTACACACACACACACACACACACACACACACACACACCTTTCCTTTTAGAACAGGGAGAAAACGAACAGTTGAAGTGTTGTGGCCTAAAGCCAAGTACACCAGAAACATGGGGAGTTTGTTACCAAACAGGTTCACAGCCCGGCATGGTGAATGTATACCTACGATCCCAGCCTTGGAAGGCAGAGGCAGGAAAAATCATGAGTTCAAAGCCAGCCTGGGCTATATAGGAGACCCCATTCGAAAAAACATCAACCAACCAGCTTCCTGTAGCCTATCCCACTTCTGACCAAGTGGGTGTGGCGTGCGGCCCTACGATCTTCATTGTCATGGAAACCCCGTGTTGCGCTAAGGACGGACCCTCTCTTGTGGTTGGATCCGTTGGAAACCTGCCCTCATCCTTGACCAGTGGCATGAAAACAGATGAACGGAACAGAATAGGGCAGGCGCTTCAGAAGCGACTCTTTAATACCAGACATACCTCATTATGGGGTTATATATGTGGGTTATAGGATCTCATTTTCAGAAGCATTGATATTCTGAGCCAAAGGAACTTTAGTATAAAACTCCAAACCGTCAAATTCTGTAGTTACCTGGAATTAATATCACAATATAACCAACAATGATATTAAAATGAGTAAATGTTAGTTAACACAACTAAGTAAACGTGTCACTGTAGTAACACTTGGACATACTTTATACATGAGAAAACCGAGAGCACAGGCCTGTGATTTTAAGTCTTAGTAGGTAGGCAGTGGAACAGAATGACCATCAAAAATCATGATTTAGATGTATGTTAGTAAAAAGCCAAACGGCTTGGTTGTTACTGCCTTCTAGATCAAATACTTTGCTCAGTCGAAGGAGAGTCCTGGATAGCTATTCTCTCAGCATACACGTGTCCCGTACATTTGAATGTGAGACACAGTGATAAATGCCCCCATTGCTAACAAGACCAGCCAGGGAGTCCCCGCCAATGACAGCCTCTGAAACACGCGTTTCACTTCGGCCATCTTGCCCAGCGCCTCATCATTGTCATTCCCTTGTCTCCACAGGGGGGAGGATGGAGAGAAAGAAGAAAAAGCCAAGGAGGACAAGGGCAAGCCCAAGTCCAGGCAGCTCCACACGCACAGATACGGGGAGCCAGAGGCCCCGGAGTCGGCGTTCTGGAAGAAGATCATAGCGTACCAACAGAAACTGCTGGTAAGGTGCCTTCCAGAGGAGCGTTGCCGGCGGCTGGCTGGGAGCACCTAGCCGTTCAGGAGGGAGCACTAGCTTCCTCTTGGGGGGAAATGCCGGGTGTGTAGGGACCGGGACCCTGGCTAGCCACAAACGTTGGTGCCAGCGTGCCACCGTCACAGACCACAGGGTCGCCTCTCCGTCCATCCGTCCTCGGAAACGACGCCCTGGGGTCAGGCAGCCCAGGCCGAGCCTCCTAGAGGCCTGACACCGGCGGAAACCAGGTGGCCCTTAATCCCCAGCACGCCAGGAAGGGCTGTCGTTCCGTATCATCCAGGGCCAATGACGAGGGAGGTAAATCGGACAAATGCACTGGCCGGTGGTGTATGTGCTTCTCCTATTTTAGTGTGTTTATGTTCAGTGAGTGACCGGCCCCTCCGTCAGCCTCCATTGTCAAACCCGCCACCTGTGCACACCTTGAGCCCCTTTGGTGACTGGCATCGCCCTGTCTCGATTGCTCATCTTAAAAACCCAACTGTTAAAAAAATAAATCCACACAAGGAACCGAAGTTGTTATGGATGACAGTCTTCACCTAGAGATAGGTAAAAGAAAAAAACAAAACAACAGTAACGAGGAGGACGGCGAGGGTAGCTTGGGGTGTGGTTAATGCATTCTGCAGGAGTTTTCTCCCAGTCTTGCATTTTCCCCCTAACTTGTTAGCACCTCAGCTGAACAGCAGCGTGCTTTGTTCATGAGGACGCCGGGTGGTCGTCGTGGACGTGGCAGGCGCTCCAGGTTGGCCGCAGGCGTAGCTCCGTGGAGATGGTTGGGAGGCTGATGGGCCCCGTGTCTCTCTGCGGGGTCCCCAAGGTGCTACCTCACCACAGAGTTAGGAGTTGAGGGAGTTGGGGTTCCCCCCCCGGCTTCACCCGCCCTGTCTCTATGCAGCTCCTCGATCGGGCTTGGACGTGCAGTTAGTCGATGGTTTCTGCGGACCAGTTGCATGCACAAGACTAGTCCTGGCTACAGCGGGCCAACACAGGTCCCCTGTCCTTCGCACTTCTGCGACCAGCCCTCCCGCGGGGCCCAGGCTGGCTGACTCAAGGCCCCGTCACCTCGTTCTCCCTTCAGGAGAAGCGACACGACAGTTTGGGTGCAGGGGCCAGCCTTCATCCAACCAGCCACGGCAGTAAACCCAAATGACGTGAAATGCATGGGCCTGTGAGACAGGGCTACACACGCGAAGGGGTGGTAGTAAGCGGTGTTACCGCTCTCATACAACTTTATGATGTCTGCTTGGGTGCCTTACCTATATTGCCAGCTTACTATTACAACAAATGCTTGATTTCCCCATGGCCTATTTCCTTCCATCAACGCCCTTCGATGGGATTTTATTGTGCTGCCCAACTCAATAAATGGTAGCAACCATTTACTTAGTTGCCCCGGCTCCTAAGCCCAGACGTTATTAGCTTTTAGTGCTTTCTCAACTATAATCCGGCAATAACTCTCAACTCTTCCTTCCGAAGGATACCTGGAGTCTGCCCAGTTCTTTCCGTTTCTACAGCTGCCCCTGAGGTCGCGTCGCCGTCCACACCTCCTTTGTCCTCTGCCTCCCGCCTCTCATGCTTACCCCTTACCATCTGCCTCCCGCACAGTGGCTGGCGGGAGCTTTAGAAATCACGGTCCGATCGCGTCGGACCTTCTTCACGTCCTCCGATAGCGTCTCACCCATCTAGAAGAGACGGAGTGTAATCAGGAGTCCCCCACTGCCCAGGCTGTCGTGTGTAGACAGGGAGGCCGATACCATGCCTTCGGGAGCTCATTTCATCCTCAGAGCAGACTCTCACTCAGGGCTGCTCCGCTCAGACCACCTCCTGATCTTTCCGGAACACCACCCGCTGCACTCCCTCCTCCCGCAACCGGGCCCTTTCTTTTCTTTCTAGCACTTAGACTCTGCTGGTGCTCTGTCTTTTTTTAATTTTCAGTGTATTTCTGTATTCATTGTCTCCTTCATGGTCTCAGAAGACCCCTCCCCCGCCCCCGCTGTATGTAGTAATCTGGAAGAAGGGACCGAGGGCTTCGCTGCAAGCCTCTTGACCCTTGACTTGCTCATAACCTTTTTTTCTTTTCTTTTCTTTTTTTACATCTAGAAACTATTTTGCTCGCAACTTTTACAACATGAGGATGCTGGCCCTCTTCGTCGCCTTCGCCATCAATTTCATCCTGCTGTTTTATAAGGTAGGTGCGCGCCGGCGCCTTGGTGCCCAGCCTGAAGGTGCAGAGATGGGGCGAATGCGCAGGTTTCCCTGGCTCGGCTAGCGGAGCGCGTCAGAGCCCGTCATTCTACAACACAGCTGACCGGAAGCCAGCCGCGGTGGGGTCGCGGGGGTCCAGGCTCGGGGCTGGACCCAGGGAAGCGGGAGGACTTTGCCTCCCAGGAGCCCCGAGTCACCAGGACCTCAGCTCCACTGGGGGGGGGGGGATGGATGCAGTCCTGTTTGACGCACTTCCCGTGCAACGAAGGAAATGGAGGCGAGGGGTGGGGTTGGGAGGGATGGGGGAGATCGGCGTCAGTGAACTGACTCGCCGACTGTTACCTCTGTCACGACTTGAGGATTGTGTGGTGTGCGCGCACGGCGTGTGTGCATATAAACGTGTTGAGTCTGTGTTTTAACTTGCCTGGTGCCAGTGGCTCACACGCAGCCAACTGACGGTGTTTTGAACGGTTCGAATCAGGTCTCCACTTCTTCTGTGGTTGAAGGAAAGGAGCCGCCCGCTTCGCGGAGCCCCAGCGAGCCCACGCCCGCGGCCGTCGGGCTGGAGGGCGGCCGCCCGCCGCGCGCCATCACCGTGCGCTTCGTGCTGGAGGAGAGCAGCGGCTACATGGAGCCCACCCTGCGCATCCTGGCCGTCCTCCACACCGTCATCTCCTTCTTCTGCATCATCGGCTACTACTGCCTCAAGGTCGGAGACGCCGGGGGCCGGCCAGCATAGCCGGGCGTGTGCGCGGATGTGCGTGCGCGCGTGTGCGCGTGTGTAGGCGCGTGCCCCAGTGTGCGCACGCTTGGGGATGCTCGTTACCCGGGCAAAGCGGTGTATCTTTCCCAGGGAGGCACGGGGCTGCTGTCACAGCTGGAGTTCCGTTTCCTTGGCCTCTGGTTGTGAACGTTCCGGAAGACTTGGGAAGCCGGGGCCCAGGGTGGAAGACCGGGGGCATCATAAAAATGGGTGCTTGGGGGCCTCCCCCCTCCCCCCCTTTCCTGACCCTCGTCTTCCATGGGTGAATCGTCTTTTGCGCCTCTCTTCTCTCTGTCTGTGCCTGTGTAAAATCCCCCAAAGAACCCGTCGATTCCAGAGACGTCTTGGCGCCCTGACAGAGGTTGCTTCTGTGCGTTGGTGATGTGGAAATTAAAATCGATCTCCAGATAGCATGTGGGCGTGCTGGGCAGGGAATTATTAAAGACGTTTCTTAAATGAAACGGCATTTTTAAGTGGCACATGGTTTGGAAAACTAATAAAGATTGGGAAGTTTATTTTTTTTCTCAAAATTTTATTATCAAACTGACGTACAGAGGAGGTTACAGTATCATACGTTGGGCATTGGATACATTTCTTGTACTGTTTGTTGCCTTGTCCCTCATGCCCCCCTCCCTCCCCCCCTTTCCTCCCCCCCCCAGGTGTTCAGTTCACTTACATCAAACAGTTTTGCAAGTATTGCTTTTGTAGTTATTTCTCTTTTTTTACCTGTATCTCTCGAATTTGGTATTCCCTTTGAATTCCTACTTCCAATACCAGTAAACACGGTTTCCAATATACTCAGATAAGATTACAGAGATAGTGTAGGTACAAACATAGGAAGGTGATACAAAACATCATCAATAATAGAAACTACACATACACATAGGACGTTGAAAGTAGTTATAACTGTGATATATCACTTGTTTCCATATCATGGAGTTCATTTCACTTAGCATCATCTTATGTGTTTCTAAGGGTATAGCTATTGGGCCTTGTGATGCTCTGCTATGGCTTGCCTAAACCTGTACTAATTATTCCCAATAAGGGAGGCCATAGAGTCCATGTTTCTTTGGGTCTGGCTCACTTCACTTAGTATAACTTTTTCCAAGTCCTTCCATTTCCTTACAAATGGAACAATGTCATTCTTTCTGATAGAGGCATAATATTCCATTGTGTAAATGTGGGAAGTTTATTTTTTACATATATATATATGTACAATTTTTTTTCCCATTCCTCCTTTTCTCTTTAGCATTTAGAATGGTGTTAGTAGTACAATGATCTATGAACCAGGCATATTCATGGATTTATATCTAGTATGTCTTCTGCTTTTACCCAGCCTGCTAGATTTTTTTTTTCCTACCTGAATATAGCCAATTCATTTCACTTCATTTTTACCTTTCTGGAAGTGCATAGGAAGTGTGTGTGTCTGTGTGTGTGTGTGTGTGTGTGTGTGTGTATTTTTTTTCCAAGAGAGCCAATGATCCTAAACAGGAGATACCGGGAATTCTAAACCCAACGCCGCACGTTCGTTTTTCATCCGCAGGTCCCACTGGTTATTTTCAAGCGGGAGAAGGAGGTAGCCCGGAAACTGGAATTTGACGGGCTCTACATCACCGAGCAGCCGTCGGAGGACGACATCAAGGGTCAGTGGGACAGGCTGGTCATCAACACACAGTGAGTGCGGGGCCAGCGGGGGCGCGTCTACACGCGCAAGTGTCCAGGGCGTGCGTGCACACACTTCGCCGGGCTTTCTCCGGGGCTCTGCCCGGCGTTTACTTAGCACAAGTGAAAAGTAGTTATCTTATTCAGCCAAGAAAACCAAAAGACCAAGTCCCGTGGCCTCCTCGCCGGCTGAGTTCTTTCATCCAGAAGGACTTTGAGGCTGTTTCCCCGGTGCTGATGGGACCTCCCATCTGTTACTAGCGCTCAGAGGGGCGCTGGGGGCGGGGGGGGGGGGGGGAAGGGGGCGAGCGGGGGCACTGCCCAGTTACCCTCCCCACATGCAGGAAAGCCACCTGTACCTATTACGGGAAGAGTTGTAGCATTAAAGGCGGACACGCTGGATTTCGCACTTTCAAATGTACCCGAGTTAGAAACTTCCAGAGGCAGCCGTCGGGCAGCCTTGCACGGAACGGAGTGAACGTTCTGAAATGATGTCAAATACAGTGCAAAGAAACAAGCGGCTTTCTATCCAGTGATTCTTTAGCTCCGGGAGGTCAGGAATGAAACGGCTCCCTCCTGTGGCGAGTATACACCTGTCACAGCGGGGAATTTGTACCTGGAGGAAGTATTGCTAATAAGATATTTTCCAGTAGTTTATACTACTCAGGAGTCAAATATCTTCTGGTGGTTGTGATTAGTTCTGCTTATTTTGAAAGCTATTGTTTCTGGTAGGTTCTGAGCTTTTCCTCTGGGCTTGATTTATTTATGCATTATTCATGTGTGTTTTATAAAGGCTAAATGTTTTCATTATGCTAATCTACCTGTGAATATAAACATGAAAGCAAGTTGGTTCCTTTCAGTAAACTGTTTTACTGAAGATGCTAGAATAATGGAGTAGCAGTAGGCTTCAAGTTTCTTTGAGAACTTGAAGGAACAAAACAGGACTACTCTTAAAGACAATTGGCAAACAAATCTATGTCTTGATATGTGTTATCATCAAATGGTAAATAAAACATACTATTATTGACGAATGTTATACTCTCCATTAAAGTATCAGCCCTAATCTTTTTATGTGACTTATATGTGAATATATTTATGCAAATAAATAAATAATTGAATTTAAAACAATATTTAATATACTTGTGATGTAGGAAGCTTTTGCAGCGATATGGTAACCCGATTCATTGTGCCTTTATGGGGATGGTACACTACATATTTATGTACCATTTAAATTGTTTTGTTCAAGTAATACGTTACATATCATTTTTAAAGACAATGCTATTTCATCCCAATGTTTCTATGTTTTTTAGGTCATTTCCCAACAACTACTGGGATAAATTTGTGAAGAGAAAGGTAATGCTTCTTGGAAAGGATATATAGTCTCTTTCTTAAAGTGCGGTTGGGATTTGAATTTGACGGGCTGTGGTGGTAGCAGGGTAGACGGAGGCGTGCTTTGCTTTGGCTGGCCGCCCCTGTGGTTGTGAAGTACCAGCGAGGGGTGAAGCGGCTTGACAAGCACTGTGCGTGAGAAATTCACACCCGGAAGCTCCCTGGTTAAACTCGTGGCCCCCCACCCATCCTGACAAGCCGGCACTCTAGGCCCAGCCCTCAAATCAAATCAAATAAATGATGCGGATTGGTTCTGGAGTCATTTGGGTGATCTGAGTCGACAAAGGGCCGTTTCCGCTTCCTTTAGGGAGCCCCGAGGACTTGCTTTGAAAAATAAAGTCTTGTTCCGATGCACTGCGAAAGGGGGAGGCAGGGGGGAGGCTGGCGAGCGCTCAGCCGTAGCAGGGTGGGCGGTGGACTGAGGGGTGGGAGGTCACTTCCCCCCTGCCCGTCCCTGGGGAGTCTCTCCCGAGTGTAATAGTGCCCACCACAGCGCGCGAGCCCGTGGCACAGGCCAGCTGTGCGCAGAAGACCCGGGAGGAGGGAGGGGCCATTGCTCCCCCGTCTCGCTCACTGGGGCCCACCGGGTGTGTGTGGTGTGTGTGGTGTGTGTGCGTGTGTGTGTGTTGTGCGCGCGCGTGTCTCGCGGCTGAGGCCGGTGCCCCGTGCGTTTGCCCCGGCCACAGGTTATGGACAAGTACGGGGAGTTCTACGGCCGCGACAGGATCAGCGAGTTGCTAGGCATGGACAAGGCGGCCCTGGACTTCAGCGACGCCAGGGAGAAGAAGAAGCCCAAGAAAGACAGCTCCTTGTCGGCGGTGTGAGTGTGGACAGTGGGGCCGCGGCCCAGGGGCTGGGGCGTGGGGGGGGGGGAGCGCCCAGGGCCGTTCTGAGCCCTGAGTGCCGTGTCGCAGGGCCCCCAAGACAGGGATACGCACGGGACGCCCCCCCTCCACCTCTGGGGAGCTGTGGATTGCGGGATCCCCCCGCCCATGCGTTCTGTCTTTCTGTGTAGCATGAGCTAAAGTTCACCTCCAAACGAAAGACCCTCTCTGTAGAGCTTGCATGGAACAAGAGCGTAACCAGAAGGGCATCCATCCGTTAAGCTGCATTTCTCTGAGATCAGATCCATCTCTCTTCTCTCTCACATGCACCAATCAATATTCATGGGTATAAATGTAGATACACACACACACACACACACACACACATAGATATACAAAATTCATTTGGTCAAAAAATACATAATATCCATTATATTATTATATAGTATTATATAGTATATAGTATATATGACTTTATTGTATATTGCTATATACAAGGATTGTATATTATAACATATAATATATACATTACATATGAAATGTAGATTGCTGCACATTGTATTATGTAGTACTGACTGAGCTACACCCCCAGATTTTCTGTGCAATTATCATCTCAGTCGGTGAGGGGCGTGTTGAGAGCTACATCAAGCGGTGTATATTTCTGTAGAGAGGAATACTCTCTAGTTCTATTCAAAGGACTGGCTTATGTCCCTCCGAGCTACTCTCTGCTCTGCCACTAGAACCAGGCGCAGAACTGGTCTCCTGCTCAGGTTTCTAGTCCCGCGTGTGGAATGCAAATGTGGGCATTTGTCCACAAGCCTCGGGGCATTGGTTTCATTTGCGTTTTCTTCTTCTCCCTCTTTTTCTCTGTCTTTTCTCCCCTTTGTTATTCCAGGCTGAACTCCATTGACGTGAAGTATCAGATGTGGAAACTGGGAGTTGTTTTTCACCGACAATGTAAGCCAGACCACTCCCTTCCGCTTAGCTACGTCTGCGGGATTCTTGCAGATAAGAGGAAACTGTTCAAATACCAGTGTATTTAATGCAGACCCTGTGTATCAGAGACCCAGGCACAAATGCTCAATCTGTTTCATTTCTTTTTCTTCCTTTCTCTCTTCCTCTTCCCTTTTTCTTTTTTGTGTGCCGGTCATGGGGCTTGAACTCAGGACCTCACATTCTTGCTTGGCTTTTTCGCTTAGTGTTCCCCCTCTCCCACTTGAGCGGCACGTGTACTTGCAGCTTTTATTCGTTAAGTGAGCATAAGAGTCTCATGGACTTGTCTGCCCGGGCTATCTTCCCACCAAGCTCCTCAGCTCTCTGCCTCCTGAGTAGGTTTTCCTGGGGTTACAGGTGTGAGCCCCTGACTTCAAGTATCTCTTGAAGACCTTTTCAGCCTGTTAGCTGCCTGCAGTTTCCTCGTGGGCTCTGTTCGGCCAGTCCCCTTTCCACACATATTGGAAGCGGGCATTCCTAACAGTACAGTTCCTTCTGAAGCACATGAGGGTGTTCAGTGACATTTCATAGGAGCAAAAGAGAATAAACTTATGATAGAAGTGTAGTCCGATACTGGCAGAGACGGAGGGGAGGGGAGATCAGAGTGAGCATGAACAAGGTCAAAGGGCGGAACTGGAGGGCGACGGGGAAGGAGATGCCCGAGCTGATGACTTCAACTTGGATAACACGAATGGAAAGGAAACTCCCCGGTCCCCCCCTGTGGTTGGTAGATCTGGGGGAAGGGAGGAATGAAGGGCAGGTGGCCGGCTCTCCCCGGGTGACAGTTGCTGGGCTCTGGAGGCCTTTTGGTGGCCTCGGCGGGGTTCTGTGGGCATCTGGGCAAGCTGCTAATGTCCCCAGGCCGCAGGGCAGCTTCCGCTGGGAAGAATGACCGGTCCACAGCGCCGGTAGCGCCAGTAGAGGCTGAGAAACCCCCGCCGCCCAGAAGTAATTCAATAAAGCCTTCTCCGCCGGAGGGTCAACAAGAGGAGACAAATAGCACCGGGCTTTTCAGGACAGTCTCAGTGAAAACAAAAGGAACAGGCACAGCTTAGGAAAGTGACGTGAGGCGACGTGAATGGGCGCCAGGCTGACCAGCAGCCGTGGGCCGTGCCTTCTGACCCCCTCCCCCCCCCTTCTGTCTGGACAGTCCTTCCTCTACCTAGCCTGGTACATGACCATGTCCGTCCTTGGACACTACAACAACTTCTTCTTCGCTGCTCATCTTCTCGACATCGCCATGGGATTCAAGACCCTGAGAACCATCTTGTCCTCGGTGACTCACAATGGCAAGCAGGTAAGGTCGAGCCTTTTCCTTCCTTGGGCAAACCCCAAAGGCCACAAAGACAAGCAACCCCAGCCTGACCGCACCGAGCGGCAGAGCCTCCCTGGAGGGGGAGCGTTGGAATCCTTTCTCTTCTAAGCCCTAGCGATTCATTTGGAAGCCTTGAGACCTGAGTTCTAGTCCTCACTTGGCCAGTTAGTTGAGTGACCTTGGTGAGGCATATTACCGTTTCCAGATCTCAGTTGTCTTATTGTTTTACTCCACAAAAGGAACCAGAGGCTGGGTGCCAGGGGGCTCACACTTGTTATTCTGGGTGTTCAGGAGGCTGAGATCTGAGGCTCGAAGTCTGAAAAAGCCAGCACAGGCAGGAAAAGTATGAGACTCATCTCCAGTGAGGCAGCAGAAAGCTGGAAGAGGAGGTGTGGCTCGAGCGGGAGAGCCCCGGCCCTGAGCAGAAAAGCGGAGGGACAATCCCTGAGTTCGAATCCCAGTACTGGCATCCATACACACCACACAAAGCACTCTGTCGGATTTGGATGAGAGTTAAATGAAGGCGGATCTAGAGGACTTGGAACTGCACCTATGAGCACTGAGGAAGTTAGGGACCGTTTGGCTCGTAATGCAGGGTTCACCCCGTTTCACACAATGAGGAGCCAACGTACATGGGGGCGTCTGGAGTAGTCATAAAGCGTAAGATGCCTCCGGTTCATTCAGTGTGATATTTAAAATATACTTAAATTTAAGCGAAGCAGACTACTTAAATTTAAATATCTTAAAGAGTATGCATTTAAACTGAACAACAACGGAACGAGTAAAATTTCCAAGTCATACCAAGTTGGAGGGAAACCGTTCAAGGACCCCGATAGTTAATGTTCTCACAGAAACCAGCGTCCCAGGTTCAAACTCCCCGTGTTAGCAGACCCGCGCACAAGCCCTTACGCACTTGTGAAGCCCTTTGCCACTTTTCGAGGGTCCTCGGGTGGTAACACGGTCTCCACCGGTTCGTCGCGTTCACGATCCACGCAGCCCCACTCAGGTTAGGATCCGTGGCCCTCGGAAACCCGCGCCGTCTCCACCGCGTCACGCCCGTCCTCAGGGGCCCCCGGGCTCTCCCGCGGGTGACTTGAGGTTCTGAATACGAGGGTGGCATTCGTAGGGTCCTGGCCTAGTGACAGAGGTCTTCCCCAGCCCCCCCCCCCCGGGTCTGGTTTTGTGCTATGTAAAGAAGCGGGGGGAGGGAATGTGTTGTGTGATTTCTAACACAAAGGCTCTGGCACTGCCTTCCGTTTCCGAGCTTCTGCAAGGATTGTTCCTCGTTCTGTTGAAGTACCAAGCTGCATTTGCAGAAATATACAGGGCTTAATAGTCGGACCGGGTAGACCATGCAAAACCTTGGATGTCACCTGCGGGAATGAATTAAGTCATCTGTTAGGAGAACATGCTTTCTCCAGACAATTTTAGAGTGATTTCATGAAGATTTAACGAAAACCTGTAGAACATAGAGATGTTTTGTGGTAGAGACAGAAGTGTGTATTTTTATTTTTATTAACTTGGTTTAAAAAAAAGGTCACCTTTGCGATAAAATTAAATTAAATATTTTAAAGGTAACATTTTAGAAAATATATACTCAATCAGATGTATCATAGTTATATAAAATGCATAGTTTAGAATTAAATAGTAAGTATATCTGAGGATGACCTTTTGAACTAGGATATTTGGTTGAGCATTGATGAGCCTAACCTTCAAAATAGCATTGGTCTTAACCATGTTGTTTTTCCACTGGAGTGGTTCGTTATTTTGTGTTTCGAAGCAAACCTTTTCAATGTTGTATTTAAAAATAATTTATATCATACATTATTAGTAGTTGTGTTCCCAGACTTCAGAAAAAGATGAAAAGGATTTGCCATCCCTGTGACTCGCCTCACAAAAATGAGATGGGTTTTTCATTAGGAATATACATTATTTACAGAAAATATGCTTCAATGCAGTCTCCAATCCTAGGCCGAAAAGTGCACACTGCAAGCTGCCTACTGGGATTACCAACTGGGATTGGAGGGGAAATGAGATCGTAACTTATTCATGCCCTAGCCGCTCTACCATGCGTTTCGTAGCCAGCGAAGTAGTCAAATTTCACGTGAACTGGGTGCCCTGGCCGTGTGATCAGATAGAATCTACACGTGAATTCCTCCACTGGGAGCTGAAATAAACCAGGTGGAAAAATACGGCACGTGCCACGGCCCCTTGCGAGCCTGCTCCCTCCCACCCAGCTGACGGACATGCCCGCCCGCTTCCTGGGTTTCTAACCCCCGTACCCCACGTTGCCTTGCTTCCCAGCTGGTCTTGACCGTGGGCTTGTTAGCCGTCGTGGTGTACCTCTACACGGTGGTGGCGTTCAACTTCTTCCGGAAATTCTACAATAAAAGTGAAGATGGGGACACCCCGGACATGAAATGTGACGACATGCTGACGGTGAGCGCGACCCCTCTGCTCTCGGGGAGGAGAGGATGTCCCCCCCCCCCCGTGTCTCCGGCCACAGCCCCCTCCTCTCCGCACAGGCAGGATAGAAACGACTGCGTGCCGCCGACGGAACGCGCGTGAGCTCTTAAAGCCTGGGGGCCGGGCCGGGTGCGGGGACGCGCGGCTGTAATACCGGCACGCGATCGGTGGAGGTGGGGAGATGGTGCGTTCTTGGCATAGCGACTTTAAAGTTACCCCCAACCAAGAATAAATTACCCAGCAGGACTACCGCTCGCTTCTATAATGGGGTACCTTAGCTTGGATTGGCAAAGGGGAAAGTTGGACAAAGCTACGCACCGCTAGCCGGGCAGGAGCTGAATCCTTCAACGCACCTGTAAGAGCCAAAGCGGCCTGCGTGGTGATGGGCGGGGAGGGAAGGCGGAGAGTCACCCCTTCTTCTCCTTGGCCTTGCTGTCCGCGGGACAGTTCCCTGGTGGAGGCTTCGCCTGCGACTCCCCTGGCTGACGGCAGGTGGCGCTGTAGCCGCAGCCTTCCGGGCTCCCCGAGTCCCGGGTGAATTTCTTCTGCGGGAGGCTGATGGTGCTGGTTGCTGAGAATCTCAGGGAACCTGCGCTGTCCTGATGGACTTTGCACCTCCTCTCCCAGCGCGCAGGGCCGTGGATAACGGGCAGAAGAGGGCGGTGGCTGGGTAGCTGGGGAGATGGGCTAGTCATGCGTAAGGACGCAGAGAGCCAGGGGCGGGAATGGTTGAGGTGGGGAGGTGGGGGGGGCGGGGCTCGGGTGCACCCCTGTGGGGGTGAATGGAGCCCAATCCTGGGGGCTGGAGTCCAGAACTGAGGCCTGTCTTGACTAGGAATAGAACACTGGATCTTGTGCACCCCCTCATGCTGAGCTGAGACCAGCGCGACTTTGTCCCCGGGGTTGGGGGGGGGGGCGTTTTTTAAGTTGTTAACCGCGGTATGGGTGCTGTCGGCATCCATGGCTGGAGATCAAAGAGTCCTGAAGCGGTGTGGCCTGCGGGGCGGCCTTCCCTTCGGTAGGAACGCCCCAGCCCGGCCCCCACGCGCTTTGTGGGGCCTGCCTTTCTCTGCCTGAGCCCTGGCCGGCCATCAAGGCCGCCATGTTGGGGTTCAAGCTCAGGGCTGCTGTTTCCTCATCATCGCTCCTCTCTGCTGTGTTGATGGCAAATATGAAGTAGCACATCCTGGCACCTGTCCTGGGCCTGGTGGATGAGGCGAGCGTGAGGAGGGCTGCCGTCTGCTTTTGTTCTGGTTTGGTTTCTGAGGTTCTGTCTGCTGCCCCATGGGGCTTTCCCCTCCGTTTCCCTTGGAAATAACGGGGCAGCACAGTGAACCCCAAGCGGGCAGCCTTCGAAGTGCTCACGGGGGCCGGCCTGCCGACACGCCCCGGAAGTCGCTTGCCTTTGCTCCGAAGGGCAGCGGCAGGTGCTAAGCAGAGAGCACCGAGCACCGCGAGGGGCTCCGGTTACAAGACAGCGGCTTGGCAGGGCCACGTGCTCGCATCCCACTGGCCAGGACTTCTGTCTGTCTGTCTGTCTGTCTGTCTCCAGTCTTTGAAGAGTTGTGCGGGGAGGGAGCGGGTGTCAATTCAGCATGTCCATTTCTATTCTACCGTTCCTCTTCCTCCTGTCTCCACGCACACACACGCACACCCGTGGTGTAGGCCGATGCCTGTGGGATCCAGTTAATTCACTTCCTCCACGGAAGCTCACCATCGCTACCTGTGCCACCCTTTGGGCCGACAAGGTTTTACGCTGAGAGCGAAGGCTCCCTTGCTGCCGGGGGTGGGGGGCCGGGGGGGATCACCGGCCTGTGCAGGGCGTGGGGGGGGCCTCTGTGAGGAGTAACGCTGCCCCTCTTTTCCAGTGTTACATGTTCCACATGTATGTGGGGGTCCGCGCCGGAGGGGGCATCGGCGACGAAATCGAGGACCCCGCGGGCGACGAGTACGAGATCTACAGGATCATCTTCGACATCACCTTCTTCTTCTTCGTCATCGTCATCCTCCTGGCCATCATACAAGGTGAGCGGCGCCCACGGGGGGGGGCCCGGGCGCGGGAGCTCCGACCCCCGCTGGCTCCAGCACCTCAGGGGGGTCCCCGCGTCTGGTGCTAAGGCCCCCGGGAGCCCTTCCCTCCGCGTCACTCGGTGGAGGAGGAAATGGCGGGGGGGGGAGGAGGGGGGGAGTGGCCCTCTGAGCAATGGCGATGGACGCATTTTCCTACGGTCTCTGTTTTATCCAAGAAGACTTTTATTGGTCTGAATCCCAACCCTACCTCGTAATGGGTTTATGCGTTTTGAGGGGAGGTAAAGCCTGTAGTCTTAGGGGTCTATCACATAGAGGAGACACACACACACACACACACACACACACACACACACACACACCTATTACGTAATTAGCACAACTGGAGGGGTCCCGCCATAGCCGCGGTTGAGTCACTGTGGAGGACCTCCCGTGAGCCAGCCACACGGAGCGAGTGAAAGGCACGTCCGAGTCGCACGACCCAAGTTCCCGGCTGCTCCGGCCGTCTGGACCCCGAATCCGTTCTGGTCCGAGTGGTCTGGGTTCCAGGTCCTCCCTTGGAACTGCTGCTTTTCCTTTCACTGCGGCCACGCCACTCATGTGAATTGTCCCGTTTGCTGCCTCCATCCTGGTGTGGATTAACTATCTGTAAATGTGATATTGTATTTTTAACTTCCAGAAGCATACACTAGCAGAGTACTCTTGTTTTGGGTAAGGTACAGGGACCAGTTTAAAGATATTCATAATGCATTTGTTAAGCCTTTATGGAGTGTCACGGTGAATTGTTGCAGAAGAGAGCCATGTCAGGGAGCACTTAGCAGGAGGTATGGGCCGACGCCTCACAGAAGACAAAAGAGGTAGAAACCCAACAACGCCATGTAGTCTCGAGTTGCCACGCTGCGTTAAATTAGATGGTTTATGGAGACCTTGTGGGAAAACGGTTTGATGCAAATGACTTGATTTATAGGGTCAAACTTTCATGTTCTTTTCTCTTTTTGTGCCGGTACTGGGGCTTGAACTCAGAGCCTCGTGACCTTGCTTGTCTTTTTCCCGGCAAGGCTAGTGCTTTCCTCCGCGTCTGGCTTGTTGGTGGTCATTTGGAGATGAGACTCGTAAGGGCTCTCGTACCCGGGCCAGCTTTCGAAACCCCGCTCCTCAGATGTAGTCAGGATTACAGGTGTGAGCCACCAGCCCGCAGCTGTGTTTTCAAGTTAACACTTGAGAATCCTGTTGGGAGTTGTCTTTACTCAATGGCTCTTCCTCAAGCAAACAGAGACACACACCCCCACGATGCGAAGCTGACTACCAGTGTCCCCCGTCTTTTTAGTGCATATTCATCTTAATAATAGCACGCACACACTTCCACTCAGAGAGAGAGAGAGAGAGAGGCAGAGAGAGAGAGGCAGAGAGACAGAGAGAGGAATTAGAGAGACAAGGGGCGAGAGAAAGGGAGGGAAGGAGGGAGGGAGCGAGCGAGCGCACCCCTTGGTGGACGTGTCAGAGGTGGCCTCACACTGGGCGCCGTCGTGGCTGTGCGTTTTCTCTCCCTGCCCGCGGAACGGCCCGGGCGCTGTGACTCGGGGCGCGCGTGGCTGTTGGGCACAGCGTGTGTCGTGTGTGTCCCGCCCTAGGTTTAATCATCGACGCCTTTGGCGAGCTGAGAGACCAGCAGGAGCAGGTCAAGGAGGACATGGAGGTGAGTCTCGCCGGGGCGGGCGGCCGGGGGGGGGGGGGGGGGGACGGGCAGCCATGCGGGGACCCGGCTCCTGCACGCTGGCACGGGTGGGAGGGTCGCTTCCCCGTGATTGAGGCTTTGCCTAGGGGAGGTGGGGGGGGGGGGCTCGCGAGGGGTACCCGGGGCACCCGTGAGCCCCGGAGACTGGCCGCAGGACGTGGGGACGAGACGTGGCTGTGTCGCCGTCGTGGATCTGCGCTCCCCACCCCCGTCCTGCCTGCCTGCGGGCACCTGAGCCCCCCGGGGTGGCGGTGACCGCGTGTGCCCAGGCGCGAGCGGCTTTGACACGGCCGGCGTGAACCCCCGGGCTGCCGACGGCGCCCAGCCTGCGAGCCCCCTCCGCCCGGCTCTGTGGCCTCTCTGATCTCCGCCTGTTTCCCCTCTGCCCTCCAGACCAAGTGTTTCATCTGTGGCATCGGCAATGATTACTTCGACACGGTGCCGCATGGCTTTGAGACCCACACGTTACAGGAGCACAACCTGGCCAATTACCTGTGAGTGCCCGGCTCAGAACCCATGCCCCCCCCACTTCCCCGGAGCCCCCCGCTCCTCCCAGCTCAGCAGGCCCCAGAACCTTCTCTGCTGAGCCTCTCAGGGAGTCTTGGATGGCGTGTTCCTGTGCCAATCAGGAATGCTCCGAGACCTGTGACTCTTTCCTTGATTCTTTTTTCTCTCCCTACCCCACCCAGGGCGTAGAAGACTCTTTAGGCACTGTTGTAAACTTAGTTACAAGTTGTACTTTAAAAAAGAATAGAGAGAGACATCTTGCCATTTCCTGGGCTAACTCCATCTCTACTGTGGTAAAATACAGGTCGTAGTTTCTGACGCCAATTTAGCACCAAATAGACAAGGAATGTAGAATGGCTTTGCGGGGGAAAAATAAAATTTGGCGGAACAGTCAACTGAACGGATTGGTAAATTGGAGCACCTTAGGAAGCTAGTCATCAGTTCAAACTTGCTAATTGTTGATTTGATTCTGGCGACAGCATATACATTCCTAATCTTCAGCTAGCGTGCTTCAAGGGTAAGATGGGGTATCATTAGAAAAAGCCGTGTCAAGAAGCTGGGTGGCCGTGGCTCACACCTATCATCATAGGTACTGGAAAACTGAGGTGTAAGGATCGTGATTCAGTGCCAGCCCAAGCGGAAAGCCTCGTGAGACTCCAGTTGAGCTCAAGCGAGAGAACGCTAGCCCTGGGTGTAAAGGCTCAGTAGTGCGCAGGCCCTAGGTAAGAGCCTCAGTACCCACAGAAAAGAAAGAGAGAAAGAAGACAGCAAGAAAAGGAAAGGAGAGAAGAGACGAGCCATGCTACAAGCTACCCTTAACTCTTAGTGGTGCACCGTGATTATTTTTCCAAAGCAGGCACCTGGGGATTTTCCTCTGGACCTACGATCATTGAATACAAAAGATCATAGGCAAAAACAAATTCCTGGCTCTTCGTACTAATGCTTGATATGGTCTGTTCCTATCTCTCTGTGTCCGTAGGTTTTTTCTGATGTATCTCATAAACAAGGATGAGACGGAGCACACAGGTCAGGTAAAGTCCTCTGTTTCTACACATGGTCCTCAGGGGGAAAGGACAGGAAGAGACGCCAAACCCTCTGCAGCGAAGTGAGCCACCACAGCCCAGAGGACTCACTTCAAGCTGTTACGGTGGTGTCTTGGCACAGGATTCCCGTCATCATGAATGAGTGTGGAAGGCATTGCCTCTGTGTATCAGTAAGATTCACGTTTCACATGTAAGAATAAGCTTTCGTTAGCTGAAAACGCTGGGCTTGCGTTTTGCACGTCCCCCTCACCGCCACCCCCACCCCCATGACAAGAACATTTCGTGTTCCCAGTTCTAATGTCCTTGATTGCATCGTCGGCTGACGATCTCAAATGAACTTCCCCTCGCGGGGTCCATTCAGTGGCGATGACAGATAGATGTAAGGCTCTCAAGCTATGGAGTGTGTCCTTTTCATAACTGCTCACCACAAATGGTTAATAGTCTGAATCTGAAGAAGGATCTATTAATGTTTGAAAAGACTCTTGGAAACCACACAAACGTGTTTTTGTCATCATTTCTGTGACGGTCAAGTTGAACGTTTACACAGTCGTTTGTCACTAGGACTCGGTGATGTCTGCGATGACGGTTTTAGGCAGTTAGCCCAATTCGACTTTTCTAGTTACATATGCTCACCATAAAGTGGAGTCTCTTTCTCTCTTAAACCTGTGGTAATGGGTGGACTTTCCTTTGCTGTTTGCAGGAATCGTATGTCTGGAAGATGTATCAAGAGAGATGTTGGGAGTTTTTCCCAGCTGGAGATTGTTTCCGGAAGCAATACGAAGACCAGCTAAATTGAAAATCTACCGTAACCACTTCAGAAAACTCCAAACGCAACTCTCTTTTTCCCTCCCTCCCTCCCTCCCTCCCTCCCTCCCTCCTTCCCCCACCTTGGAAACACCTTGCTGGTTTTGTCATTCGCCAGTGGTCTGTGCCCGCTGGGAGCATCCGCGTCGATCTCAGAGGACTTGAGTGGTTTTTCCCACCACCGTGTGTATTTTCTTTGAGAAATAAAGACCAAGGAAGAATCTTAATCCATACAGGGACTGCCTAGGAACTCTGGGAAGAGAACCGTGGTGGAAGCACAGTGTCCCCAACCCCCCGGGGACACAGGCTCTCCCCGGGGGCCCAGAGGACCTTCCCGGCCCAGCGCGACAGCCACACTCACCGGCCTCATCATTTCACTGTCAGGAAGGAACTGTGTGAGGGTCCCGAGCACCGAGGGCCCCAGCCGATGGCCACGGGCAGCAGCTGTGGAGGAGAATAGTGCCTTACTCTATGTGGGTTGAGCTATGCAGAAGATGCGTGCATGATCAGACATCTTTATTTTCTTTATGTCAGCCGTTTTTTCTCACTTAGGTAGATAGGTTTTTGTGAGTGTTTTTTTCTTTTCTCCTTTATTTTTTTTTCCCCCCCTTTGGTGGGGAAAGGTAAGCTAAGCCTTTTGCACCTTTTTTTGTGTGTGTGTTGTTTTCAAAAGGCAGGTGGTATGTGTCAGGATGGAAGGAGCTCGGAGCTCTTCTGTTCAGCAACTTCACATCTGGCCTCCCCGTCTGCTCCCGCTCTCCATTCTGGTCACGCTCTGAAAGCAACCTTGCGACTTTACGGAATCTCCGTGTGGACACAACAGCAACCGCCACCACCACCACAAAAACGACTGCAAAAAAAACAAAACCAAACCGAACAACCACACGCACACGTTCAAGAGAAATAACTCATTGCATGTGTATTATGCAAGCGTCATCGAACCAAGAAACCTTCAGAAGCAAGTTGAGCACCGTCAGAGACGTCCACGATGCTCGCGACCCCGTGCCGTGGGCGCGTTTGTATTCCCGGAGCCGATGGCGGCGTCCCGTCACGTGACACCTTGTGGACCCGAGCGCGGCCTTGGGTTCCCCTCCTTCTTTTGGCCACCTGCTATTGGGGGAGGACAGTTTGTTCCTCCCCAGGTCTTTTTTTTTTTTTTCTTTTTCTTTTCCTTTGATATCAAAGTTGAAGCAATAGTCGTTCAGGGATTTCCTCAGTTGCATCATGAAACACGGATGATAATCGAAATTGCTCCATTTTTCTCTCTCTCTCTCTCTCCTCTTTCTTTCCCCCCCCCTCCATTTTGAATCCTTTTAAATGTAATGTTAATCTTTACAATTTAAAAAGACAGATTCAGAATGGAAGCAAAGTCATTTTGCGAACATTGGAGCTCTTTTATTACCAGTCTGCTTGTTAATTTTAGAATTGTAAAACTGCTCTGATTAAACTATTTAACTAACTTCCTCACCCTCTTTCTTTTCTCCATTTCCCTGATACCCGGGGCTCGGTAAGCCGTGAGCTTGAACCCGAGGTGTGCGTAGGGCAGGCCCGAAGTCTGCCCCTTGACCTTTCGTGCTTGCGGCCACTGTGGTGAGAGGAGCTTGTAGCATTGCAGCATTCCATCGGAGACGGGGGGGGGGCGGGGGGGAACCCCGAAGTATCAGGCTCTCGGCCCCAAGGCAACTTTCTCCCTGTCATGTTGGCGATCCATTTCCTGTCACGATGTAAAACCGCAACGGGTCTGTTAACACACTCAGATCACAACTGGGCCCGGGAGCCGGGACTCACGCCTGTAACCCCAGTCACTCCGGAGGCTGGGGCGGATCAGGAAGATCATGTTTCATTGCAGTTGCAGGAGAGAGAGCCCGAGGGGGCGGGCGGGGGGGGGGGGAGGTTGCACGATCCCAACTCAACAGAAACAAGCTGGCTGGGTGTGAGGCACACACAGATTGTGATTCCTGGGCAAAAAGTGAGAGCTACTCTTCAAAACGACCAAACACACAGACAGGAAGTGGGCAGGGAGAGGCGCGTCTCGAGTGTCCACGGCTCTGAGTTCATACTGCCAAGCCCTAAGGCAACGCCAGCTGCCCACGCACGGGGAGCCAGGAGCTCGATGTGTAAGGTGGTGTCACCCGTGGTTTCGCCACCCTCTGGGCCCCGCGTCGGAGCCGCGGGTCCTTGTGATGCCACTGTGGTCTGGGGGAAGGAATGAAGTGAGGCGATGCCATGGAGATCTCTAGCCAGCCTGCTCGGGGAAGCCATCTTACGCCCTGAGGAGTCCGAGTCAAGGAATCCGATGCCCCTCGCCGTACAGCGCTGCCGGCGCCGCCGTTGGGTCTTGTTTTTCTTCCTGGGGGTGGGAAGCCCTCGGCCGATGCGGTGATTCTGTGTGTGACGCTGGAGTCCACGCGGACCGGAAGCCACCGCAGAGCAAGGGGAGGACTTCACGGCTGCCTGGAGACGAGTCACCGTTGCGTGCTTGCTCCCCAATGGTCAGCTTCCTGCGCTGCAGGCCTGAGAAGTGAGAGCAGTATTGGGGGGGGGGGGAGTCAGGCAAAGGAGGCGCCCGGCACCCCAACAGGGAGGAACAGTGAAGGAGCAGGGTAGGACAGGTGAAGGCCATGCCCATCCCAGCGCCCTGAGCTCTGTCCACCATCGGGCAGGCAGCGCGGGGAACTGAGGACTCCCAAGTACTTGTGTGGGTTATTACTTGCCCCAGGAAATGCCTCCGTGTTTCTCAGGTCCCGTCCATCACTCTGTTTCTTGGATACAACTCAGGGTCACGTGACCCCAAATCCAGCAGTGTCATCTCCTTAGAGATGGCATAAAAGAATGTGCTCATGAGCGCTGTGGATTTCCATCTTGGCCTCTTGGTGTGCAGACCGCGTGCTCTTATGTAATCTATTCTGCTTATTCCTTCTGTCCGGAAGCAACTTCCAAATCTACTCCATCAGATAAGTTGAGATCTATGACCTGAAGTCAAAGGTTTCCAAATGCACCCTGATATCTAAATTGTGCTCCTTTGGATGGATGGTAGTTTTATTTTTCTTTTTAAATTATCTTTAAATATTTGTACAAAGGGGTTTCCATTCCTGTCTGAGCATGGGGGCTAGAAAGGAGTACCTTGCCGGCTGGGAACACCATGAAGAGAACTTTGATCTCTCACCTCTGACCCAGCAGGGAGCTTGTGTAAACTTGACATGGAAAAGAATTGGGGCAGTTAGATGGTTCTGGACTCCTTCACCATCACTGTCACCTCCCTGGTGACATTTCTGCCCAACACTCCCTATCTCAATGGAGACCCACGGTGGAAGCCCAGGAGACGCCATCTTGGTTTTACGGCTATGCCTGGGTAGCACCCGGGATTGCGGATGGCAGTGAACACGAATTGGGCATGCCCTTCAGAGGACAGGGTGTGCCGGCATGGTCTGAAGTGAGGCCATGTTGTGCCTAATATGAAGAGAAAACAGGGCAGGAGACAGGAAAGCAGAGCATTATGCAAGTTGTTGGTGAAATGTCGTTGGTGTTTATTGATCTGCTGTGGCAAGGTGATTAAATTAAATGAGTCACTGTCTTCAAAATGGGCCATTAAAAATGGCTACTTACAACCAAAAAAGCCAAGTATCCATTTTAGTGTGACATTAGAGAAAGATTCGTCTTGGTATTTTGTTTCATTAGCTAGCCGGTTTCTGTAGAAGCTCTGGGTATTCATAAAGCATCTCTAAGTCATTTAATTGTGGCTACAAATGTGTGGTTTAACGTGTAATATTCATCACGATTGGGATTATTTGGGTTTTCTTTTACTCTCCGTGCTTTTGAGCATCATTCGTGAGAACAGCTTTCAGAGACTCCGCCCCTTGGGTATGTGTGTGAGGGTGATGTTTTACTGGTAATGGAGCAACCAAGGGAGGAAAAATCCTGCCCTCTACTCTGTTCAGGGTTCAGAGGTGTGCAAATTAAACTGATGAGCAACAGATTCGTATTTTTAAAAGGGATTTTTATTCATCTGTGTAGCTGAGTGTCAAGACAGACGTGACTGCAGCAGGAGCCGGGAGGGGATTTTATACCCGCGCCAGTGGGTATGGGGCAGGGCAGAGGGACACCGGCGGGAACCGATGCCTTCTGAGAGGGGAGAGAGCAAGGACACTTGAGGAAACACAAATGGCTCTCTGGAAAGATCGTGAGGCGCTAAGGAGACTAGATGGCGTGGCTTTGCCGGCGTGTGGCTGTGTGTTGTAGTCTCTGCATCCAGTGTCTAAGAAGAGGCGTGAGCTGCTTGTAGGGACGGAATTCGGGGTGACTGAGGGTTTTGGGGAGGCTCCACCTCAGGGCGCATGAGATATTTCGGGGGTGTAACTGCCTGGCTCTCATAATCACTCCTGTGCCGCGGTGGCTGAGGTGACAGATGTCCCTGCTGGCCGGCCTTCCCTTCCTGCCAGTGTCCCACCTCCTCCCGCACACCATTTCCTGTTTCTTCTAAGAATTCTTTGAACTTTAAATACGGGTACTCCACATCCACTAATCATGGCGAACTCGCCACCGGTTTGACACCGGAGCTCCTGCTAGCTTCGCTTCATCTTTGTGACTCCTCCTCCCACCCCACCGCGAGAGATCTGCATCCCTTTCTACATCGTGTCCGCCCTCCCACCTCTCTCGGATCTGACGGGGGCGAGGCAGGCAGGAAAGCTAGGCCTGGGAGCGGGAGGGGGGGCCCCCTCACCTGGCCTGCGCTAGCTTGAAACGAGAGTCGTGTGACACTGTTGGTCTGAGTCATTCCTGTAAGATTCGTTCAGCGTACAGCTGCCTGGCCCCTCGTGTGGTGGACGTGAATAAGATGCTGAAATCAAGGTTGATTTTAACATCTCATTTAGCATTTTGTTTTCCCCTTGGGAGCGATGATAAGAATCTCTAGCCTCCATGCCACCAGGGGTTAAGACAAAATCTCTCTGCACTGTATTTATAAATATCACTTTACTGAAACATTAAAAAAAAAATAAATCCCATTTGTTTGTTTTCTATTAGAAAGGCCCATTGCTGCCTTGTTCTGGTTTTGTTTGGTAACACTTGCATCCTACTCTTCAATGCATGTTTACAGTTGCTCACGTAACTGCTCTGCGTGGCGTGTTAGAGCGGGTGCTGGTGGACGGAGCTCTCCCTGGTCCTGAAAGCCTTCCGGCCTTGGCGGTACAGCTGTAAGCCTTCATTGACAGCCAGCGTGGGAGAAAGCACAAGGAAGGGGTGGGGGTGGGGGCGGGGAGAGGCAGTCCTACCCAGGGCACAACCAGCATCGGCTCCAGGGCCGACAGCTGCCTCCCTAGAGCTCAGCGATGAGGATCTGACAAGGCCCGCTTGGTGCCACCGCCGGTTTGTGGTGGACTACAGTGTCCTGCTTCCAATAGAATTAATTATCCCGCCACCATGTCAAGAGAACTGGGCTACTTAATCAAAGGGAATCTATCAATTAGTATAGGCAGGAAATGTATATTACATATAACATAACTATGTCACGCACCTATGTTGAAATTGTATTCTACCAAAAGCTTGTTCTACCTAGGTAGTAGAGCTGGAATACAAAGATGTCATGTATCGGCTCCTTTTCCATGGACCCTCCCTCACAAGTGACAGGCTCAAGCACACGTTAGGAATACAGTCTGGTTTTATTTAACGCGTTTGGTCGCAGTAGCTCCTCTGTTTTCGGAGAGCCAGGTAGGACACGAACAAGGTCCCCGTGATGATTAAGGAGCCGGAAATTCCTGCCACCCACAGAGCAGAGGAATCCGCAGGCGGGCCTGGAAGACAGGAAAGTGGGTTACCCTATGTGGACACCTGCCAAGCGATTCTGCGCCGGACGGTCTCCCTCACACCGAGGAGGGCGTTGACCAGTCAGGGACAGTCTTCCATTTGCTTTGGTTTCAGATGCAAGGTCTCAGTGCATAGCTCTAGCTGGCCTTGAGCAACTTGCATCCTCTTGCTTCTGCCTCCCAAGCACCGAGACTACGGGCCAGTCGCAGCATATCCCACGAGGACGTAGCTTTGGACTATTGGTTCTCTTCCCACTCACTGAAGTACTTATCCAACTCTTCAGATGGGTCCTTAGCAGCGGCCTGCAGTAGAAGCATGGGGCCTTTGCTAGAAATGCTGGCAGTATTGTTCTCAAAATGGAGGCTAGATCTTCCTCTTCCTGTTGGAGAGATGAAAACGAGCCCTGGGTTAGAATGCTCGTACACAGGGCAGGAGTAGGAAGGGCTACGGGACACGGCCATGGGACACCTTATCCAAATCTCACATGGGCGTGTCAGTACAAACTTGAGCCAGTCCTGAGGAGTGGTAGCTAACAGTTCCTTCCATTTCCCCAGAGAGGAGTACATAGAGCTCGGTATCTTAGGGGAGTGCTATCGATGGAGACAGGAAGTGAGAACAGAACTGTTTGAATCCTGCTTCTATTGGTCCGTTACAGCATCTTGAAAAAGTAGTCTAGGATTTAATCCTTTAGAAAGGGGGGTTAGGGGCTGGGGATATGGCCTAGTGGCAAGAGTGCTTGCATCGTATACATGAAGCCCTGGGTTCAATTCCCCAGCACCACATATATAGAAAACGGCCAGAAGGGGCGCTGTGGCTCAAGTGGCAGAGTGCTAGCCTTGAGCAAAAAGAAGCCAGGGACAGTGCTCAGACCCTGAGTCCAAGGCCCAGGACTGGCAAAAAAAAAAAAAAATTAGAAATGGGGGTAATACACAACTTCAGTATTGGATGATAAGCCTTTGTCTTGCTTAGTAACTACCACTTCTGTTTATAATATGTGTTTTTGTAGTAGAAGGGGCTCAAAGCTTTGGGTATCACAAATCCTAAGTTAGGGACATGGACAGGTGAGAATTAGATGTACATGTACACACACACATACACACATACACACACACACACACACACACACACACACACGAAGCCATAGGCCACAACTTGAGAACACACAAGTCTTCATTGCAGAACTCCCTGCCTGCCTCCTAGTCCCTCTGTAGACATGTAACTTGGGGAACTAGCTAAATACAAATGTCACCGTAAGCCAAATAGAGGCTGTAGTCTGGTTTGTCTCATAGTTGAGTCAGCTGAATTACCTGTGTATTTATGGCTGGCATTTCAAAACTGCCCTGGGATTCTGGGTGTCTGTATTCTAACGCATTGCAAGCACTTAGGGAAGCTCGACTGGTTAAGGTGAGTCTTGGCTTGAGTGTGTAAGCCCGAGGAGTAAAAATGCTTCGAAGTGAGACTCAGAGTTCCTCGAGGTCCGCGGTGGACGCGGGCAGCCCAGGTACTCACGTCTGGACACAGGGCAGGCTGCCACGCACGACGGCGTTCCCACGGGCTGGCAGACGGCCGCGCTGCAGTGCAGATACACCTGGAAGCCAGAAGGATGTGGGTCTAGAACGCCAGGCCCTGCGTCTCCCGACCCGCTTTGCCTCCCCAGGAAAACAGCCGAGGAGGTCATCAGATCGTCCCCGCGTGTCCACGGGGGAGCCGCCGTGGCCCCGAACTAGAATCCACACGCAGACGTGAGTGGTACCGAGGTTGCCACGGGGCTCGCAGGGCTGCCTTGGGGGAAGAGGAGGAGGGGTGACCTGACTGAGGGGAGGGTGCGGATCCCTTCTGAAGCGCGGAAGCCACGGGCTGCCCCACCTGACCACCGAGGGCCTTTCCCGCCCTGGTGGAGTCGATGAAGCTGAAGGCGGAAATGCGGAAGCGCTGGGCGTGGGCGGGGAAGGCCGCATCGAGGACAGGGATCGGCCGGGTCTCATAGTTGTCTCCGGCGTAGGGGCATCTGAGTCAGGAGAGCCAGCCGTCAGGACGCGCTCGGGCCCTGGGCCCGCCCCGGTGCCTGGAGAACCACTCACCCTCGCACCAGGATGGGCCACCGCTGGCCGTCCCGGGGGTCGGGGCTGGGCGTGGCCCAGCACCGCCGTAGGAGCAGCCCCAGCCGCGGGTCGGTCCTGTGAAGCAGGCTGACCTCCACGTAGACGGGATCGCGGAGTGACCTCACCACGGGGTAGTCCCCCGCGGAATAGTAGGAACCGTAGCTCTCATCTGCAGAGAGCCCCAAAGCAAGATCGAATCGGGACAGGCAGAACCAAGCGCCTGTAAGTCGCTCGAGACCACGTTGTTACACACAAGCGTGCCGTTACCGAGCTGCGGTTGCCACGGCCAAAAGAGGGCCCGGTGTCACACTTGCGGCCCGGGGATCCTTACCTTTGGCAATCCGGAGCTCCAGGGAGAGGGGTCCGGGCTGGACCTTTGGAGGCGGTGGTGGTGCGACTGTGTACACTTGGATGTCCACCGGGAGTTGGCGGCTGTTCACAGAATAGCTACAGCGGATTCGGAGTCTGGTGGGTGGTTGCGGGGGGGGGGGGGGGGGGAGGGAGAAGGCAAAATTGAGCCAGTTGGCTGAGGTGGAGGGACCCTCCTCCTTTCATTGTAACTCCTGGGTAGTAAGTGCTAGATGCTTCCCAAGTGTGACAGATGTGGTGTCTGCCCTTGCGGAGTTGTTATCTTAGTTGGGCCGACACCCCCACCTAGAAGAAATAACCATGGTACCATGACAGACCGGTTCCTGCTGCAGAGCTGCCAAGGCAAAGCTTACAGGGAACTTGATATGAAGAAGAGGGGACACTGCTGCAGAGGGGTAGCAGCTGATGGAAGAGGAGGCCGCGGAGATCGCTCGGCCTTCGGGAGCCCCACGGAAGGACCCACCCGGGGCTGAGACACGGTGCGCGAGGGACTGAGAGTTGGAGTCCAGTCTGGGAAGAAGTAGGCCCCAAAGGTTATGGTTGTGTTAGTTTTCAGCGAGGGAAAAAGACCAGAAAGTTCCAAGGGTGAGATCCCGGCGAGGTTGGGTCTTAAAGGGGTTCTTCTGGCCTCAGTGTGGACAAGGGCAAGTCCAGATGAGACAGGGCAGAAGGGCAGAGGTCCCGGGGAGCCGAGCCCGGGGTGACCGACGCTAGTGGCCGGGACGCGCGCGGATGGGAGCAGCGGTCGGCAAGATCTGCGGGGGGCAGCGGGCCGCGTCTCCCGTGGCAGCTAAGCGTTCTGCCGGCGGGAGGTTCGCCCTAGGAAAGGCATTCCGGCCCGTCCACGGGGCCAAGGTCGACAGACGTTACCGGAAGTCGCCGTCTCGGGTGACGGATCCACGGTCCCAGGCGCTCACGTCCCTGGTGGCAGCCAGCTCGTTCTCGTACACGGCGCGGTCTCCGGTGACCTGCGAGGGCGGATCACGAGGGGGCTGCTCCCGCCGCCCGCCCGCCGTCCTCGGCCTCGGTGGGGTCCCCCCCCCCCCGCCTCCCCGCCGTGTCCCCGCGCTCACCCGTCCAGTGGTCCCGCAGGCCGTGAAGGGGAAGCGGAAGAGGACGAAGGCGCGCGTGGCCAGCGCCGGGCGGCACCCGCTGGCGTGGCGGGCGCCCAGGCGCACCGAGTCCGCGCGCAGCGGGGGCCAGGCCGCGGTCCTGGACACGGCGACCGAGAAGCCGCCCTCCCGGGAGCAGTGCGCGGTCACTGGAACGAGCGAAGCCGCGAGCCCGGGTCTCATCCGTGGTCCTCACTGTGCACCCCGAGACCCAAGCTGGCTTCGGCCTGCCGCCTGCCGCCTCCTCCGGGACGCGGGAGGCGGTGGCACCTGGCCTGCCCCGTGGGTCACACGCAGCTCGTGCGCGGGGAGAATTAGCGGGAAGCCCTGGGGTACCGTTGGGCGCCTGTGACAGCAGCCGTCTGGGTTTAGGGCTCTAAACCTCCATTCAGCCTATCTGCCTCCGAGGATGTTAATCTTTGGGGGGTGAGGGGGTGGAAATCGCCTCTCTTCCCATCCATTAGCAACACCGGGCACTGAAGACTGAATTCCTGAAGGAAGCTGTCCCCGTGTGCTTGGCTTGGGGAAGAGCAGCCCACGGAAGGCCATAGAAGGCTCTATTCCCGAGAGGCCCCGGGTTCTAGCAGGCCTCGCTCACACGGGGTCCATTCGGCCTCCCGAGCCATGCGGGCCCCTCCCCCGGTTGCACCGAAGGTCATCACCCACCTCGGTTTCCATAGTAACAGGCGCCGCCCCCCTCTTTGGAGCTGTAGCAGCAGCCCAGCTCCTCACAGGCTTCTCGGGGGGCGTCGGGGGGGCCGCAGGGCAGCCTGTCCCGGGCTGCCACCGACTCGCACACAGAAGCATCCGGAGCCTGCGGGACTGGGGGTTGGGAGAGAAGAGCAAGCAGCTAGGACACGGGGCGGCCGTGGTCATCGCTCCTCCGCGGGGGGTTCCTAGGCGTCCAGCCCAGGCCCCGAGTTCACGCCCCAGGCCCGGCACACACACGCGAACCCCCACAGGACCGGGTGCGCGGGGGTGGGGTGGGGCCTGGTGCTGTTTCCAGCAGCGAGGCGGTGAGAGGAGCAGGGGCTCCGCTGGGTGTGCTCTGGCTAGGAGGGTGGGCGCTCAGCTTCCCGCCAGTTTCCCTGACGCTCACGCGGCCCAACCACCGGATCCGGGCAGACCCACCCCGCCGACCGCCCTTACCTGACACACCCATGGGACACCGGAACACCTTCCTCCCTCGGGCCTCGGTGGGTGCCGCCACACCTGGGCCCACTCCGACCAACAGGGTGTAGTAGGAGCCCTGGGGGGCGTGCGTCGGGGTCAGCCGGGGGGAGGGGGGGGATGGCAGGGATCGGCCCCGGCCCCCACGCACCCGGGGCTCCACTCACCCACGGAATGACGAGGCAGCCGTCGTAGGCGGCTTCCAGCACCACGGAGCCCTCGGGGCCCGCCGTCACCCAGACGCCGCACGCAGAGTCGTTCCGCAGCCCGTGCGCCCTCCCGGACTTGTCTAGGGGAAGGGGCGGGAGAGGCGCCCCACGGGAGCCGGTCACGGGGGGCGGGGGCGGGGGGGAACCCGGGGGGCCGCTGCCACTGAGAACCAACACCCCCAGGGCGGGTTCCGGACAGTCCCTTCGGTCCCCGGGAGCCCCAGGCGCGCGTTAGAGGAGCTGCAGGCGGCCAGGGCGGAGCCACGCGGGCCCACAGACTCACTCACCCCACGCCGTGACCCCCCGGGGGGCTGCCGCCACGCTGCTGCTCACGGTAAGCCGGAAACCGCGGGGCTCACAGCGGAGCCCGACGGGACCCCCTGCGGACCCCGGGACACGCCGGCCACTCCCGGCGAGGGACAGCGGGAGACACAGCCAGATGAGCCCAAGCCACCGCATGGCACCCCAAGAAGCCCGGCCCGGCCTGGACGCCTCCCCCCACCCCTCTCAACAGCCTCCGGCCCCCCTCTGCTGGGAGGGAGCGGCTTTTATACACAGGAGGGGGGCTGGGCTCCCTGCGCGTGGCTCTGCAGCTCGCAGGTGGAAGGCCTCTCAAGGGTTAACTCTCGGCAGCTGCGCTGCTCCAGGCAATCGCGGTCTAGTCTCCTCCAGAGCCACCGGGCTGCCCTGAGCTTGGGAAAAGCCTTCCCCAGGCTCGGTCCATCCTCAACCACTTGCCCCACAGCCTCTAAGAAGAGGTCGAGGTTTCTTAGGTGCTGACTCTCCTCCTTCTGCCCGGCTTGCCTGCGCAAAAGAGAAAAGACAATAGCATTCCGCTTGCGTGAGGTCTCGCGTCGCTTCAGAGCCCTGGTGAGATCTACTCACAGCACGTAGTGGGAACTCACGGGGTGACCATGTTTTGTGAATGCCCGGGGCAGTCAGAGGCCTGGGTGTGGACAGCGTCCATACACGTGGACGTTTTTCTCTCTCCCCTTCTCCCTCTATCCCTTTCAGTCTCCCTAAAAGAGAGAGCACAAGGGGGTTAAAGGATAAAAGCGACAGTTAAAAGCAGTTGTGGGGCAGGGGTTGGGTGATTGGGTTGCGGAGTTTCCTCACCCCTGTAGAACACAGGCCCTTACTCCGTCCTTAATTGTGATCTTGTCCTCTACGCCGCATGGGTGGGCCTGCTGCCTTTGCAGGCGACTGTAAGTTCTGAGCACCACTCAGAGGTAGGGAGCCCCCCAATATTCCCTTCTGTCATAAACCCAATTATCCTGGATGTTGCAGCTAATTCTGACTCTAAAAATTCCAGCAGGATGGGAAGACCCCGGCCCTAACGGACTTCAAACGACTCCCAGTGTAACGTCCGCTGTTGGCGTGGGCCCTGCCTTCTTACCACGCCTGTGAAGAGAAGGCGAGGTAGGCTGAACGAAGCAGGCTGATGGGCTGATGATTGGCAGATGGCAAGCTCGAGACGGGCAGGTGTCGCGGCGCCACTGATTGGCCTTTCACTTGGATGTGGGTGGCAAAAGCTACTCCATTCCCCCAGCGGACAACAGGGCACCCTAAGGAAAATATATCGTTTGTTCAAAGAGTATAGAATAAGCCTTCCCGTGAAATGTGGCTTGAGAATAAGTGGCCCTTAGGTTGATTGCGAGGGTCACTTACGTGGATGGCTATGTAATGTAGGAGGCCAATACCGTGACGTGTTGGGGCACGTGCGAGCATTTGAAGTTGTTCTCTCTACTGGTGTACTCAGAGCAACAGGGAGCGAGTGTCTCTTGTTGTAGAGGCTGCCATCTGCAGACCAGAGCGGTCAGTACGGCCTCGCTTCCTACGGAGTGCATAGGGCAGGTGGCTTTCCTGTCCCTTCTCGCTGTGTGTGGTCAGCAACCCTGAGCATTCCCTGCAGAGTATGTGCGTCTCCGCGTTCCTCCATTTTCCTGTCAGCCTCCTCTTCTCGCCAAGAATGTGGAGGAAGGCCTCCATCTCCCAGGATTCCTTTCTCCCACCCCCTCAGCGGTGCTGGTGGCTGGTTGTTTTCTTGAGTGCTATTCTGATTGCCTGGAGATGCAATAGTGAAGTTTAGAGTTGCATTTCCTTTATGGTGGAATGCATGTCACTTGCCCATTTATTAATTGGGTTGTTTGTTCTTTTTGCTATTCTTTGAGCTCTTAGTATATTTTGGCTATGAGCCCTTTGTCCATTGAATATCTGGTGAAAATTTCCTCCCAATCTGTGTGTTGTCTCTTGATTCTAGTCATTCTTTTTTTTTTTTTTTTTTTTTTTTGCCAGTCTTGGGCCTTGGACTCAGGGCCTGAGCACTGTCCTTGGCTTCTTTTTGCTCAAGGCTAGCACTCTGCCACTTGAGCCACAGCGCCACTTCTGGCCATTTTCTATATATGTGGTGCTGGGGAATCGAACTCAGGGCTTCATGTATACGAGGTAAGCACTCTTGCCACTAGGCCATATTCCCAGCCATTGTTTTCTTTTTAAGCTTTGTAATTTGATGCAGTTGTAGGTTTTCAATTTTGCTGTATTGGTAGGGCAATTGCAGACCTATTCAGAAGGCAGTTACTTATTTACACTTTATATATTCTACTGTGTGTGTATACACTCGCATGCATGTGTAATGAAGAGGTAACGTTTGACTTCATGGAGATTATTGACAAGATATTCCCCATCATAATTAGTCATACATGTATTCTTTGTGTCTAGCCCAGATACTGGGTAATGAGTGAGTGAATGGAACTATGAAATCACAAAGAGGGAAATTTCAAATGTGGCCATACCATTCACGTAAGAATAGCTAGCAGCTTGTTATTTATTGGTGTGCGTGGTCTGAGAGGTATCCAATATTGTGCCTCTCCACTGATTTACCTCTTTTCTCTCATTTGGACTTCCTTAGTGTATGTCAGAGGGGGGTGATAGATTAAATTCAGAACAACAAAATCGGTTCGAGGTTGCCTCTCATGCGTGTTCGCATCAAAGCCCCAGTTTTAGAGAGCTAGCAGAATTGCTAGGTGGTTGACAAAAGTAGGGGGAAACGAAGTAGGGCATCTGGAAATGAAGCGGAACCCGGTCAACGACTAAGTCGCGAATGGGGGAGGCCGTGGTGATGTTCCCCACGCTGGAGTCTTCTGTGAGCTGGCTGGAGGGTACGATGCCATTCCTTACACCCCTACCTGAAAATCAGACAAGATCTTCAGAAGAGATACCAGTGTTGGCAAGGACAGGTTTTGGTAACAGCTGGAGGGAGAAAAAAAAATTTCTAGTAGATCAGAGATATGAATTGGCCCCAGCACCGGGTAGTGAATGACTCCGACCTGTGTGAGGAGCCTGGGGTCATTCTCATTATGGGTCTACCTACCAGCATTGCCGAGAGCCAGGATCCCGCAGCCCTGTACCATGGAGTACATTAGAAATGTCATTAGTGAAAAATTCATATTATGAAACACTTTAGAAGGGCTGAGGCAATCACCTCACTTTAATAACAGCGGACAGTTCTCATAAGTGTTCTTTCTTTTTCTTTTTCTGTCAAGCAGAGAACGAGGAACAAGCCACAATGATCGGCTCTCACCCTTTGTTGCCAAATTGAGCACGGAAACTCCGGATCATTGAATGGCTTTCTTCTCTAATTGGGTTGGGCTGTCATGTGACATGCTGGATTTTTTTTTTTTTTTTAAGTACAAGACTCCTGACCTTGGGAGATTAAAAAAAAAAAAAAAGGGTTGAAAATGACAGGCTTTGATAATGGGTTTGTGGGGATTACTTCGGAGGGTGAAACCAGGGCCTTTGCACGTGCTAGATCTAAGCGCTCCACCTCCGGAGCCACTGCCCAGCTCTTGGGTTTTGTATGTCGTTTTTGAGGTAGGGTCTCCGTGTTTGCTTGGGTCACCATGCGACTCTCAGTCTTCCGTCTCTGCCTTCTAAGAAGGTGGGATTACAAGTATGGACCACCGTGCCAGGCTGCAGATGGATTTTTGGGGACGACTTTGGCTTGTAATAAACACTGCTCTTTCATATTGTTTGCTCCAATGCTTTGGAGCAGGGAGGAAGATCTCTTACCGTCTTTGCCGACTAGCATTTCTTAGTCCCCGAGGAAACCGGGTTTTCAGCTCTTGAGATGTTGGCCATACAAGCACATTGCACGTTGCCACAGCCTAGTTGGGAGGGAGTGGGCTTATGAATCTCCCACTTAGATGGATACTTGTCACGACAGGTGAGAAGCTGGGTTGGGTCCTTTCTTGTGTTCTTGCAGTTGTAAGGATGAAGTCCAGGGCCTTGTGCGTGCCAGGCAAGTGCTTGGCTGCCAATCTACCTCCCCAGCCCTGGGATTCTGTTTTGGTAGGGGGAACCATTGATAAATTGTAAAAATAAATAATAAAGAAATAAATAAGTTGCCAATGGTAATGGTTGTATAGCCCAAGGGGGGTGAGTTAGAAGTTGAAACAATTGAAATTAAAACAGAGACCAGTGGGGCAGGGGAGGTGTTTCTTCTGGCTTTACACTTTCTCTACCTGTTAACAACTCTCCTTGGAACTTCAAGGAATTCACTTTGTAAAGAAAGTCCAAGATTTTACCCCAAGTCGTTGGGCTCACTGCTCATCTTCTCCAGATTGCTCCTGGAGCTTTCTTCTGTGATGCTAAACGATGTGGCAAATTGATATTTCTGCAACTGCACAGAAAAGAAAAACTGACTTGTTCTTGCTGTATGCACTGAGTTTCCATGCCTCAGGGCGTCGATAATCTAGCAGTGGCTTGCAATGAAGGAGAAAGCAGTTGAAGTCACTGGGGAGGCGATGTCACTTTGGGGTTGAATGTTGTTTGGGTGACTTTGGAAATCATGGATTTCCTAAATCTTCTTTACCTCAAGTAGAGGCCACCCCCGAGTGGTAAGTTGTACTGTTTAGACGTGGGGTTGGGCTGGTATTTACTAATGTGACCTCCTACAAAGAGAAGCAAGACCATCTCAATAACTTGCCTTCATGACCTTGGCTTTGGGAATAGGGAGACCTGAATTGCTTCTGCCTTCAATGAAAACAGTGGACTCTTGTGCGTGTCATTTACCCTTCCATTTCCCTTCACAGTGCTCACACCTAAGAGCTGTCAGCTGCCATCACAAAATACTAAAGGCTGGAACATTCATCAAAGAAAAGAGATTGACCGAGTTCCCATTTGACGGAGGCCCAACATGATAGAACTGGAGCTGGATTCTAATGGGCGGGCTGGTAGAGCGTGGGGGAAGAGGAAATAAGAGAGAGGGCCTAAAGAGCAAAGCTCACTCACAAAGAGCACATTCTCCAGGCAATGAATTCCAGGACTGAGGAACCTCATTCAGGACAGCGGTCTCTCAAAGCAAACAGCAATCCGTTCACATTAGCGGATGGGGCACTCAGAACTCCACCTCAGCCGAATACCACCCAGCCCTCAGCGGGCATTTTGTTCTGGACAAGCCATAGTCCAAGGGGACCCTCAAATGGGTGCTGCCAAAGGGCTGGTGAGTGACGTGCGTGGCTTTGCATGGGTCTCTCTGGATTTTGTTTTTCTCAGCTGATCAATAGGAGCATCCGTGTTGATCATCTTTAACATCTGCTAACTACTGAAATCCTACGAAGTGAATCTTGGGAGATTTTTTTTTTTGGCTTGCTTTATGTAGTGATCACTTTACCTCATTCTGTTAAAAATGTGAGCTGTTTCTGGAGATGAATTGAGAATATTCCCATTGCTTTTGCCCGTGATTAAAAAAAAAATGAAAGCAGTTTCTATTTGGAAAAAAAAAACCCAAAAGCTTATGTGCATAGTTATTAAAAACTCAGGCATAAGAAACCATACCAATACCAAGGAAATATGTGTGAATATATATACAGATATAATATAGATATGCATATATGTATATAAAATGAATACCCTTTTGTTAAATGTATAAAGTAGAACACATTACATTGGTCCAGTCAACTTTGTTTGTATTTTGGAAACTTAGCCTGAGTGTTAGTAATTGGTTTTACCACTTGTGCTAGCTTTCATCGCTGTGACAAAGTACCTGAAAAAAACCATGTATGGAAAGAACGATTTCTTTTGGTCCCATTTCCAAGATTTCCCTCTGTGGTCTGTGAGGAGGCAGAACCACCAGGGCACCAGAGACACAGGGCAGAAGAGCCCCACCCCAGCCTTACAGATTCATCTCAAAACTTTCTCATCTATGAGCATCATTGATTTTCCCTGGCCAATTCCTCCTTTCCTGGGTGAATTCACTGTTCTCTTTATCACGTGTTAAATTAGGTTACTCCCCAGGAATGAGGCCTATGCCTCCACCCACTTTCAGTCAAGCGACTCAGATGGTAGAACATCTGCCCAGAAAGTACAAGCCCCCATGACCCGCTCCCCCCGCCCCCCCCCCCCCGTGCCCAGGTCAATTCCCAGTGTTACAAAGAAGCTAATGAATAAGTTAACTGAAAAGAAGCCCACGACTAAAGTCTCTTGGAAGGCTAAGTGCAATGGTGGTTTCCGGGGCTAATGTGTAGTGATGATGGGGGAGATGGGTTGATTTTGTTTGGTCAAAGCATGCCAAGTTTCGACAGGGACGATAGCTAACAGTGTGGTATCATATACATAAGATGGACTGACAGTAGAGCTTGCATTGTGACCACACGCCTAGAAAGAGTTGCTTGCAGGTAGTGAATATCTTAACTAGTTAGGTTCACTAGGATTTTTGCGTGACAATCAACGTAAATGCTACACACCTTAAATATATACAGTGTCAATAAAATTTTTGAAAAGACATAGGGCATGGATGGATGGATGGATGGATGGATGCAGGGATGGATGGATGGATGGATGATGGGAACAGAATCGATGTAAAACTCTCTGGACACCATTCGTGTTCTATTTTTCTTGTGCTTTTTAGTCTGAAATGATCTATTTCAATGCGCAATTTACCAGTTGAACGTACACCAAAAAAGGCTTGAATTCCCTTCCAATATAATTAATGTAATGTTTGGACCACAAAGCTCAAAAATTACATTTGAAGAGTTATTTCCATTCTGGAACATTGTGATATTCAAAAACATGCCTGCTTGCACTTGATTTTAATGCTTAAGGCGGAAGTTATTGTTAGCAACAAAAGCATTTTTTTTTTTGTGAAACCAACATGTTGGCATTGACTTTGTAGTGGTACACGTGAAATTAAGAATCTGAGTGGTCAGGGTTGATGAATAAAAAAATTCTATATTTGGAGGGATTTTCTTAAAACTTTTACTTTAAAAAGGATTAGAAAAATTCAACGTCAATACCAGCATTTGAAAGAAGAGTTGAGATGTTCACTGAATAACAATAAAATATCTCAGAAAAGTTAGATTTTCATTGCGCCGTGAATCAAATGAAGCAGGAATTATATCAGAATGGTTTCCCTCTCATTTAACAATTTCCCAATCATGCAGAATATATTTGTGTTTTAAACCTTAAAGCTTTTGTTGTCCATTTGTCTTAAGTCAAATGCTCTGAAGTTAATCTAGGGGTTGAGAACGCTTTTGTTGACCTTGTCCAAATTTAGGCCAATACAGAATCAATTTCTTGGCCATTGACACAATTCTGCAGTGATTTTTCAGTCTACAGAAGCTTGCAAGCCAAGTCTTTTCTCTTTGATGCCCCTTCTCTTTTGCTTAGAGGGGCTTTAGTTAGGGGTAGCCAGCCATGGGCGGATGTGAACTTAATGTTAATTTCCCCAGCAGAAGCTCTTTTTTGGTGCCGAGGCTTTGTAGACGTAGACACTGCTGGAGATTAAAGAACTAGACTAGCTACTGGCCTGGAAGAACAGACATCTCACCAAGTTGCCATAACTCCAGCACACAGACAGTGGGTGAAATTACGTCACCCGGGGCGCAGGTGGAACAATCCGTCAAGTGGGAGGAAACCAGATTGCTGGCGCCCCGTTCCTCCCGGGGGGCTGTGGACATTGCTTTATTCCCTGCTCTCACCGTTGCCCATCCTCCTCCTCGCTGGGGCCCTTCCCCTCTCTCCTTGCTTTCTGGGTGGGCCCTCACCCCCTATTCTATGGTTCCCAGCACCTCAGTGCACGGCCCTCACTACCCCTCTTCTTGGGATGGATCTGCCTTTTGCGTGCGTGGAGCCCTCGAGTTAGGCCAGGTGTCGTAGCTTCAGGGCACAGTCCCCTTCACACACACACACACACACACACACACACACACACACACAGACTCTGACTGCGTTGCCAGGAGAGGAATAAGGCACGCTCTTGATTGTTAGCTCTTTACAAACTCTTTTCGGCTGTGGTTTTGTGTGATTTTGATGAGTGGAGGAGGAGAAGGTGGATCAAAGCAGTGAGATGTAGAGGTGAAGACTGGGGTACAGATGAAGACCCAGAACCACTCCTAGGCGGAAGGAACCGGGCAGAGCCAGCGCCCCGCCCGCCCGTCTGTCCCCAGCCGCAACCGAGGGAAGGGTAGCAGGTGGTTCCGGTCAAAGAACAGAGCTCTGCTTTGATGTGTGCACAGCGGCTGCTTTCCTTTTCCAGGATTCGGCCTCATTAGAGGAGACCTTTCCCCTCCCCACGGAAGCGAGAACCTATCGGGAAACCTGTGGCGATTCCAAGAACCGAGGGGCAGAGTGAAACTGTATGCTTATGGATACCAATATATCTTGATTAAATAAGAAGACATCAGGTAGGAGCAGTAAACACACACACACACACGAACAGAAAGAACTAATGCCACTGGGGATGTGATGAAAGACATAATGAAAGTTTGCAGCCTGGAATTAAGGACCTTGCTGGGTACGATTTGTACACACAGGTGAACGTAGCCTGTCACGTTTTAACGGCTGAGTTAGCCGTATCTGCCCAGGGCAGAGTTCAGTTCATTTGCTTCCTTTGTGTTCTCACCAGTCCTGGATGTTGTGTGTGTTTGGATTATACCTCTTCTTTTGGGTATGAAATGGTATTTTGTGATTTTTGACATTCATTTCCATATTGAATAATGATATGGAACATCTTTTCATGTGCATTTGTTAAATATATGTATATACATACATATATATCTTCACACACTGTACAGATAAATGTAGATAGATTTACATCTTCTTTGGAGAAAGGTCTGTTTGAGTCCTTTGCCCACATTAAAATTGCTGGGCACTGGTGGCTCACCCCTGTTATCCTAGCTACTCAGGAGGCCGAGATCTGAGGATTGCAGTTCAAAGCCAGCCCAGGCAGGAAAGTCAATGAGACTTTTATCTCCAGTTAACCACCAGAAAGCCAGAAGTGGAGCTGTGGCTCAAATGGTAGAGTGCTGGCCTTGATCTGAAGAGCTCAGGGACAGTGCCCAGGCCCAGAGTTCAAGCCCTCCAAAAACATGCCATTTATCTTTTTATATTTGAGTTGCAAATTCGTTGAGAGTCTGTTGCATATATATGTATGTGCATATATGTGTATAAACATAATATAATATAATGATACATCCATATAATTATATATATGCATACACATAATTTTATACAGATAATTTCATTGTATGATATATGATTGGCAAACATTTCTCCTATTGTGTGGACTATTTTTTCACTTTGTTGCTAGTGGTGTCATTTAAAGAGAAAAGGTTTTCAACTTTGATGAAATTCAATTTATCTGCTTTGTGTTCATCACGTTTCCTTTGCCTTACCCACAATCACAAAGATTTATTTTTTTCTAATTTTTTTTTTTTTTTTTTTTTTTTTTGGCCAGTCCTGGGCCTTGGACTCAGGGCCTGAGCACTGTCCCTGGCTTCCTTTTGCTCAAGGCTAGCACTCTGCCACTTGAGCCACAGCGCCACTTCTGGCCATTTTCTGTATATGTGGTGCTGGGGAATTGAACCCAGGGCCTCATGTATACGAGGCAAGCTCTCTTGCCACTAGGCCATATCCCCAGCCCACTATTTTTTTCTAATTTTTTAAAAATAGTTTTAGCTCTTACAGTTGAACAAATTTGCATTTATTTTTATAGGTAGCATGAGATTCGAGTTCAAATAAATTCTTTTGCCTGTGAGTACCCCATTGTCTCAACACCATTTGAGGACTTTTCTTTCCCCTTCTATTTTTCTGGCAGAGACTGTACACAGTTTGTATTGTTTCTTCCTAAAATATTTGTTAGAATTCACCAGGAAACCATCTAAACATGCAGTTTTCTCTTTGAGAAATTGTTGCTTACTGAGTCAGTTTCTTTAATAGCTATAAGCTGATACTTATTATTCATTTCCCTTTGGATGAATTTTAGTGGACTGTGTCTTTCAAGAAATTGATATATTTTACGAATTAAACTTCTGGGTATGGAGCTCTTAATATTCCTTTATTATCATTTTAGTGTAAGTGTAACCAGTGGTTTTATTTCTCTCAGTAGATTATATAGAAGAGAAGTCAGGATATAAAAAGCTTTGGCGTTAAAGTAAAAGGATCTTCGATTTTAAATAGTAATAAAGGATTGGACCTTTGGGCAACAAGTACTTATTCAGAATTTACAAGACTCCAGGCCCTGCTTTGGGCACAGTAGTAGAATCGCTTTCATTCTATTGGGGAAGAGCGGGAGAAGGTAAGGAGTTCCCGCATGCTAAATGAAGTCCAGCATAGCTGGGTGGTCACCATTACCACTTTCCAAACATCTTGTTGCAAAACTAGGACAGCCCTCTAGGAAGCCTACGAGTTTCCTGTTTACAAGGACCGCGTATACACAGGGCTGAGCTAAAACCCACCGTCCTGGCTCTGAGCCAATGAGTCCAGGCCCAAACCGCACAACCCATACAGTGAAGTCAAAATGTGAATGAAGTCTGATTTCCCATTTCTGTTCTTGAAAGTTCTCACATCCATTATTCAGATGTTACCACTGGACTTTCCTTTGGTTGTACAAGAGAATGGGTCTCTGGAATTTCCTCCCATGCACACAGTAAACGTTGAGGCTATTTTCACTCTTTTCCATCCCTTGTCTCCACCCCCACCCCACCCCACTTACTCCTCTGCTTAGAGTCAGGTCTTTCTGTGTGTTTGTATTTATGGACTTACACTTCCCGACATAGGCCTCTTTAAACTTTCCCTTAATAAATTAGAAACTCGAAAATAAGGTTTTGTTTTTTTTTTCCAAACAGAAAACACTTTGAACCTGCCAAGGAGCTTTAATTTTATCTAGTAAGATAGGAATTGATTCGATCTATTATTCAGAGTGATTAGCGCGCCGAGAGTGCTCTCAGCCAATCCTTTGGAAGTGATAAAAACGTGGGCTTCGAGTCTGACAGGGCTCGTCCATCTGTCATATCACCCCCAAGCTCCCCTGTTATTCTCTGGGACATTTCCGCACCGTCCAGAGACTTCATGCTGGTACCCCAGCTTCTTTTATCAGCCATCTCCAGAGGCACATCAAACTGACAATTGCATGATATTTCCAGAATCCACGGGCACCTGGCAGAGGCGGGGCCTGAAGATGTTGCCGATGATTTCTGGCCTCTGTGGAATCCACACTTGCTAGGTGATTTTAATGTTTAATAACAAAAGCGAGCGGAATGCTTAAACCCTTGTTCTTTAGAAGAACGAAGATGGCAGAGGGAAAACTGTGAGAGAATGAGGGAGGGGGGGACATTGTTCCACAGGGAAATGTACTCATTACCTAACCTGTGTAATTACAACCCCTCTGTATATCACTGTAACAATAGACTTTTTAAAAAGAGGCACAGAGATCCCTTGGCATCAACGGGGGGCAGTAGAGAGTCAAGGAAGGCCGTGGTGGACCGAGATGAACAGAATTGACAACAGTGCCATCGCGAGCTGGGCATCCAGGGCTCACGCCTGCAGTGCTAGCAGTTCTGGAGGCTGAGACCGGGAGGATTGTGGTCTGTAGCCAGCGTGAGCAGGAGGGCCTGTAGACTCCATCTCCAACAACGAGCAACATGCATGGCCCAAGTAGTAGAGAACCAGCCATAAGCAAGAAGGCATGAAGACCTATACCAGCAGAGGGCCATCTAAAAACCAAACACAAAAGCAGGACCCAGGTGTGTATTTAAAACATTATAAACAAGTAATGCAGAAGAAGTGAAATTAATTCTAACAATACACATATTCCGTATATACCCACGATTATACATTCAGTGTATGCTTAACATAAAATCATTGAGACATTTCATCTTTTTTTTTTTCATACTGTAGCTCCATCCTCTGAAGTGTACTGCGTGCCCACAGATATTTCACTTAAAAAACAGCCAATTCACAGAAGACCATTTTAAAGGACAGCAACTCGCAAATTAATTCCCAGAGTGAAAGCCTTAGCCTATCCAGTCAAGTGCTGCCCACCCATGACTGCACATTTGAGTCATGACTTCCAGTCAGCGGTGGGGGTTAGCGCGTCTTATTTGTTAAAGTAGTTAACTCCCCAAAGTCAAAAGAGACTTGTTTATTTTTTTTCAATCGCATCCTAAAATTATGGATTCTTTGCAAAGGAGTAAGGCTTCCAATTCAACTTGTCTCCTCCGACGCTCTCTCCTAGAGGCGAAAGTCTCTTAGAGAAGCTGTTTAAGCCGTTTCCCATTTCACCTGCTTCAGTTCCTTTAACTCCAAAGCATTTTATGGCCCACACCACAGCCAAGATGAGTCTTTGAACTTTGCAGTCTTTAATCAGAAGATTCATTATTGCAGAAACATGCCTGGGTTCATGATTAAAATAAGCCAGTCTGCACACGTGTTGTTCCCGTGAGAAGAGGAGGAGGCCAGCAGCTGGCAGCGAGAAATCTGTGAAAGGCGCTGCTTCCTGGGCCTTGAACTCAGGGCCTGAGCACTGTCCCTGGCTTCCTTTTTGCTCAAGGCTAGCACTCTGCCACTTGAGCCACAGCGCCACTTCTGGCTGTTTTCTATCTATGTGGTGCTGGGGAATTGAACCTAGTGCTTCATGTATACAAGGCGAGCACTCTTGCTACTAAGCCATGTTCCCAGCCCAGGCGCTGCTTCCTTGAACGATTTGGGAGGCCAGGTCTGCAGCCTGGGGGCTCTTAGAGGAATTCTGAATTTACACAATTTCCTTTCAGTACTGAGGAACTGCAGGGGATTGTTCAAATCCTGGCGTTCTAATAGCTTCTTACTCTAGCTGCTTCCCATGAAGAAAAAAAAAAGCACCCATTTTATCTTGTTTTAACTGTATTTTTTGGTCTTTTCTTTTTTGGTACTGGGCATCGAACCCAGGACGTCACTGCACTTGCTAGGCAAGCGCTTTGCCACTGAGCTACATCCCAGCCTCCATTTTATCTGGTGACCCCAGAAAACACATGTACACCGAAGGCTAAGTAGTTTCTACACTGTCTAGAGCCAGGTTCTTCCTTCACCACCCGTTAAAGACTCAAAAGGCAGGAAGGTGTTTGATGCAGAGAGAGCAAGTTCATTCAAGAGCAATGGAAGAACTAATTGCAAAGCAGATTCTCCAAGGAGAGGGGGACACCCCCCTCCCATCCCCTCCCTCTGGGGGGAATTTATCTTTGGTCTGATTGGTTGAGTCATGGCCATGATCCACCGTGGACCTTCTGATTGGATGTTCATTGGAAAGTCTGCTTCTGATTGGCCATTCCCCTTTGTGGGCGTGGCCCGGGAGGTGGCAGGGCTTGCCTTCCCTCTGGCCCCTTACTCCATCGTGTAGCTAAGCTATAAGAAAAGAAAAGGAAAAAAAAAATCATGCTTTCAAATTGCATGCCATTACTTGCATATGGACATAGGAATCATGGTATCCAGGTTGGGACAGAAGGAAACTGAGTCAGGCCCTGTTAGCTGACCCAAGCCACTGAACCAACTTTAGCTTCACTGCTTTAGGGTCTCAATAAGCAACCAAGTTGAGTTTACATTAATTAATCTAAAAATTCACTTGATGTGTGCTGGGAATGTAAACCTAAGGTAATAATCCTCCATGAAAATGGGAATATAGCAATTAAAAAATAAAGACATTGCTTTTTCTCACATGGCTCCTGCAAAGCAGTTAGCCCCAAGTAGAAGAGGATTAATTGAAACTATAGGGTTCTCTTTGGTCTGTGTTAGTTTCTTCAGGCATTCAACTTCAAAGAAATTATATATAGTTCCAGGGAGAGTGGAGTGTATTATTTTCAAAGACTTTAGTTGTAATTAAGTATATTTCCTTCTTAAAGAGGAAAAGGGCTCATGAGTATCATTTTTCAAATTCCAGATGTTAATAAACAGAGTTAATATTGCTTGCCTCCTAAATGAGAAAAAAATTTACAAAGATCCTCAAGAGTTGCCTCCGAGAAAGTTGCAAATGTCACAGGAAATTAATGGAGATAGTTTGAGTTGTTAATTGTGGTGATGCAAAAACATCTGTTCTCACCAAAAGGCCCTCTAGAATCAAGCTTGGCAGGTCTCTGCAAAATTGAATATTGGAAAGAGCTTTAGTCATTCTCCGGAAACTTCCAGAAACGGATGAAAGAATCACCATTTCTCCCCTAAAATGCTTCATCTTTCCAGGAGTAGCTTCTAGCGTTCAATCTATTCCTATGGTGTTATAGCGAACTTATAATATTTGGCTCAGGATTACTTTCCCCCCCTCTGTCAGCTAATAATCGAAGAACATATATAATTCTTTGAGGACGGAACTTGTGTACTCGGCGAGAGGAAGTGATTCCAAATTCCACAAGGATTTTATTTTTCCTTGAGGAGTTCCAATCTGAAAGGAGGACAGTGAAGCTAAGTACAAACGGCTGTCAGTGCCGAAGAGCATGGCGGATTTCGCCCACCGCCATTGCTGCTCTTTGAATTCTGCCCACTGTCCATCTTCCCTGCATACTACACAAAGATCTAAGATCCACATAGCGAGATTTGGAGTGTTGGGCTAGAGAAAGTGGCTTTACCCTAGTGGAGAGACTGACTAGCCAAAAGTGTTCCTGTGAGGTAAGAAGACATTAGAACAATACAGTGGTATAGTACTCAAACACCTCATGCAATAAGACACGTGGCTTCAGTTCAAAAATGGGGTAAAAATGCTCCTCCATTGACGACCCAGGAACCCATCCATTCCACCTCAGTTTTTAAACGCCTCCTCTCCTCCATCCAAATGAAAGAATTGTACAAAAGGGCGACACAGGACTTTCTGGTCCTCTTAGCCTGGTGTCAGCATACGCCAACACTCTGCTAGTTATACAATCCAGTTCCTATGGCTGTGTAATAGAAACTAGTGGGCACCTCATTCGTCTCTAGGCGGGAGGGAAGTCCCTGGAATATGGCGGCCCTCGCCATGGCTGTGGGCCTGGTTCTACTGTCAGGGCGATCTCATCCTTTGAGTCTGAACTTGACAGAGAGATCAGGACTCCCTGGGACCAATCATCTTCACGGCTAACTTCTTGCTCCCCTCTCCTCCTTTGTTTGACTGTCATTTGAAAATGAATGTTTCCACAAGACTGTGAGTTTTCTGTTGGTCTTTATTCAGCGTTCCTTCATACACCAACAGTGTCCTGTAGTGAGGACACAAAGCGTGCTCACAGACTTTAATGTCCTTTGAATCAGGTGTTGGATTTGCTGTAGTTTAGTGATACTTGATGATAGACTAATCCACTAGATTAAAGCTGTATCTGTTGTCTTACGATAAAATATATTACTGTGTTGACCAAAATGATGACTTTTAAACTTATTACCTTGAACCTAGTCAACTTATATCACAGAATAATCAAGAATGTTCTTTAATACTTCCATATGTAGCGTCCTCATTCCACAGTGGGCATGGAGTAAGCAGTGTCATTAGTTGGCTTTGTCTTTGTGTGAACATCCTGAGATTGTGTTGCTCAACCACTTGTCTGTCCTCTGGATGTTTTCCTGGCATATGGGACTGCTCACGTGTGTGTGTGTGTGTGTGTGTGTGTGTGTGTGTGTGTGTGTGTGTGTGTGGTGGTGGTGGTTTACGGTCTCTATTTTGCCTTGGATACAGAGCCCCTGGCATGTTCTTCAGTATATATGCTTGTTTCGTGCTGCATTTAGTAACTGAATCTCTGAGATGATGGTTCTAGGAGAAGCGAGACCGAATCATTTTGGGAGCCACTGAGACATTTGCCACCATTTATTCCGGCAGAGTACCTCTCCACCCTAATGAGCTCACACCTGCTTTATTGTTGACCTTGTTCCCTCGCCTAGGTTCTCGCCACTGGCCAAGGTTTCCTCCTTATAAACTAATGCTCCTTTGTCCTTGATTTCTTGACTCATTGGCTCTCATGTAGAACTACTGCTTATAAATGCATAAAGACTTTTCCACAGTATTTTCTGCGATGCAACATGATTCAGTCAAGAAAAAAGGACCCTAGGATGGAAAGTCCAGATTCCTTCTTTCCATCCCTGCGGCATCCGCCAGACGGCATGGCCTGACAATCCTCAGATGCACTGACGAAGCTTGACTCCCTCACACCATTTTGGGAGGAGAAAACAGGAAAAGAAAATGTGTGTGGAAAGTGCTTTGGGACTCTGTAAAGAGCTCTAGTGAATAAGATGCTAAAAGTTGAACAAGTGAAACAGTAATTCTAAAAGGAAGAGCAACAGCAAGAATAAAGAGAAGGAATTCTAGTACTGAAAGCGACTTTCAACACATTCCCGAGATGAATGATTATATTGCACAGATATACTCATATTTCACATACAATACATAAAACATACACATACGTACATACATATACACATACACACATTTTATAACGCAATAGCATAAAGCACTCTTCATTGATGCAAGGAGCACTTTCTGTTTGTCAGCTGAAGCTGTATTTGAGTCCTTGGGGTTCAGGGTATGCTAACCTCCCCGGGTATGTGTGAAGCTGTCAGCTCTGGGAACTGGGGGGCCTGCTCTTCAATGGCTGCAGAGAGGAGGGAAAGATGCAGATGGAGACAGAGATAGATAGCTGGTGGTGTGAAAAGAGAAAGATAAACCTATCACCACCACCACCACCACCACCACCACCACCACCACCACCACCACCACCACGCCCAAAGCCTTCCCGTGCAACTGCTGACGCTGAGTGCATCTCCCGGCTGTGTGTGTGCCCTAGGGGGGTGGGCTGGGGGATTCCGGAACACAAGTGGGGTGGGGCAGCCATTGAATGGCGGGATGGAAATTAATTTAGGGCAGGTCTCCACGAAGTTTTCAAGCGTGGTTTACATCTGAGTTATATTAAGAGCCAATCTTGCCATCTTCCCAACCCCGGCCCTTACTTCCACCAGGAACACTGTCATATTCCATTTTTTTTTTCTAGCCGGTGCCCAAGCCCTGGCACAGTTCTTATTGAACTACTGGCAAAAGTGATAGACTATGCACAAATCAGTTGTTTCTAATTGATATTGTTTTCTGGCCAATTTCAATTGGCTTCAGGGCACCCTGGGCTCCATTAACATTTAGAGCTATTAAACACAACCCAGTAACGGTCTTACTAGGGCCCTGGTTGTTTCAGAAAAATTGGTGTCATTTTATACACAATTACAAATACCCCGGTCACTGTTTATTTAGGCCGAGCAGTCTCATTTTAATGGGCCATTAGAGTGGCCTTTAGGGAAGGCTTTTGTTTTATTTACACATGCCTCCAGGAGCAAAAAAGCAGATCCTGTAGTTGCCGGTGATTAATGATACAGTTTCGGGGACACAAGGATCCCCAACAGAACAATCCGAGGTCTCCCCATGAGTTCAATGTCCCCTCAAGGTTGGCTGTTCCCCTGGCGCTCGCTCCGCAGTGGTTAGATTATAGTGATTTTTTTTTTTCTGATGTCCGTTTGCTTGCACTGGGCGTAGATATTCTGCGTGAAGTCAGAGCCCTGTTGATTACCTTTGTTTTAATCAGGCTCTCCCCTGGAAGGAAAGAATTCAGCAGGAGCATTTCTCGGCCAAATTTAATACAGATGACAGGAGCCCGGAGCTGCAGCTTGGTCTTCCCTGGGGATTGCTGACCCTTAGGGTTGTGTCCCTGACTGTTGAGCGGCCTATAGGAGCTCGTTCTGATTGTTGTTTGGAAGTCCTAGCGCTCTGAACGCAGGGCCTCGTGCCTGCCGGCCAAGGGCTCGAACCCATGAGCGATGGCCTTGGTGCATGCTATGAGCTCCGCCATGAAGCTATGACATTCCCAGTTCAATTGTTTTTGAACGGTCATCTCAGATTTTTTAAAAAAACAACACAAGAACTATGGGCTTCTATCAGGTAATTTTTGTCATGCCAGAATTCATCCCTCAAACTGAGTGGCTTGAAAGAAGAGACTTCAGTTATGAGCCAGGGCTCTGTGGATCACTGCAGTGGTTTTCCCACGTGGGTCACTGGAACTGGGTGGTGTGCGGTGGCTTCACCCACCGGGGCCGCTGTCACCCTGGGGACCTGAGCGATGGGCGTCTTCGCCAGGGCAGCTGCTGCCCGTCAAGTGGTCTCTCGTCTTTCCGTTTGGACTTTTCTCACTGCAGTCTCAAGGTTCCAAGTTTCTATTTCCCATGGTCCCACTCTTGGATCGTGGTCAGAGATCCCAGTCCTCTCCCAGAAGCGATTCCCTTCTCCCACGTTTTGTAAAGGCTCTGGGATCACATCATTCTTTCAAAATCGATTTCTTTTTAATTATCTTTACGTGGTTGTGCAGAGGAGTTTTAGTTCAGTATGTCAGTGTAGGAGCACAAAGCAATTGATGGTATTTGGCTTTCTGTTTGTTTGGATTTATGAATCTTTTTTTTTTTTTTTTTGGCCAGTCCTGGGCCTTGGACTCAGGGCCTGAGCACTGTCCCTGGCTTCTTCCGGCTCAAGGCTAGCACTCTGCCACTTGAGCCACAGCGCCGCTTCTGGCCGTTTTCTGCATATGTGGTGCTGGGGAATCGAACCTAGGGCCTCGTGTATCCGAGGCAGGCACTCTTGCCACTAGGCTATATCCCCAGCCCTGGATTTATGAATCTTAAAAAAATGTCTTTTAAAAGAAGCTACTGTTAGTTTTAAGGAAACTACACTTAGATTGGTCTCTGTTTTGTTGTTTCTTGTCTTTTACATTCTACCTCCTTTGCTTTTAATTTGCTACTTGATTTATTTCTTTTATGTTGGATTATCGGTGTATGGGTCATTTTCTATTTCAGAGTTTCTTCCCTAAATCTTTATTCAAAGCTCTAACTTTTCCATTCTGTACAGGATAGTCCGCTGGCTCCCCCTCCCCCATATATTTGGATGTCCTACTTTGGCTCTTCATTTCAAATTTTTTTTCATTATGGCTTTTATGCTATAATCATGCTACAATTACAATGCTTTCTTTATGCTTCTAATAGGGATACACACACACGCACGCACGCACACACACACACACACACAATCTCCTTTAGGAGTTTCAGTTCTGATTGACATGATGATATGATACAGAGTACGGTCCTTCGTGGTGATCAGGGGTTGGAGGCGTGGCTCAAGTGGCAGAGCACCAGCCCATGAGTGAAGTGTCCTCTACTGAGTTCCAGCCCCAGTCTGGGACGATAACAACAGAAAAGATCATCTGGCTTGCTCTTCGAGCCTGTTGCTAAGCAGGATACTGGAATGTGGAGAGGGAGAAGCGACACTGTCCGCCATGGTGCTGGGAGAGGCCGGTGGGTGCAGTTGCTCTCAGCCTCATCTTCCTGGGCCTAAGAACATGGCCCGTATTCTCCAGGGAGAGGGCAGGAGGTGGAGGCGGGCACTTTGGGGAGGCTCTGCGCCCTTGGAGGCGCTGCCCACAGCCCTGGCTGGGCGGTCCCCAGTGGAGATGCTGTGTGTGGTGTTGAGAGCCACGTCGTCCTTGTCAGAACAACGGATGGGCAGCAGTTGCCTCTGGAAGATGCTCTGTCCATGACTTTGGGACTCCAACACGAAATCTATCTGTTGGCAAAACCCTCCTCTCCCTCAGGAAGCAGAAAGAGCTCTGATCGACAGAGAACGTAAACAGATTGGCCAGAAAGCCCTGAGCTATGGGGACAGGTATTTTCTCAGAGTTCCAAGCCATTGGTATGTTGTATATTACATATGAAAGTGTACACTGGAATTTTGCATTTCTTTCCTTCTATTTGTATATGTCCATATTAATAAGGCATTCATCACAGTTTTTGTGTTTAATAAAATTATGAAAACTCTGCTGCCTAAAACTCAAGTTATTAACCTACTCCAACCCCAAATCCTACCTGCCAGGCAGCCAGGGAAATCAAAGACTTCCCTCACTCCACATGTCTAATTGAGAAGTTGCTGTTGAGAAAATCCATTTCCACATCAATGCCCGATGAAACTTGGCTTCTCTTCTCTCCTCCTAAATCCTTTTGTTGGGTTGTAAAAATGCAGCAGCCTAACATCAAACAAAACCGCCAGAGTCCGAGCGGGTTCCTGGGGGTGTTCTGCTGCTTTGGTTCAGAACAACAGGTAATCTCACCTGCAGCCAGACTGGGGTGGCGGGGGGGGGGGGAGAGGAGAAATCGTACAGATCCAGCCAGTGCCAGTCAGTTCACCAGGCATGGTGCTGCTTTTGATGGTCTGCAGAGAGAGAGAGACAGACAGACAGACAGAGAGAGACAGAGAGAGACAGAGGCAGACATAGAGGCAGATACAGATATAGACAGACACACAGAGACAGACAGACAGACACACACACTCAGACAGAGAGAGGGGGATGGAGGGAAGGAGGGAGATTTATACTTAGATTCTCTCTATTCAGGGGAAACCATTCGTTTTCTTCTACCGAACTCTTGCTTACCTTGAAGACTTTGCAGTGCATCCTAGTTCGCCACACGCTCCTGTTCTGTCAGAATCAAATTCAAATGGGCCAGGCCCAAATACCACAGTTTACTCACACAGCCCGCAGACACACCTGTGTTTGGCTGCTCTCTTGGGAGAATGCTGGCAGAAGTGAGGATGGGATCGTTCTCGTTCCAGTTCTTGCGATGGACCGGGGACTGCAGGGAGCACTGTGCTTGCCGGCGTGGAACGTGACATGCAGGCCCCCCAGCAGGGACTAGAAACGCGAGGCTGCCCGGGTGGTTCCGGTGGCACCGAGGAGCAGCAGGGACCGGAGACCTGGAAACTGATCTGGGCGTGGTGGCCCCTGCCTGTAATCTCAGAACTCTCTTGAAGAGGCTGAGTGAGAGAGGAGCATCTCAAGTTTGAGGCCAACCACACGACACAAGGCTTAACACAGAAATAAGCAGACAAAGACCGCAAAATGGCCTTTTCTCTGATTCTTCTCTTCACAAGAAGCCAACAGTAAGGACTATGAAATGATAACCCAATGGGGGTTCCGGTCCTTGTTAGAAGGCTAGCTGAAGGAGGGGACTCAATACCTCGCTCGAAGGCCAGGTGTGAGGATGGAGCTGGTAGCGCCTTGGTAGCCTTGAGTGCCACTCAGGCCAATCTGGGGACCGGGTCTGCGTACTGGTGACCTAGGACACCAACGACAGCTCACTCCGACGCGGGGAATTCGGTTTATTGACTCCTAGCAGTTCCTTCATATTTAGGGCTACTTTGGGTTGTAGTTTATCAAAAAGTGTAACTTAAGTAGGCTCGATAGTGGTCATAAATATTTCCCTTGTAGTTAATGTGCTTTTCCCCCTAGAATATGTATCAAAGGAGATTCCATGTTTGCTTCCACAGTGGCTCATCACGCTGAATTAGAAGGAAGGATTAGAGCGGATGTGACAGTCGGGGGGGGGGTGGAGTGTGGGGGGGGAGACTTTGTTGGCCTCTGCATAATTCTACTTGTACAGGACTTGAGGCGAGAGCGGGCATTTCTGGGAAGGATGGAAAACCATGATATGTAGGGGGCTGGGGGCAGGCGAGGCAAGAAAAAGCAGTAGGGAGAACTGTTCTAAGAAAAATAGAATACATGCACGTGTGAAACACCGTACTGTAGCCCTCTGGTTCAATCAATACATGCCTAGAAAATGGACCACAGGACAATGACATAGGCTGTGTGAGAGAGGTGGGCGCCAGGCTGGGGTGGAAGGGGGGAGGAAGATCGAGAGGGAGGGCAAATACAGTCACCTTAGCTCATTGGCATGCGTTGGGATAGGAGGGGAGGTCGGGGGAGGGGCACGAGGGAGCGAGGCTGATCTCCATCTATGGCTCACGAGTTTCAGATGGGCACTGGGAAGCCTCCGGGCACAATGACTGTGTGTGGAGAAAGCAAACCTCACCACGGCGGAGCTGCGCCCTCCGCGTCCAGCTGGAGAAACCGTCGGCCTCCTTGCATGCAGATCTTGATTGTGCACACCTGGCTTTCTAAGGTCCTCCGCAGGGGTGGGGTCTGCGACCCCCAGGGTGAGCATCTGTCATATCAAGTGGAATGCCTGTGTGTTCTTCCTTCCCGGAAGGAGACGAGGCCGACCATCCTGTCGCTCGACTCAATCACCCTCTCCCGAAAGCCACCCACTGGCTGGACACGGAGCAGAATGCACAAGGAAACACTGTCCATGGTACTGCAGGGCGTCTTACTACCATAGAGGCCGCAAGCGCAATAAATAATAAGTAATGTGGTAATATAATGAATAATACAACAGCAATAATAAATCATAGAACAAGGCGATAAATAATACAATAGCAACAATAAGTACAATAACTAATAGCAAGAGCCACAGAATAGAATACAACCAACCATAAATAATGTCATAATACAACAAATAGTACAGTAGCCACCACAAATATAATATCAAGGAGTTTGGTGAGACAAAGAAAGATCGCATCATAGTTTCCCTCTCTCCTTTATGCATCTCTCTGCTGATTATCACTGATTTCCACTAGAGGTCTACTTCTTGCCACAAGTGCTTTTAGTCATCCAAACGTGTTGGGCCTGTACTAGCGTTTGGTTAACTTTGTTTTTTCTTCCATTGAATCCCGTTTGATTTGGAGACACATGACATGTCAATACCATAAAGAGCGTTCTGTGAAATGGGAAGACAACCTTGTGGCTTTCCCTTTGTCGTCATTCCACGACCAGATGAAACGGAGGGAGGAAGAAAATCGACACGAGAAAGGGAAAGAAAGGAAACAGGGAAAAAGACTGAGTCTCAAGGTTCAAATGGTAGACCGAGAACAACGGCGTCTCTCCCTCTTTCTAAGTAATGGATGAGATGGAATGAATCGTGTAGTGGGCAGAATGAATAATAGATTATGAATTGCTGGAAGGTGGGGTGGTGGTGGAGGAAATAAAGCCGGGAAGCAGCCTCAGACAGGAACACACAGGATGCGGACAGAGGGAAATGGGGACGGGCACGGTGGAGCGGTGCCAAACTCAGGCCGGGGGCGTGGTGGGGGGGGGGAGTCGCAGTCGCAGGGGGAGGCTCTGGGCCTGTTCTCCCTCCACCTCCTGCTGGCAGGTTGCCCTAAAAATGACTGGGAAACTGAGGTATCCCACTGTTTTTAGTGACTTGCCCTGAGAGGAAGTAGAGAAACTGAGGTACACACAGGGAGCCCGGGTCTCCCCATGCTGACCCCCAGTGTACAGAGCGGACACGTTCTCTGCGGGTATTCAAGACGATGTCTGTCCTCTCCAGGAGGGACCCGAAAGCGCACCCGCATGCCCCTGAGAAGAGAACGACACACGGACGCCTGAAGAAACAGGTCCAGCTCCAAAATGGGTACCAGGGATCGAGGGTGTGCCCAGGGATCCAGGAAGATCGAAGGAGAGAGAACGGATCCAGGAAGAAACCCCAAACTCAAGGAATGTATTCGTTCGGAACGGGGTTAAGGTTTTGAACGGAGGGCTTCCCACATGCTAGGCAGGTGCTCTGCCGTCTAAACCCCGGCCCCAATCCAGTTACTGGGGTGTGAACGCACACTGTTATCCTTCTTCTTAATGATTGGCAATCTACTGCTTGAGCCACGCCCCCAGCCCAGGCTTTTGCTCATTAGTTGGAGATGAAGTCCGGCAGACTTTGCTTCCCAGGCTGTCTGTGAACGGTGACCCTCCAGGTCTCCGTCTCCTGAGTGGCCACCATTACAGGCGTGAGCCACCGGTTTCTAACAGCAGCCTTTTTCTTTTAAGTTATGTTTTAGATCAGATCTGAGGCTTTTTGTTCAGGTCTGGCCTGGGATTGTATTCTCCGTCTACACGCCGGTGTAGCTGAGATGGCTGGTGTGAGCCCCAGCTCTGAAAAAAACTTCTTCATTCCTTGCTGGGTGCATTGGTGCAGGCCTCCAATCCTGCCACGTAGGAGGCAGAGGCAGGATAGACCGTGAGCTCAGACATAGCCTGGGCTGCACAGTGAGCTACTCTTTCCAAAAAAACCCCAAGACATATAAAACCAAACAACAAACCAAGCGGCGAGAAAACAAGATGACAAACCTGAAAATGGACTCAATTGGGAGATTCTTATAATTGGGTCTGAGCGTGCACGTGCTCTGATCTTCTCTCCAGGGGCTGCTGTCCGGGTGCTGGGAGACAGAACTCATGCCGGTTCTAAGCTCAGCCCCCGCTCTCGGGAGCTCTGTGGGTCAGGAGCACAGAGGACCCAAGCTCCAGGCCCACAGAACACAGCTGCTTTTCGGATCCAGCCTGCTCCTGGCTTATTTATAACTCACTGACACCCAAAGGTTTCCCGGGGTGACGCAGAGACTCCACGTCCAACCTACATCTATGGGAGGTTATGTTGTTCAACAGCACAGTTGTGAATCAGCGACGAGTGGGAATCCCATGACAGACCACAGCTCTGCCCTTATCCTAAGGAAACATCCAATCAGCTCACTCGAATGAACGTGGCAAGCACGAGGGACGAGATGATCTCAGTTCTGAACTAGTCCCTGACTGAACCATTCGGAGGGATTTTCTGAAAAATCTGACCCGATGAGCGACCGGCACCAAGGACCCTGCAGCGGCATAAATTAAATGTGGTGAGGGGATAGGAAGTGGAATGGAGGTGTTCAATTGACAATGCTCTCATGAAGACATCAACGGTAGAATTCTGAATGGATGATTTTAAAAAATTAAGCTATTTTAAAGCATTTGTTACCATTCAACCTTTGTGGCCATCAGCTTATGGAACAATTTTGTAGTATGGTTAATATTTGGAAGTCGCTTTTTTTCTTTCTTTTGTGCCTTGTTCAGGCGAGACCCTGGTCACATTCTGCTTCCTACATCAACTCCCTTCGTGGGTAGGTGGTTAGCACGGTCTGGTCCATCTTCCAGCTTTATCAATATCATGAGCAACAGGCAAGCAAGACTGAACCGTCCTGTGGGTGAATTCATTTCCCTAAATTCCTTCACCCTTCTGTTAGCAGTGCCACCATTATGGCCTGGAGGAGCCTGCTCTTCAGCTCCTCTATAATAGTTCTGTACAACGTTAACTGAAAAAAAAAAATCTCACTACAATCTGATCCCACAAGATGGAAATAATTTATCCTGGGGAAGTCACCAGTGTGCAGTCATGGTTATGTGAGTCCCAGATTGCTGAGAGCTATAAGGGAATCACGATGAGTTTTCTCCTCTGTGGAAATCTCTCCTGGTTTAAGGAGAGCATGTCCTATTCAAGATCAGCAGGCCATTGCCAGCCAATCAGGACTTGGTTTACTCACTCGTGAATCCCACCATCGAGAGGAATGCTCGCACTACATAGTCTAAGCTCTCGATAGCTCTCGAAGCCCTTGGCTGATGAATGAGGCCCAAACGACGTGCTTTAGAGCAGACAAGAAGTCAGAATACGTAGTTCTGGTCTCATGAAGCTGACTGCTTTTGTTTGTTTTTTTTTTTATTGACTCGAGCCCTTTGGAGGGGATTACCTTTGGTGTGATGTTGCTTTTAATACAGTCACCACAGATTTTCATGTCTTCTTGGCTCTCCCGTGAGTCCGCCTCTAATTTTCTGTGGTGGTACAGGCTGGCAGCTCCTGCCCTCGCTTAATGTGTGGAAAGACTGAAAATGAGATTAGTGTCCAGAATATATTAGTTGGAGATGCTCAAAGAGTCTCTGCACATTTGAGGGCCCCATTTCAAGTCTCCTTAAATTCAAAAATAAGAATCAGCATTAGAAAAGAAATGCTAATAAAAATTTCAGTCCCTTTCTCTGATGAGGACATTGCCCCAGAGGCATTTATATTGGTTAAACCAATTTTCTCTTCTCATAAAAAATCATAAACTCACTTATAAAACGGAGTAATAACATTTTGCTATGCAAATCTAAGCAGTGAGTATCCACTATGCAATGAAAATACTTTGGTTACAATGAAGCCTCACAGAGGACAATGGAGAAATGAGTGTTTGCTTTAGTAAACACCCTTAACATTTACATTATTACCTCTGGAGAGGCACATGTATTTAAGTTTTATTTACAGAAGAATACACCTGTTGTGTTCTTATGGGCTGTTGTATCAGTATTGTACCCAGGCTCATTAATCACTACACGTTCACAAAATGATGTGTTTGCTTTATATAATGGAGGGATATCTGTGTAGGAAGAAGAGAAATTGTTCTCATAAAATTCAGGGTAGCCTCACCCTCTCAGCTCAGAGCAAAAATTACTTGCTACCAGTGAAGGCTGGCAGACTGCATAGTATGTAATGAGAAGATCCGTATTTTAAAATGGTGGTAAAAGACTTATGTAAAATTTACTGCTTAAGAAAAAACATTTCCCAGGCTTCAGTTAGGTAGCCCTAAATTAATTTACCTTACAAAATGACCTTGTCTACTTTTAGAACAATTAATTACTCCCCTGGCCCCCGACAGCCAGCATTTCTCTTTCTACCTCTGTGTCTTTGCCCACTCTACTTTCCTCCTACAGACGGAGTCATGCAGTATTTGTTATTTGGTGACTGGCCTTTGTCGGTTAACACCATGTCCTCAAGTTGCATCTATGCAACACACTTGGATAGAAAAGACAGTTTGTCTCACAATACACACCCCGAAGCAGATCAAATGGAAATGCCCCACGCTTAGCATCCTACAGAGCCACCATCTTGCTTTTCCTTCATGAAGGGAGGACCATTTTCGAGCTCTTTCCATCACGAAGGGAGGGCCGTTGGCGAGCTCTGGCGAAGCATGGTTTCTCGCTGCTTTCTTGAAAGGAGTTATGGATTTAAACACCCTGGTGTGGATTTGGTCTGCACCACACGCCGTAACACACAGACATTGCCGTTGTGATTTCTCTCCTTTCCAGTTGAGTCAGATACGAGGTTTCCCTACCGTGAGGGGAAGCTGCGTGTCTCAAACCTGTACACCGTTGCTTTGCCCTCTTTAGTGTTTGGCACTTTTCCATTTTAGTTTTGTTCCACAAACATTTATTAAGTTTCTGTGATGTGTGAGGCATCAGAAACTTATTTATGCCACTGTGCTAGGAGCTGGGGGATAGAAATATATTAGAAGCAGTCAGTACTGTCAACACGTAAGGAATGACACACAGTTCCAAACCAGTTTGGGAATTACAGAGCAGTGGACCCTAGGAACAAGGCGACACTTGACTGAATGGCGTGTGTCATCCAGTAGTGATCTCACTCCATTGCATATATTGTTTTTGTTTATGAAGTCCAGGATGGACAGATGCCACGTAACAAACAGCTGCAGCTACAGTCATCTGATTTTTTTTTTCTGAAATGTATTTTAAATCTATATGACCATCTCAAATCTACTTTTAATGGCTTCCTAAGAAAAGAATAAAATGCAAAGCCAGGCACTGGGAAGCTCACTCCTGTGATGCCAGCTACTCAGGAGGCTGAGATCAGAGGCTTGTGGTTCAAAGCCACCAAAGGCAGGAAAGTCCATGAGATATTCATCTCCAATTAACCACCCAAAAGTCATAAGTGGAGCTTGTGGCTCAAGTCGTAGAGTGCTAGCCTTGAGAATCCAATCTTCCCAGAGCCCGGGGGCACTGTCTCTAAAGCTCTAGGACCAGCACACACACACACACACACACACACACACACACACACACGCACGCACGCACGCACGCATACACACATGTTCTTGTTACCTTTCTGGGGGCAGGTGGAGGTGGTCGATGTCATTTTAGGCACAGGACACAAATAACATGATGACATAGTATCGATGTCTTATGAAACCCCAATCACGGTTTGTTTTGTGTTTGTGTGTGGTAGCAGGGCTTGAACTAAGGACTTGGTGTTGTCATTTAGCTTTCTTGCTCACAGCTGGTCCACTTGGGTGAGGTCTCCAGCTCAGATTTTATGCTGGTTATTTTGGAGATGGGTTCTCATGAACTTTCTTGCCTGGGCTGATTTCCAACAGAGAACCTCTGATCACCTCCCAAGAATCTAAGATTACAGGTATGAGCCCCCAGCACCTGGCTATCACCACTTCTTCCAAATTGTAAACCTTCTTTGTCATAAGCAATAAAGGTAGTTTTGGAAAGTGGTTCTGAGAAATTCAGAAGGAACAATGAGTATTCAAAGTACAATGTTGGAAGTGGGAACGTTGATGGAGACAATGTTTGGTGCCTTTTGTAACAAGCATAATTATTATCTTTTTCTTTCTCCACTTCACGTACCTTGCTAATTGCTCAGATGATCAGAAAATACAAAGTATCTCCTTTCAGAGTTACAGTGACCCAGCTTCAATGCAACATCAAAGAAACATGGTCTCAGGCAAGAGGTGGGCTGGCAAATAGATGGTGATAATATAGTGCAATGGATTGGGAGAAGGGCTGCTGTTGTTTATGTATGGCGCTGGGCGCTGGACTCAGCGCTTTCTTCCTGAGAGGCAGACACTCTACCCTCAGACAGAAGACAAAGTCTTCCCAGAGAGGAAGTTGGAACTTGGAGGGATTGTATTTTACATTGAGGCAGATGCCTCCGGAGGCTCCTGAGGAAGTGGCCAGGGGCAAGGGTGAACTCACGGTGCTGAGACACAGACGGGGACCCGGAGCCGGCCAGGCCATGCATGAAGAGTTTGGAATGTATCCCGGGGGCGCCGGGCGGCGGGGCAATGCTCCGTTCAGTGTAGAAGCTCACCTATGCAATCAGAGGATGGAGCCGAGGAGGGAGAGGCCGGGGGAGGGAGGACCGGCTGGAAGGGATGTTTCTCTCACGTGGCTTAGAAATGATGCAGGTTTGACCAGGACAACAGTAGAGCAAGCAGACAAGAAATGGATTCGTTGTGGCTACTCAGTAGCTGGGAGAGCCAAACCTGCTGAAGGGGACAGGTGACAGGAAGAGAGGGGAGTGGGAATGGACGCTCAGCCCTTTACTTTCTTACCTTCAGTAGAAAAGGTAATCAATGAAAAAAGCCATATCTACATATATGTTAATTCATTGTTGTTTTTGTCTCCATCTTCCTGTCTCCATCTTTCTATCTCTCTCTCTGTTCTCTCTCTCTCTCTCTCTCTCTCTCTCTCACACACACACACACACACACACACACACACACAAGGCGAGCCAGTCAGTCGAAGTAGAGTCAGTCACAAAATAGCTGCGTTTAGACGCTTGGGATAGAATTGCTCATGGACCTATCTGTTTCCCCTTTTCTGTAGTTCTGGAACTTTCTCGAGCTTCTATTGTCCCTGACCTCACCGCTGTCCTCCTCTGCCCCACCCCGCCTTGAATCTCTAGAGTAATTTCTAGACAAACAGGACGCGAGTGTGACCTGAGAATCCACACAGCATCCTCATGAGCACCTTCCATTGTACATGGGGCCCAGCCCACACCCCGGACCTGTCTGGCTGCCACGGTCCCTTGTGTTGTCAGCTCGCTCTTCTCCGCTGGCCTGTCCCTCCCCATCGCACGCCGTCTGTTCCCTCCACCGCCGCTCCCATTTCCAAACAGACAGAGCCACGCACATACTCCTGACATTTCCTTGCTTCGCTCTTTAGTATTCCACCACAGCCTGTCAGGTTTTGAAACTGGCACAAGCAATTCTTGCAGCTGAAATGTAATGAATTCTGAAAATAGAATTTCAAAGCACAAAGAACTGCCATGTTCAAGTTTCTGAAACTGGCGTGCAACCAGGTCTGGTGTTGCATCTAGTGGCTATTGCTTACAGTTGCACTAACTTGCACAGAACTAGCGGGGTTTTTCCCCTTGCACTTAATATGTCCACAAATATGTGTACACCTGTGTGTTTTATATTTGTACCTTCTTTTTTATTTTTTTTTATTTTTTATTTATTTATTTTTTTTTTTTTTTGCAAAAGCAAGGCAAGGCTTTATTCAAGCGAGCTACAACTCGGGCCTCATCCTACCCACTGACACAGCAGAGGTTGGGAGGGAGCCCCGAGCTGCGGTTACACAGGGCTTATAAAGGCAAAAACAAAGTTACAGCAATCAGGTGTTCAAGCAAGCAAGATTAGGACACAGGTACAAATCTGATTGGCTCAGGGCTCCAGGCATTCTGGGGGCAGTCAGAGTTAAGCATTCCAGGCCGTTAGAGTTCTTTTTTTTTTTTTTTTTTTTTTTCCTTTTTTTTTTTTTTTTTTTTTTATTTTATTTTATTTTTTTTATTATCAATTGAACATAAATTTTTTTTTTTTACAAGGTGCTGTGCAAAGAGGGTGCAGTTACATAGTAGGGCATTGTGTACATTTCTTGTGATATCTTACAACCTGTTTTCCCATCCCTTGTCTAGGTCAGGTAGACCCATATGCAGTATACAATGTATCAAGCACATATACAGTGTTCACAGACTTGGTCTCTACTGTCTCTCCATCTCCCTTTGTTAACAGTCATATATCAGGGAGATCATGCCCCTTTGTTTTCTGTGTTCTAGGCTTGTCTCACTCAACATTATTTGTTCGAGTTCTGACCATTTCCCTGCAAATAACAATATTTCACCATTCCTAATCGCTATGTAGTATTCCATTGTGTATAAGTACCATATTTTTTGGATCCATTCATCTGTGGAGGGGCATCTGGGTTGTTTCCAAATTTTGGCTATTGTGAATTGTGCTGCGATAAACATGGAAGTACAAATGTCCTTTTGATATCTTGGGTTTTGCTGTTTAGGATAGATGCCTAGGAGTGGTATGGCTGGGTCATAGGGTAGGTCTATATTGAGCTTTTTGAGAAACCTCCATACTGTTCTCCAAAGTGGCTGTACTAATTTGCACTCCCACCAACAATGGAGAAGGGTTCCTCTTTCCCCACAGCCCCTCCAGCATTTGTTGTTTCCTGAGTTCAGAGTATAGGCCATTCTAACTGGGGTGAGGTGGTATCTCAGGGTTGTTTTTATTTGCATTTCCTTTACTAGCAGGGATGTTGAGCATTTCCTCATGTGTTTCTTTGCCATTTTTATATCTTCTCTTGTGAAGTCTCTCTTTAGCTCTTTTGCCCATTTCCTAATAGGTTTATTGGGCTTGGAGGGGCTTAGTTTTTTGAGTTCTCTGTAGATGACAGATATCAGGCCTTTGTCTGTTGCTGTGCTGGTAAATATCCTTTCCCATATCGTTGGCTGTCTTTCTATTTTGGTGGCTATGACCTTAGCTGTGCAGAAACTTTTTAATTTGTAGTAGTCCCATTTGTTGAGTCTTTCCCCTATTTGTTGTGCGCCTGGGACTCTATTCAGGAAGTTCCTTCCTGTGCCTATAAGTTCTAGTGTCTTTCCTACTCTGTCCTTCAGTAGTTTCAAGGATTCAGGTCTGATGTTGAGGTCCTTGATCCATTTTGAGTTGATCTTGGTGCATGGTGATAGGCTTGGGTCTACTTTGAGTTTTCTGCATATGGCTGCCCAGTTCTCCCAGCACCAGTAGTTGAAGAGGCTATGTTTATTCCATTGTATGTCTTTAGCTCCTTTGTCGAATATCAGTTGGCTGTAAGAGTGCGGTTTTATTTCTGGGTCTTCAATTCTAATCCACTGGTCTTCCGATCTGTTTTTATACCAATACCATGCTGTTTTTGTTATGATGGCCTTGTAGTAGAGCTTGAAGTCTGGTATGGTGATACCTCCTGCACTATGTTTTTTGCCTAGAATTGCTTTGGCTATTCTAGGTTTTTTGCTGTTCCATATGAACTTATGGATTGGTTTCTCTATTTCAGTGAAGAATGTGGCTGGGATTTTGATAGGTATTGCATTGAATTTGTATAACAATTTGGGCAGTATGGCCATTTTCACTATATTGATTCTGCCTACCCATGAGCATGGGAGGTCTTTCCATCTCCTTGTGTCTTCTTTGATTTCCCTTATTAGATTTTTGTAGTTTTCATTGAATAGGTCCGTCACGTCCTTGGTTAAGTTGATCCCTAGGTACTTTATTCTTTTTTTGGCTACTGTAAATGGAATCGTTTCCATAATTTCCTTTTCTGTTTGTCTATTGCTGGTGTACAGAAAAGCTGCTGACTTTTGTGGATTGATTTTGTATCCTGCTACTTTGCCAAATTGGTTTATTAGATGTAGGAGTTTGGGTACTGAGTTTTTTGGGTCCTTGAGATATAAGATCATGTCGTCTGCGAATAGGGATAACTTGATTTCTTCCTTGCCGATGTGGATCCCTTTGATGTCCTCCTCTTGCCTTATTGCTATGGCTAGGGATTCCAGTACTATGTTGAACAGAAGTGGGGAGAGTGGGCATCCTTGTCTTGTTCCTGTGTTTAGGGGGAATGATTTAAGTTTCTCTCCATTTAATATGATATTAGCAGTTGGTCTGTTGTATATGGCTTTTATTGTTTTGAGGAATGTTCCATCTATTCCTGTTCTCTCCAAAGCTTTTAATAGGTATGGATGTTGTATTTTGTCAAAGGCTTTTTGGGCATCGACTGAGATAACAATGTGATTCTTGATTTTAGTTCTGTTTATGTGGTGAATTACGTTGATTGATTTACGGATGTTGAACCATCCTTGTGACTGAGGGATGAAGCCTACTTGGTCATGATGTATGATATTCTTGATCACTTTCTGGATCCTGTTAGCTAATATTTTATTGAGGAGCTTTGCATCTGTGTTCATTAGTGATATTGGTCTGTAGTTCTCTTTTTTTGTTGGATCTTTGCCTGGTTTGGGGATGAGTATGATATTAGCTTCGTAGAATGAGTTCGGGATTTTTCCCTCCGTTTCTATTTCGCGGAAGAGTTTGAGGAGTATTGGAATTAGCTCCTCACTAAAGGTTTTGTAGAATTCATTGGTGAATCCATCTGGGCCTGGGCTTTTCTTAGTAGGGAGGTTCTTGATTACCTCCTGTATCTCACCGTAAGTTATTGGTTTATTTAGTTGATTTATTTCTTCCTGGTTCAGTTTGGGCAGTTTGTACTTCTCTAAGAATTGATCCATTTCTGTAAAATTATTGTTTTTTGTTGAGTAGAGGTTTTGGAAATAGCTCCTTATGATTGTTTGAATATCGTGTGTATTTGTTGTAATTTTTCCTGTGGAGTCCCTGATTTTACGTATATGAGTCTCTTCTCTTCTTTTTTTTGTGAGTCTTGCAAGGGGTCTGTCAATTTTGTTTATTTTCTCAAAGAACCAGCTTTTAGTCTTATTTATTTGTTGAATGGTCTTTCTATTTTCAATCAGATTTATCTCTTCTTTAATCTTTGTAATCTCTCCCCTCCTAGTTGTTTTAGATTCTGTCATTTCTTGTTTCTCCAGTTGTTTTAGTTTCATCGTGAGGGTATTCACCTGCTCTGCTTCCATTCTTTTAATGTGGGTACTGAGTGCAATGATCTTGCCCCTCAGTACTGCCTTAGCTGTGTCCCATAGGTTTCTTTGTGATGTGTTTTCTTTGTCATTGTGGCTTATGAATTCGTTGATTTCATCTTTAATTTGATCTGTGGCCCAAGTGTTGGATAGCAGCGTGGGGTTTAGCCTCCAAGAGTGTGTATAGGCTCTGTGGTATCCTTTGTTGTTGAGGGTTACCTTTAATCCACTGTGATCAGATATAATACATGGGATGATGTCAATTCTTTTGTATTTGCTGAGGTTCTTTGTGTGGGCTATGACGTGGTCTATTTTGGAATATGATCCATGGGCTGCTGAAAAGAAGGTGTATTGGGTCTCTGTAGGGTGGAAGGTTCTATATAGGTCTGTTAGATCCATTTGGGCAATGGTGTTATTTAGGTCCTCAGCTCCCTTACTAATCCTCTGGGTGTTGGATCTATCTCTTGGAGAGAGAGGAGTATTAAAGTCACCCACTATGATTGTGTTTGCATCTATCTTGCTCTGTAATTCTGTGAGAATTTGCTTGACATATGTCGGGCCTCTTTTGTTCGGTGAGTATACATTTATCACCGTGATGTCTTGATTCTGGATTTTTCCTTGTATCAATATGTAGTGTCCTTCTTTGTCTTTTTGAGTGGACTTTAAAGAGAAATCCAGCTTGTCTGAGATCAGGATGGCTACACCTGCCGTTTTGGTGGGTGCATTTGCTTGGTAGATCTTGCTCCATCCTTTCATTCGAAGCCTGTTTTTGTCCCTTGCTGTAAGGTGGGTCTCTTGTAGACAACAGATGTCAACTTTTTGCTTGCGGATCCATTCTGCCAGTCTGCTCCTCTTGATCGGGGAGTTTAAGCCATTTATATTTAAAGAGATCAAGGATAAGGGTGTTTTTTCTCCTTCCATTTTCTTGTTGGGCTGTTTTTTCCTGTTGTTTTTTTTTTTTCTTCTTGTCTTTAGTGAGCTTGTGTTTCTGCTGGACTTTGGCTATTGAAGTTTCTTTCTGAATCTGTCTGTGTGTCTTTTACGATCTCTGTTGGGTGGGCTTCCCCTCTTAATATTCGCTGTAGGGCTGGTTTTTTATTCACATACTCCTTTAGCTCCTCTTTGGTGTGGAAAGATCTGGTTCTCCCTTCGAATGTGAACTCCAGTTTCGCTGGATATTTGATCCGAGGTTGTAAATTGTTATTCTGAAGTACTTGGATGGTGTTCTTCCACTCACTTCGAGCTTGGTAAGTTTGTGTGGATAAGTCGGATGTTATTCGAATCCTCTTCCCATTGAAAAAAGTTTCCTTCTTCGCTTTGGCTGAATTCAGAATTTGCTCTTTAATCTTGAGGTCTGTAGTCTTGAATATTATGTGCCTTGGGGTGGTTTTCCTGGGGTCTGGCCTGCCAGGTGTCCTATAGGCTTCGGTTACCTGGATGGGGTCCCCTGTGAGATTGGGGAAGTTTTCTGCAATAACTTTATTGAGAACATGATTAAGCCCTCTGCTCTGATATTCGGCTCCTTCTTCTATTCCAATTATACGCAGATTATATCTCTTGTCTTTGTCCATTAGTTCCTGGAGTAATCTTCCCTGAAGCTTCACCTTTTCTTGGAGTGTGGTCATTTTCTGGTTGTTGTCAGCTGCTTCATCGTCCAGGCGAGAGATTCTGGATTCCATATGGTCCACTCTTTGTGTTATGGTTTCAATTGCGGAGTTTATGGATGTCAGAGAGCTATTCATGGTTGTCATATCAGCTCTGATCGTGGAAATTTCTTCCTTTAAAGAGTTGTATTTTAAATCTATTTTTTCATGCATTTCAATTCTCAGGGTGTGGAGATTTTCTTTAAAGGCGGCTTGCATTGTATCCATTTTTGCTTCCATTTCTTTAAACGAGGCTTGCATTGTATCCAGTTTTGCTTCCATTTCTTTCTTGGCTTCCTGGGTGTCCTTCCAGATTTCCGCTCTAAACTCCTGGAATTGTTTTCTGATTTCATTTCTGACGGTTTCGATCATTCCTGTTAACATGTCCTCATTTGCTTTTTTATTCTCCATCTCCTCTCCAGTCGTGCTGCTTTTTGGAGCTGGCGAGTTGGCTTGTCCTTTGATGAACTGAGTTATGTTTCTTTGTGATTTGCGCATCTGGAAGTCTGTGTAGTTCTTCCCTCCCTTCTGTGTAGGCGTGTCTGCGTCAGCAGGTGCTGTCGCTGTGGCCCCGCCCACCAGTGCAGGGCACGCCTATCAGAGCGGGCGCTTTCGCCGGGGCCCCGCCCTCCTGTGCACTGTGAGTCCCCTACAACAGGCACTTAAGTGGGGTCTGCCTCCCAGAGCGAGCCCTGGGTTGTTGGGTTGTGCTTGCGCCCTCCCGCGAGTCCGTTGGGGGGGGGAAGCAGTATGTGTGGGGCCCAGTGGGATCGACTGTCCGGGTGTGGCTTGGCACCCTCAGACCTCGCCTCCGCTTCGAGGAGGGGGAACGAGATCAGGCTCAGGTGACCCTGCTGGGCTGGTATTGCCCACCAGCGCCTGTGATTTTAGTTGTAAGAGTCCGCAAGGTCTAGGCGCCTCGGGTGGGGCTTGCCCTGCCGGCCGTCCCTGGCCCCTGTTGGGAAGGGGACGGGGCCGGTTCTGCCAGTTCAGGAACCTTTGGGGGCTTGGGGCTGTTCCGCCCTTCCCCTGCTAGACTGGCTTCCCAGTGCCTGCTGGGAGCTTCCCGCCTGATTTGGGGAATCTTTGTTCCCACGGGAGTGGGGAGGGGGAGGGAGGGAGATATATCGTCTTTGTCGGGCTTGGGTCTCCCGTTGGGGGAAGGGATTATGGGGGACTCACTTTTGCTGCTTTGTGTGCGTGTCCCGCACCGCCGTTGGCCCTTCAGGGGTTGGCGAAGTGTCGTGGTGGCTCCCCCGTTCCCTCTTTCTGCCGCGCTGGGTTCCCTTGTCCGAATCCGGTGTGGACCCGAACTTCTCGTCGCTGCTGGGTGTGTCTTGGTCCGCACCCTGCTTTGTGTCCGTGGGGTCTCCCGCTATATGGATTCTGCGCTCCTGGCAACCTGTCTGCCGATCGCCGGGTTTCCCTTTCCCAGCCTGACCCTGTTTGGGCCAGGGCCGGCTGGTGGGGGGAGGGTGCCCCGATTAATCTCCGGCTCCGTGTAGGTTTTCGGTTCTTCTTTTTTGCTCCTTTTTGTTTTCCTGCGTTTCTCCACTGCTTCTGGATGCTGGTTTTGCTGGGTTCTTGGTGGAGTGTTGGGTGTTGGAGTTCCCAGCTCGCTATTCAGTTGGTGCGAGTCGGGGTGCCTCCCTATTGTCTCGGCGCCATCTTTCTCCTCCCCTTTTTTATTTTTGAGCTCTGGCTTTTCTCCATAAATGTTTTCTCCTATGTACTATTTTGGAGCATGTTTTAGTTGGCACAAGTAATTGGCAAGTTCTTAGTCGTGCACTAAGAAAATCCTGTGTCAAGATGGGCAGGGCAGGGTCTAGCTCTCATCCCAGCATTGAAGATGCAGAAGCAGACAGATTGCAAATTCGAGGTCAGACTGAGCTACGTAATGAGAAACTGTTTCAAATAAAACATTTTAAGACAGAAAGAAACTAAGACAAAAAGAAAGGAATAGAGAAGAGAGGAAAGGGAAAGAGAAGAAGAGAAAAACAAGGAAAGGAATATAAGAACTCAAGGCTGAGAATTCGATCTTAAAACATGGTACCTTAATAAGGTGCTTGGAAAGTCATCCTGCCTGTTCTCAGAGTGGGTGTTCCGTTGACTGCACCCCAGTGTTTCTGTTGGCAAGTCTTCACGGGGAAGAGTAAACAAGTTTTGATGGCATGCGTTATGACCCCCTTCCCAGGCACGAACTTCAATGTAGATTATGGTGGGTGTGATGTACGCTGTTGATTAGTACATTAAAGTTGCTCTGCATGTTATGAAGGATGCGGGCAGCTTCAGAGTTCAGACTGCAAAGACACACGTGGATGGACAGCAACATGTCTTTACACTTGGGAACCTGGAAGAGTTGGCCTGGGATAGCCTGGTGAACCCAGAAAACCCAGCATAAATACTCAGGGTTCCTTTGCAGCGAAAGCAGTAACGGCACATTGTTGAAATCTCCTAAGCAAGAAACAAGTCTCGGATGAAATACACCAATCTTCATGGAGGCTGGAGTTGTGACCACCTCCAAAGGGGATGAAATAGTGTGTGTGTGTGTGTGTGTGTGTGTGTGTGTGTGTGTGTGTGTGTGTGATTACTAGGGCTTGAATTCAAGGCCGGGCTATGCTCTGGTTTTTCTGTCATGGCTGGCACACCACCACTTGAGTCATGACTCCAATCCAACTTTATCTTGGCTGATTAATTAGAGATGAAGTCTTTTGTGCTTTTCTAGGCTACACTGGGCTAGCCTCAAACCATGCTCCTCAGCACTCTGCCTCCTGAGACACTAAAATTGGTGGTTTGAGCCGCTGGCATTTAACAAGGGTCATAGGTGATACACTTAATTCTACACTAATAAAAACAAGCCCACGAAGCTACAATAGGATAGTTTGGAGTGCTAGAGACAAACTAGACCTCCATAAAATGGAATCTGGGAAGTGGTAAATCCTTCCTATGAGCTAGAAGACCCATCTCATGTCTCGGAGAGGCAGAGGAGGGGAAGGAGGGAAGCAATCCACCTGCCCTGGTTTGAATGCGCATCAGCTCTTATTTCCATTCCTTGGTACCTCGTTGGTGGGAACTTTCAGCAGTGGGTCCTAGGTAGAAGTCAGAGGCTGGTCTTCGCGTCCCTGTGCCTAAGTCAAGGTGTTGGTAAGGCGTCCTCCCGTCAGATGGGGGTGGTATGGGAGGCCCCCGCCCTGCGCCCTCAGCACTGGTGGCTGCCCGCATTCCTTGGCTCACATTCCCATCAGTGGAATCGGCTCAGTGCCCATGTCTTCACAGGGCCTTCCACTTTCGCCTTCCTCTACCTCCTTCTTCCACGGGACTGCACGTAAGGTCCCACACAACAATTCAAGATAGAACCCACTCATGTCTACGACGTCCTGTGGTCTTCCTTCCCTATGGAAGACAACACCCACAGCTTCAAAGCATTCGGATCTGATATCTCTGGGGACCATTAATCGTGCTTTACCTTATGACATTTTCGAAGTACGGTGTGCTTACCGAGATCATGAAGTACAAGATCAAACACACAAAACTCACTTCTACTTCTTAATACTAGCAATACATAGCTTCAAAACCAAGTACAAAGTAGTGGGAAGTCCAATATTTGCCTGTAGTTCTTTTACTTGGGAAAGTGAGTGAGAAGAATTGTGACTTTGAGGCCAATCCGAGTTACACAGCAAAACCCCTTTCCAAAATCACGAGTGAAGTTATAACACATCAAGGATTAATATGCTGAAAACCTTAACATATTGCTAAGAATAATTAAAGATGACCTAATAAATGAAGAGACGTATCATATTCATGAATTATGACTCACGATTAAAATGTAATTTCAATGCAATCACAGTCAAGCTCACAGCAAAACCTCTTAAGCAATTAACCATGATTCTGAAGTTTATATGGAAATGCAAAGAATCAAATGGAGCTGAATAATCTGGAAAGAGAAAAAGAAGCAATTAGTGACCTAGCTAACGTTGGAATGGGAGTAACCAGCATGGTTTGGAAATTGCATCAAGATAGACGAGCAGGTCCCGGAACAGAGTGGAGGGTTCAGATCTACAGTAGCCTCTGCATTGTCAATTGTCAAGAAAGCTATTGAGTCTATTAGAAAAGGAATATATTTGTATGAATGATATTAAAACAACAAAATATTTATATATGAAAAATCTCAAATTCAAACTCAACACACAGAATAATTAAGTTGGATGATAGACTGGGGCATAAAATTAGAACCTAACTCTTGTTGAAGGAAGAAATATAGGCTTGTAACCTCGGAATAGGAAGCGATTTATTATCAAGGACTCACTAAGCACAAATCACCAAAAACAGTGGTCAAAACAAAACTTCTTGCTCTTCAGAGATCCTACTAGGAAAATTAATAGGGAGGTCCCAGACTGACAAGAATCAGGACAGGTATTTATGTTATAGAAGATAAATCAAAAATACATATATTAAAAACTCCTAAATGTAGCAGGCAGCAGCAGATCAACAACAAAAAACAACCTTATCAAATATGGGCAGAACATGTGACAGATATTTTCCAAAGAAGATAATAAAATGGGCAGTGAGTACATGAAAAATATTCTCCAGTCAGAGTTGCCAGGAAATGCAAATCAAATCATCATAAATTATTCTCTTATGAATTATGAGGGATAAAAATTAGCATGATTGAAAAATGTTGGGGGAAGAAAGGGAGGACGATTGGAACTCCGGTACTGATAAATCATTACTGGTATCGATACATCAGGACAAAACTACTTTAGGAAAGAGCAGCATAAAATGAGCAATGTATTCATCTAAGACTCCGCAGCCCTATGCCTAAGCATGTATGCCTAGGTAAATGAAAGTTTATGCCCACAGAAAGAATTTCTACACACATGTTCATGGCGGCATTATTCATAGTAGCCTCAAGCCGGAACGGTCCACCAAGGGAAGAACGCACAGAGCATTCCGAGATGAACTCGTGCAATAAAATGCTCTTCAGCTCCGGATCCGGTCGTAGAGCACTTGACTGGCATGTGCGAGGCCTTTGGTTCAGATAAATGAATGCTATTCATCTCTTCTCAACATGCTACGAACAGCATATTAAATAACACATGTAATGCTATGGTCACATTTCCAAGACACTGAGTGATAGAAAGTGGACCCACAAGACAATGTGCTGTAAGATACCATGTGGATGGAATATTCTAGCACCATGAAACCAATGGGTAGTAATGGGAGCCAGAGCCATACCTATTTGGTGGGGAAAATGAATGAAGAGGGTCAGGAATGTCCTTGGCTTTCTGGTTGTTGTTGGTTTGTTTGGGCTACTCCTAGGCCTGTGTGCTGAGGGGTTTTGCTCAAGGCTGGTGCTCTACTACTGGAACCACAGCTCCACTTCCAGATTTTTGGTGTTTTAATTGGAGATAAGAGTCTCGTGGACTTTCCTGCCTGGGCTGCCTTTGAACCACAATCCTCAGATCTCAGCCTCCTGAGTAGCTGGGATTACAGGTGTGAACTATGGGCAATGGGCTAAGGGGACTTTCTGGAGGAGATAAACACATGCCACAATCTTACTAGAACTGGCGATTAGAAAGGAGATTCCATTATCAAGTCTCCATCCTAACGAACCCTTAAGATGTGTGGGTTTCATTCCCTTGCTTTGAAAGGCTCAACCAGAGATTTTGTTTATCATGCATATGTAGACTACCCTCCAGATTAACTCAATTACAATTGTCAGGAATCATTTGAAGGGATATTAACTCTTGAAAGCGACTGCCACAGGTGTTTGATAAAACTCAGAAGTTTCCTTGTGATGGATTTAAGAAGAAATGGAGAGAGAGACTTTTTAAAAAGTAGACATGCAAAAAGATTTAACTTTGCATAACAATGGACAGCAGCAAACAACTGTTCCGGGTTATTTAATTCTGTCCGCCATCACCTGAGCCTTGCTGGAAGAGAGAATGTGTTCTGGGAACTAAGGATATTCCTGGAGGGAGCCGGAATGTGAAATGATGTGTTTTTGTGGGATCAGAATGTTATGAGGCACTAACTAGACTTGTACTCTGGGTTAAAGCATGTCCAATAGCCAAGGGACCTAATCAACATTTATCTTAATTGCTTCTTTGATGGAGAATTTATAGCAATTGACTTACAAATGAACTTGGGAAACACAGCCAGCTTACGAATTGAAGACAGCCTCTAAGAATTCTTTTTAACATGACAATTGAGAAAGAGCAATGCTATAGAACAGTTTGTCTATAAAGAGAGAGGTGTTAGTCTCTTGTAATTTTGTAACTAAATTTCCTCAGCAACAGTAACACTGTAGCTTCGCTAATACTAAATAGGCTAGCCTCCTAGCTGTCTACCCCTTTGTCAAAGAAGCAGGTATAATACTGAGTAGTCTTTGTTCATACTAGACTGAAGGGAGATGGATATATCCCAAGTATTGCAATATAATTAGGTTATCATTTCTTGTATGAAACGAGCAATGGGATATAGGCAGAGAATTCGGCCCCCGTGATTTGTGTAAGAATTATTGCTTGTGTTTTGCCTCTAGGAAGGCTGGTGGCCCTTGGTCTGCTGTGAAGATGTTCACATGGAAAGGCATGGATTGTGTTGCGGTAGGAGCACGGAGGCTCTGCTGGGCAAACAGAGGAGCCAGGGAGAGAGGTGGTGGGGAGGGGCTTCGTGGGGAGGGGCTTCTGGGGAGGCCTGGGGGAACCACACCGGGGGCCGGCCTCAGGACAAAAGCCCAGACATCAGAGGAGAAGGCCACACCCTGATTTCTCTCCCTTCAGAGGCCACCGGACCTGCTCATGGTTGGCTGTTCTTAGAGTCTCCTTCCTCTGCCCACCGTCCTCCCTTCTGCCCAGGCTGCCCCAAGACCCGCTCTGGGGCAAAGAACACTTTCAAGATCAGCGATCCCATCGGTGACACGTTAGCAAATGCTTGGAAACATCCTATCCGAAGAGCTATTAAAGTAAGTGAATTCACTTGCTTCGATGCTGGTTGAAATAAATTTCCATGTGACCAATATTGGAAAATCCTCTCCCTAACTTACTCTCACGTACAAGTATGTCAACGAAATAGTTGGGGGTTAAATAGAATTTGCAATGCCACGATGTTATCAAAGGATGTGTCCCTAAGAGTTATGGCAAATATTTTCATGAATGCAGTAGCAGTCGATAAAGTTGTGTAAGGAAAAAAAAAAAGATGTACCTTCATTTTTCCTCCTGGAAAGACTTTCCCATGGACCCTTCAATGTAAGTTTTAAACAAATAGCAATTACAGGTTTTGTTTTTTTTTCAACTCACAGAAAGTGCTCCTTTGATTGGGGTCATTGTGAGCTTGTTAAGTTCTTTTGTCTAGCTTTAATTTGAGAACCAGCAGGGTACAATGGAGTCTGTCGGATGTGCGGTCCTTCTCTTGTCACTCAGCCTGCAGCGACTTAAAGCTGCTTCCACATTAGTAGAACAGCCTGCTCTCATTTGCTCTGTGTTCATGCTGCTCTGTGAAGTTCTTGGGGTTGATGGCTGTTTGATCCTAGTGGTTATAGTTCTCTTTTTAAAAATATATATTTATTGTCATTGTAGAGTTGATCTATAGAGAGGTTACAGTCATATGAATCAGGTAATTAGCACAATTCTCTTTGAACTGTCTCTCCCCTTCCCTCCCTCTCTCCCAGTTTTTCCATCCCATCCCCACCCATAAGATGTATAGCTCATTTTCCACAGAGTCTAGTGAGTATCACTGTTGTATTTGTTCACTCTTTGTTTCCACTTTTCCATGCCCCCTTACCCTCCCAAATACAAACAAACAAACAAGAGGAAAGTAAAACAAAAACAGCAACAATGGCAATGAAATATGTCTCTATTTCCTTTTCTTGGAATTTATTTAATAAAATAGTATGTTATATGATCATATGTATATAGCTATTGAGTTTTTTCCATCCCCTCTTATGTATATCTTCCTTTGGCCTCAGTGTGTAAGTCTTTATAGAGTCCTATATAACTTATCATGCCCCAGTGTGTGTGTGCGTGTGTGTATGTAACATATATATGTGTGAGTATATATGTATGCACACACATATACCACAGAATAAACTCTACAGAATAAGCTCAAGACTTTGACAGAAGAGAAGCAATTTTCAGTTTTCCTATGTGATGTTAATTGTTCAACTGTTAGTGCTCAGTAACTTTGCCAAACCACAATAAAAGATGTTTTACGGGGCTGGGGATATGGCCTAGTGGCAAGAGCACTTGCCTTGTATACTTGAAGCCCTGGGTTTGATTCCCCAGCACCACATATATGGAAAATGGCCAGAAGTGGCGCTGTGGCTCAGGTGGCAGAGTGCTAGCCTTGAGCAAAGAGAAGCCAGGGACAGTGCTCAGGCCCTGAGTCCAAGGCCCAGGACTGGCAAAAAAAAAAAAAAAAAAAAAAGATGTTTTACCACACAGACCAATTGCATCTACTTTGTCTTGGGTGTTTACCACCCAGACAGATTTGACGTGGACAAAGCTTATCAAGGAAGAATTGTTTTTTTTCATTTCTGCCTTGTGGTTCTAGGAAAGATTCAAGGTGTTCTGTTTGAGTTCAGATAGCTTACTGACTGATACCAGTATTTGTTAGTATTTAATCAAGTGGACTAGAAGTAGTCTTCTTCATTGAATGTGATGGGTGTATTTTATATAATTACTCTTAACATCATAAAATTAAGACACAAAAAAAGAAAACAAAAGAAATCTATGATCCTGCCATCAAGGACAATTGATACCATTTTAGAATATAAACTCCTGGTTGGCCTATGAATATGTTTAGAAGACAACACACACACACACACACACACACACACACACACACACACACACACTTAGGTTCAAACATACTTAGAAACTGCTGGCATGATTTAGCTGTTGTTTTGTTACCTATTTTACCCACCTAACCCCGTATCATGTCACAAACACTTTCCATATTATTGGACACATTTCCAGAGCAATGCATTTTTAATTTCTGACATTTTAATTGCTCAGATATGCTGAGACAGAACATTGCCTTGTTTCTATTGGTATGATATCTGATGTTGCTATGAATATCTACATTTCTTTATGCATCTTTTCTCATTTCCATCAAATAAGCTAACTTCTCAGCCTTTTCTCATAAATCACTGTCATAAAATCCACTCTCATATTTCATCTGTTTTAGGATTATTTTAGATAGTGATCCAATGTCCCTGTGATGACTAGGACTCATTTGGCTTATTTTCAGATCAAAGCAAAGTTTACTCTGCTAGTAAACTTATCCTGTGAATTTTTTTGTACATCAGAATTTCCATTTGATTGTCACTTGTAGTTTTTAATCTCTCATCTGGGTTATCCTGTGTAGGCACTCAATTGTTCTATTTCTCCTTTAATTCTTGTCATCTATTTGCAATACCCTTTTGAAAGTCATTCCAAGAGCTCATTCTAAGAGCTCAATTATTGCTGGTTTTATTCGATTGGCAGTCTTGTCCTCCTTAGAGCGAACCTTTTCTTGTTTCTCTCTCAGGTTCAACATTTCATGAGATGGATGCTCTACATCCTTGATGCTGTATTGGAGATTTCTATTATGTTGCTGTGTTTCCTTCTGGAAGCCGGTTCATCATCAGTGTCGGCTTATATACATCAGGGCTTGGTCTGCGGTATTCTTACTGTAATCAGAAAACTCTGTGTTAACCGAAATGTTTTCCATCTTCCTTCTGTAGTGATGTAGCCACCAGTCCGTGCGGTGTTGGTTTGCTTAAACCTAATGCCGATTTGGAAATTTCATTTTAATCAGTTGACGTTTAAATAGCTGCCACGCCCACAGGTTCCCACCCTGAGTCGTTCCTCTAGAAGACGGGAGTGACTCCAGTCTTTCCACATGGCCTTTGTATGGCTTATAATAAATGTTTGCAATTGTCAGTCTGGGCCACAGCATGAGAAACTGTGAGCCAATTTAGGAGACTCAATCCATCCATTCTTGCAGTTAAAAATGGTTTGCTGTAAGCTGCACTTAACACTATTGGAGCCGATCAATGGCAAAGCATACCTGCTAGAAATCTAGGGTTTCACTTCAACACCCACTGACTTACTTGTATGTATAAAAAAGAGACTTAAAGAAGCCCACGCATTTTTATTTTTCCTCCTGGGTGCTTGTCCTCTCTTCTTTTCCTCTGAGATGGCTCTCACTCATCACTTTAGCTCTGCTTTGATCTCCCTTGAAAGCATGCTCACCCGAAAAAGGCATTTTTGTATTCCCTGAGCAGGCATTTTTGAAAACATTGATTTTTCTTCCCCTCTTTCGCTGAGGTGAGGAATAAAATCACAAAGGCTTTGCGGGTCCTGCCTAGCTGTGGTGGCCTTTGTGAGAGCAGAAGGTTCAGGAACTCATTGTCAATTGCCTCACACCTGGGGGCTGGAACTTCCTGCCTTCCCCCTGCCAGTGCTCCTCCGTGATTACTGAGGGCTAGCATGGGGTTCTTAGGCCTCTCTGGCATCTGTGCACTCCTGGAGAGAGAGAGAATTACTGATGGGAGCAACGGAAACGTACGTACGTCGCTACTGAAAGCCACTGCTCAGAGTTCACAGGGAGCCTGGAGGAGTGAAATAGCAAAAGGCGAGGAGAAAGAAACCCAGACCCCCCCACCCCGCCCACCGGCAGCGTTCAGTGCTCATGGCTTCGAAAAGCACAAGGCTGAGATCCAGACACTTCCTTCTCGGGAGACATATGTGCGGATAGGAACATGCACACATCTATTTCTTAAACTAGGGCTTAAAATAAATAACATACAACTTGCCACTTTGTCCTTATTTCCCCCCCACGATGTGTTTCTGGTCATTAAGTACCTTCTGATTGCTGGAAACACCAAGTCTCAGGTGTACGATTTGGTGAACTCTGACCAATGCCCCTGCCTGAGAAATGAATGCCTTTTCATGTTCCTCGAGGATAAAATTTTATTTTTCTGCCACAACATGGTGGTTTTTTTTTTTTTAAAGTGAACGTTGCATAAGTGTAGAAAATATCACAAAAGAAATCACCCACCAGGGTAAGTTATAGCCTGACCTGAGCCACTGAGATCTTAAGACAATGGTGCAGTAAGAAATCAAACAAATGCAGTGGCTTATGCCCTTAATCCCGGCTGCTTAGAAGGCAGATAGAATGAGAATAGTCATTAAAGGCCAGCCGAGGAAGGAAGGTTCACACAACCCCATCTCAACCAGGGGACCAAGGAGGTTTCTGGACACCTTGTGTCTCATGTTCTTGCTTCAGGCCTCTGCACAAGATGTTTTCGTGAGTGTGTTCTTATAGCCTGCTGTGGCTGGATTTGAAGGCTGAGCCCATTGATTTTGTATCTGACCATTTGATGGAAGCACACAGGATACACATTTCTATAAGAATCTGGTGGAAATTTTTTTCTATATGAAACTCTTCTTGTTTACATGTTGTATGATCACAAGAAGCATAGATAGAAGGATTATGGTCTGGGTAGGCCTGAGCAAAAATAACCAGAGAAAAGAGTGGAAGGTGTGGCTTGCATTGTACATCATTTCCCGAGCCTCTGTCATATCAGCCATGAATTTGTGGTTCAAGACTTCCTGTGGAATTTTTTTATAGCTTTATTGGCATATGAATCATTCATAGAAACATGGCTTTAAGTGTATTGGCCTTATAATGTTCATCATCCCTTCCTTCTAGCCATACAGGAAGCTAAATGTGGCCATCACCCCTACAGGCTAAATCCATGAGCTCAGCATGAGACATGCCAGGCTAAAAGCTCCAAGAAATGTTAATTTCTGTGGTTTAATTCCCAAGAGACCGCTCAGATGTTTACTTGACAGGAAGGATTTCTAAATCCAGTCAACCAAGAAGCAGTTATGTGTCTTTTAAAATGCAGGGGGAAAGATGGATCAATTATCTCATTGTTATCTCTCATGGCTCCAACAGAGTGCTTTCAAACAACAAAATTATCACAACCCTGGCTTAAAGATCTTGACTGGCTTTAATCTGCAATTCTAGAAGGAGGCAGCACCTTATCTTGTAAGTGGGCTGGGTGCAGGGCAGAGGGCAGGAGTCCTGGTTCTGTAAGTAGCAAGGAGCTTAGAGAAGTAGAAATAGAATAAAAAGCAAAACAAAGTTACTTTCCTGTGCAGGATTAAAATAGAGGGAAAGAATGAACTCTAGTGCCAATGGAAGCAGAGAGAGAGAAAGGAAGATAAAGAAATGCTGCTGGCTTGTCAGGTACCTGGAAAACTCACCCTGCCCCTTGTTTGGATGTTTTGGTTGTTTCCTAAGCCATACATATATATATATATATATATACATATATAATACATATATAACATATATACACACATATGTGTGTATAATATATATATACTTATTTAACGCAGGAAGGATTTATTGTGGCTCATTGTTTCTAAGGTTTCAGTCTGTGGTCCCCGAGGTCTGGGCTGGTGAGGGTAAAGTCATGGCAGGGCACATGTGGTAGAACAAATTGGCTCATCTCAGACAGCGGGACAAAAGCTTAGGCCATATTTTAATTGCCTCATTTTCTTCTGGCCCTTGAAGCTGGTTGTATTGACTCGCATAGAGATGGCATCACGTCACATAAACGAGAGGAATCTTGAGTCTTTCTTCTTTCCTCATGCATGACCCTCCTTAGAAAATCAAAATGAGGTGGCTGGGGATATGGCCTAGTGGCAAGAGTGCTTGCCTTGTATACATGAGGCCCTGGGTTCAATTCCCCAGCACCACATATACAGAAAATGGCCAGAAGTGGCGCTGTGGCTCAAGTGGCAGAGTGTTAGCCTTGAGCAAAAAAAAGCCAGGGACAGTGCTCAGGCCCTGAATCCAAGGCCCTGGACTGGCCAAAAAAAAAAAGAAAATCAAAATGATCCCAATTTTTTTCCAGTTCAGGTAGTTCCTTCACAGTGGGGTCTCAGGAGTGGGGGAAGAGAGGTGATTAGTGTTTAGTCGATGGGTTTGAAAGGTCTCTCCTGTAATCCTTCATAAATGCGGGAACAGAGAGGTTAAATTACTTGGCAGCAGGCCACAGAGCTGGGCCATGGTAGGCCTGAACCGTGAGCCCGGGAAACCTCATGCCTAGAACCTGCTCCGTATTGATTAAGGTATATTGCGTCTAAGCATATCTGCAGCCCTTCGATTTTAATAAAACACTGTTAGAACGTGTAACCAAATATATATATATATATGTATATATATATATATACATACATATATATATATTTTTTACTTTGGGTGGCCTAAGTATCTATGTGGGTTATTCTTCCTGTTTTTCTCATGCAGTTTTTGTATGGGTAGGAAGTGATCATTGATGTCAAGACCAAAAATGGAAAGAAAACAAAATGAAAACAGAAATCATTCAATCGCCAACTAAACAAGTTGTTCTGTGCACAATGGGCTTCCAAAAGTCATTGGAGAAGCCAAAGCTTGCGTGCTAGCATAAAGCAGGCCCTAAGAGCCCCAACTCCATTTGCAGTGACCTTTTATTTGTGGAATGCACCCAGATCAAGAAAAAAGGGTTCCACGTTTCCAAATATTAGTGCATGCGGGGTTTGGTCATACATTCATGTTTATAGCTAAAAAGGAATATTGGAGATGAACCTACACCAAATCACAAATGGCCAGCAGGGGTCTCCCTTTCTTCCTAAAGGTGGGCCCTGTCCTTGACCTTACAGAACTCTGTCTGTAATACATCTTTCGACCTTGCTTATCATTTTTGTTGTTGCTGTTGGAGATTCTTTAATTCTAAATAAATGTAGATTATATATGTGTATATATATGCACACACATATTAATATTCAAATATCCAATCTTCTGGGGAGGATTTTGTGTTGTAATTAGAAACCATCGGTCTATTTTCAGCTCATATCGGGATTCATCCATATTTCCCCTAGAATTTCTGCAGCTGCATCTATTACCTTGAGATTACTGACATCTTGGAGGTTCACATGGGATTTCTTTTGCTCTGTTGCATTTCACTGGTTTGGGTGCACTTCTCTTTCAGCTTTCTCTCTAATCGCCGATGCTCTAATCCCCGTGTCCCCCTGTATCATGACGTGGTTTTAGTTTTCTTTTGTGCTGAGTGTGGAGCATACTAGAGAGGGAGCTTCAAGCCTTGGCCTTCTTTCTCTTGCTGTTTGAGGATGTGGGGAAGCACAGCCAGTATTGTCTACTAGAATTATAATGTCTCCGGATATGCATCCTTACATGTTCTCATGGCCACATCAAAGCAAGGTTGAAAGGGCTAAACACAGTAGTTCTTGCTTGTAATCCCACCCATTTGGGAGGTGGCGATAGGAGGATCATAGTTCAAGGATAAACCCTGGGCAGAAAACTTTATGGAGGTCATATCTCAAATCACAAGCTGGGCACGGTAGGTAGCATGTGCCTGAAAGCTTAGCTTCTAGGGAGGTAGCTATGGGAAGATCAGCCTCTGAACCTTGCTTGGTCGAGAAGCGTAAGGACCTCTGTGAAAAATAATTCAAAGCAAAACATCTTGGAGTGACAAGGCTTTCAAATACCTGCCTAGCAAGCATGAGGCCCTGATTTCATATCTCTGTACTGCTAGAAATAAAGACAGACATACTTGCACTTAATCACCATGGTCTATTTTATTTAATTCAACATATGCAAAAAGGAGATCTTCTCAGTGTATCATTAAGATGAATTGTATTCAATTTTTTTTACATCTTCTTTTCATATTAAATCTTCCCAATCTGATACTTTCCACAAATAGCACATACAGTTCAACCTCAACTTAGCCGCATTTCTTTGTAACTTTTAGGTCTCACTACTGTTGACAGAGGCTGCAAACTTCTCTGGTGACACACAGTTGTCTTCATTTGTGGCATTTAAGAAAGTAAAGACCCACGACACACCTTCGAAGAGCCCTAGGTCCCTCAGACGAGGAAAAGCGTGTACAAACACAGCAATCCGTTTCTTATCCTTCAGGAAGGAAACGGAGTGCGATACCACCATCTCCAGTCAATTGTGAACTGGAACAGTAAGATCTTAAGCATCCAGAACAGACTGCAATAGCACGTGGAAGTGCTAAGATAGCATCGACCGCAGGATCGAGCCCAGGGAGCCCGCGTTCCTCCTCCTGACTCCCCACACGTTGGTCCTCAGGGGTCCTAGTGCTATTCTTCCGAGAGGGGCCCGGGTGTTAGGCGGCTGCCCGCGTCCCTTCCTGCCCTGGCGGAGAAGCTGCTTGACAGCCAAGGACGAGCAGCTGCAGGCGCCGGCGAGCGTCTGCGGGGCCGTCTCGTCTCCCAGCGCCGCGCTCTGTTTGGGCTGAGATATTCTGGTAGTAAATGCCTGTTGACTCGGCTGAACCCTCTGAGCCAGTAGCAGCCTCCGCGCACGCCGTCTGAAGCTGGAGCTTGTGCGGCTGAGCACGGCATTCTGTGTCTTATTCTGACAGCCATAGATGAGAGAGAGAGAGAGAGAGAGAGAGAGAGAGAGAGAGAGAGAGTTGGTCTCCTGGGTTATTCATGCTGAGTGTCCATGCAAAGTAACTTCTCTTTCCTCCTGGAACTTGAGATGAAGGCTAAAGGCAGGCCAGGTGTGACTGGTGCTCAGCGGCAATTGCAGCCCTCGAGAGGCCGAGGCAGGGCGTCCTGAGTCCCGAGCCACGTGGGGCTGCGTGGCAAGACCCTGCCTCCCGCAGAGCAAGGAGTCAAACTGGCATCAAGTGTCGGTATGTGGCACGCTGGCTCCGAGGGTTCGGGCAACCAGGACTGTGGCCACCAAGCCTTTGCCTTGTCCCAGCGGTGATGGACAACTCGAGCTTCTGGCTAACCATGGCTGGGGTTCCGATGCTCGCCCCGCGGACGCGGCTGGACTGACCCCCCGCTGCCCACACTGGCCGAGGCCTCGGGCGTGTGCGCCCCAATCCCCTCCGCCCAGCCGGATTGGGAGGCCACCGAGCGGGGCGCCCCTAAACTGAGCTGCCGTCTTCCCTCCCATGAGGTCATTAGAACTGGAAAGACGCCCGACAGGAGAGAGAGCAGGTAAGAACGTAGCGATCGCGTGGAGCGCGGCGTGGCCCAGGACTCTCCCTCGCGGGGTGCCCCCGGGGGCGTGAGCTCCCCAACTCGGTGCTTCCACGCCGCCCCCCCCCCCGGGGTCTGAGCGCTCCCCAGGGAAGGTGCAGGCGTCAGCGGTTCAGAAGCGGGCCAGGACCTCGCTCCGGGCGATCCTGGCGGCGCTATCTGCAGAAGCTGTCACGTCGAGTCAGGCTCAGAAAACCCAGGCGAGAAGCGGGGCGTGGGCGCCAGGGGAGGGAGGCAGGACCACAGCCCGTCCCCCCTCCCCGTCGAGCACCCCCCTCAAGCCCACAGCTTACGCCAGGCCAGAGGGGCCTGGGGGCGAGGGGCGGACTCGGGTCCCAGCAGCCACGTGGTCGGTGGGGTGTGCAGGTCTCCAGAGCTGGTGGCGGTCACTCTGGCCAAACGCGCACCCTCGTTCCTGCAGCCAGCAGTGGGGGGGGGGGTGTGTGTGAACTGGAGCGCCCCTCCTCCCGACACAGTGTGGCACGCAGGCCCTGCACTGGTCCGTGAATGCATTGCATCCTTGCATTGCATCGTTTCATCACTGAACGGATTCGTGACACTGGTAGATGTTGCCCCCCCTCCCCGGCCCCCGCCCCTTCCCAGGGCTCAGTTGGGAAAGTCTGTTTGTCATCCCCGTTCCGCAGCATCACCGTCGGCCCGGTGCCTGTAGTCCTCACTGCTGAGGAGCCTGAGCTCTGGGGCTGAGATCGCCATCCCGAGACCACCAGCGCGGAAAGTCCTCGAGACTCGCACCTAAGTAGCCGCCAAAAGAAGCTGGAAGGGGCCCTGCGGCTCAAAATGATCGACGACCAGCCTCGAACGGAAGAGCTCAGGGACAGCGCCCGGAGTTCAAAGCCCAGGACAGGAGCAAAAACCAAAGCCCAAACACGGCTAAGCCTTTAGAATGGACTTCTCCGTATTTCCCTTTACTCACGACGGGGAGAGGAGAAGCTCAAGTGTGGAGTGCAGCAGCCGTAGCATCATTTCAGAGGTCAGAGTTGGGTGTCTTTTTTTTTGGGGGGGGTCTATTTTTTGGAGGGGGGAGGGAGGGGAGGGCAGGGCTGCTTTGTTTAAAACAGCCCATCTCTGTATTGCACTTCTGCAATGTTCACGGTGGATTCTCAGTTCTGCCAGTTAATATCTTTTCTGTATTTAGTTACCATGTTCACCTTGTTTCCCTGATGAAAATGAACGGACAGTGTGTAAAACATTAGCAGAAAACCTTACGTGTTGTAAGTCAACTAAATCAACCAGTAACTACGGTCATCACTAATAATATGACACAGAGTTTTTGCTTTATCTCCTCGAATAACCAGTACCCCAGCCCAAGCTCAACCTATTGCAAATATAACAGGTAATTCCACAACCACCTTATTTAACAAAATCCGGGAGTATTAAGCCAAATTTCCACATTTTCAGCCTAAACTGTACGTATTTTTTTAAATTCCACCATATGAATTGGATTATGAAAAATATTTTCAAGGAAACAAATCAATCTCCCAAGTTCCAAGGGTAGCACAGAGCTCGGGTTAAAGATTTAAGCAAGGGGTTGAAAGCCTGGCATGTATCTGAAACCAGAGCTACTCCGAAGGCCGAGATCTGGAGGATATCTATTTTAATAGTTTCTCAGTTTGAAGCCCATCTGGACAGAAAAGTATGACAGCCTCTGTCTCCAAATAAGCAGCAAAATGGTAGAAGACCAGCAATGGGATGAAGAGTGATCGAGAGTTGATTCTTTAGTTAGTAGGTCGGTAGGAAGGCAGGCAGATAGGTAGATAGATAGTAAGAAAGACATCTTTAGATGCAATCCTGAGTGAGCTCGTTGCTGTTTCCATGGTGTTCCAGAACTACAGGTAAGCCCTAGAATGCTGACTTCATCCCTTTCAGAAAAGGGTGGAGGTGTCTAATTCTCCTTCATTCTCTGTACTGAAGAGAATGTGCAGCCTCAGGAATATACTCACCTTCAATGGTATTATGATAAAAAGGTGGTTTTTTTTCTTTTTACATCTCAGCTTCTTGACTGACTGGAAATACTAATACACAGCTCTGCTTTACGGAGTTAGCTACTAACTAGTCCCTTAGGAACACACTTTGTATACTGATTCACCACAGGTCTCGTCTTTTGGAATCAATCTTTATGTTTCCCTTCTGCCCCAGGCACGGTATATCTTTTCCCAGATATGTTCTGTTTCGCTGCAATAGCTTCCAGCCTCCTGTGTGGAGCTCATCGTTCTTTCAAAATTCAGCTCAAAAGTCCTAAATCTTCAACAAGGTGGCGATCTCCCCACCAAACCTCTACTGTGTTGAACATCTAGGACACTTTATTCAGCTTTATCTTTTGAAGAGCCTGTGCCCCAGAAGTTGCTCAAAGAATCTCCCTGGACCCCGTGTGAAGACGAGCAAGTGCGTACATCCTTCTAGTGACTTTGGAGAACCGAGGACATATGCCATTCCCCATTTGCGAATGCAGCGTGCTATGTGTGCAACTGGACGACCAGAAGCCTCGTATTCCTATAACAATGCATATTCTGGCTCCTTCATATTTACTTTTGCTCAGAAGGCTGGTGGATGTCAACATGTTGGGTGGGCTATATTTTCTCTCCAGGTTAATAAAACAGGGCAGGGTTTCCATTGATTTTACGTTTGCTGAGCGTTTCCTTGTGATATTTATGGCCTAATTATCTTTGTTGACAGTCTAATCTCTCAAGAACACCGCTGGGATTACCAGCACACTTGTGTAATACCGTATATTACGTGGATCGTGACACAAACCAATCCAGGATTGATTCTCTTTCTACCACCCAAGAGTTCCATGGTCCTGGGCAAATAGCTCAGCTTCCCCAAATCTCTCTTCTTGAGCTGTAAAATGGGAATAGTAATGATGTCAATCCCCAAAAGGTTGATTGTAAACCTTAAATGATTGTACACATTAAATGGGGTTCGCTATAGAGGACAAATGAAGCAGTATGTAAAGCTATAGTGCATGCTATAGAAATACTGGCTCAGGAGAGATACTATCAGCCCTTGCAAAGTATTATTATATTAATGTAATATAAATGCAGTTACACAGATAGGAGATGGCAGAGCTGGGAGCTGGGTCTGGGCGTCCGACTGTGTTATTATGTGCCAAGAAGGAGATGGAGAGAAAGGGGTGATGATGTCTCTGCCATGAGAAATTCCACAGACAGTGTGGGATTCAGGTGACACAGAAACACGTTCACCATCACGGCGACGAGAATCAGGCGGAGGAAGAAGCCACTGTCTGGAGGGGGGCAATGTGGAGGTGGCAGAAGGACCAAGATGCCCCGAAGGCCTTCCCAACAGGTCAGGCTTGTTCCGTAAGTGAGGAAAGGAGGGTCAGCCTTGGGCTTCATGAAGGCATTGGTGGGCTTGGGTGGCAAGCCTGGAGGGGGAGCACAGTGACGGCCTCCCTCAGGCGGGTGACGTGACTCCATTGATGCTGCTTGGCTGTTTTGATGTGGACAGGGCAGGCTGCAGGACAGGAACTGCCCAGGGGAGGGTGTTCAGAGACGCCTGTGGTCTGGGCTGGATTCTGGGAGCTGTGACATTTGGAATGTATTTTGTAAAGGGAGCGGATCGAACCCCCTGGTGGATTGATCGCATGTTGGGATGGGAAGGGCGCGGCAAAAACACAGTAGCCGGGCAACATCTAAGTCGCCTCTTGAATATTTGACTCCCTTCTAAAACAAAGCATGCGAGGTTATAGTGTGAAGGAGGCTTTAGGGATGGGGACACGGAGCGCTGTCTTTTGCTAAGACAGCGCGTCTGTAGATGCTACCGTAGGCGCGGGCGGCGCTTACCCACGAGGTACAGGCTAGACGTTGACTTCCGGGCGGTGAATGAGTTTAGACACAGACTGAACCAGAACCAGGGGCCGAATCCACCCCTCCCCCCACCCCGGATCACTTTAGCGATTGGAAATCCAGAAGATGAGGCCCTCTAGGAAGCACGAGAAGGAAGCACACAGAGAGGCTGTTTCCAAGAGCTGGATTAGGAAGAAATGAGGAAAATCAATCCCTGCATAGAATAATGGTCTCGCTTCAGACTAAGACCGAGGTGTCCCGTGACAGTGCTAATGACCGCAGCCACTACAGCACGGTGCCACCTGCGATGGTTTCCACAGGAAACATCCCTTCCAGGCTGGCGAGTGGAGCGAACACCGCCGTGAGCCAGCCAGCTGAGGGCGCTGTTGGGGGAGTTGGTTTGTAAACGTTGGAGAGTGGGGTCCAGGGTGAGGGGCATGCCTGTACATTATACCTGGTCCCCAGTTCCTCCTTAACTCGGCTTCCTGTCTACCACCCGTGCATAACATCCTCTACCAGAGGCCCGCCATGATGCTGCCTAAGCTCTGGTGGGGTGGGCAAGCAACCATGGGCCAAATCCTTTGCCATGAAGAGCCAAGATGAGTCTCTCCTCCTTGAACTTGCAGATGTCAGGCGTTCTCTTGGAGCAATGGGAGCCGGCACTGAGGGGATGCTACCGTGCCGCCAAGTGTGCTTTGTTCTGCTCAGCTGGAGCCAGAGTGTAGCGAAAAGCAAGGCTCCCTGCGCCTCCGCAGCCCGCAGCCCTCGTTCCGGTTCACATCCATGCAGCCTTCCTGGGGTGGAGCCAGCTCCTTAAAACCTGTTAGAGACCTTGACTCTCTTCAGCAAGGAAGGGAGGGAGGAAGGGAGAAAGGACGGAAGAAACGATTAGTGAAGGCAATGGCACGCATGCCTTCTCTACGCGATTCGCTCCTCTCCTTTTCACCATTCCAAGAATGACTAGCCCTGCGTCTGCAGGTTAGAAGTTCTGTGCTCAGAGAGGGCAAGCAAACCGTTCTAGGTTAATCATTTATTCACAGCAGATCTAATATTAATACCGATTGCTTTGACCTCCGGCCCGGTTTTATTCCCATCACAGTATGGTACTTTTTCAATGGGTTTCTCTCCTCAGACTCATTTTCTCATAGTTTCGTCTTGATGTAGCAGAGATAAATCTCTCATTTATTACCAGTGTGGAGGAGAGAATCCTGTCTCCCATCCAAATTGGTGTCCAGGAAGCATTTGCTTCACTGGAATTGGGCTTTGTGGATTGGGATAATTTGGCGAGTGAGTTACATAAGATATAGCTCAGGGCAGGCGCTGGTCTCAAATTAATTATGTCAGCTAAAACACTGAAGAACAGCGGCACTGTCACTATTAAACATGTTCTTTCCCACTTCAATGCTATTCCTTGCCTCTCACCAGAGCGTTTTGACAGGGATAGGTCTATTTTAAAGGGAGCAAACAGAACTTTCAACAGAGCCACAGTGTTACAGTGTTCTAAGGGAAATTGTTAATTTCTTTTTTTTTTTTTTTTCTCAAATTTTTATTATCAAACTGACGTACAGAGAGGTTACAGTGTCATACGTTGGGCATTGTATACATTTCTTGTACTGTTTGTTGCCTTGTCCCTCATGCCCCCCTCCCTCCCCCCTTTCCCTCCCCCCCCAGTTGTTCAGTTCACTTACAGCAAACAGTTTTACAAGTATTGCTTTTGTAGTTATTTCTCTTTTTTTACCCTGTGTCTCTCGAATTTGGTATTCCCTTTGAATTTCCTACTTCCAATACCAGTAAACACGGTTTCCAATATACTCAGATAAGATTACAGAGATAGTGTAGGTACAAACATAGGAAGGTGATACAAAACATCATCAATAATAGAAACTACACATACACATAGGACATTGAAAGTAGTTATAACTGTGATATATCACTTGTTTCCATATCATGGAGTTCATTTCACTTAGCATCATCTTATGTGTTTCTAAGGGTATAGCTATTGGGCCTTGTGATGCTCTGCTATGGCTTGCCTAAACCTGTACTAATTATTCCCAATAAGGGAGGCCATAGAGTCCATGTTTCTTTGGGTCTGGCTCACTTCACTTAGTATAACTTTTTCCAAGTCCTTCCATTTCCTTACAAATGGAACAATGTCATTCTTTCTGATAGAGGCATAAAATTCCATTGTGTAAATGTACCACATTTTCCTGATCCATTCATCTATGGAGGGGCATCTGGGTTGGTTCCAGCTTCTCGCTATGACAAACTGTGCTGCGATGAACATTGTTGTGCTGGTGGCATTACTGTGATTTTGTTTGTGGTCTTTTGGATAGATACCCAACAGTGGGGCTGCTGGGTCATAGGGGAGTTCTATATTGAGCCTTCTGAGGAATCTCCATACTGCTTGCCAGAGTAGCTGAACCAGTTTACATTCCCACCAACAATGAAGTAGGGTTCCCTTTTGGCCACATCCCCTCCAACAATTGTTATTATTAGTTTTCTTGATATATGACATTCTTGCTGGGGTGAGATGGAATCTCAATGTTGTTTTGATTTGCATTTCCTTTATGGCCAGTGATGTAGAGCATTTTTTCATATGTCTATTGGCCATTCTCATTTCCTCATCAGAGAAGTTTCTTTGTAAGTCTTTAGCCCACTTGATGAGGGGGCTATTTGTTCTTTGCAGTTTTGTTTTGGAAGAAGGTAATTTTTTTAGTTCTTCATATATTTTAGAGATGAGGCCTTTGTCTGTTGAATGTCCGGTAAAGATTTTCTCCCAGTCTGTGGGCTTTCTGTTTATCTTGAGAGCTATGTCCTTTGCCGTGCAGAAGCTCTGAAGTTTGATGCAGTCCCATTTGTCCAACCTTTCTTTGATTTGTAGCATTTCAGGGTCTTTGTTAAGGAAGTTCTGTCCTGTGCCAAGGAGCCCAAGTGTTTCTCCTACTCCTTCCTTTAGTGTCTTCAGGGTGCCTGTTTTGATTTCAAGGTCTTTAATCCATTTGGAATTGATTTTGGTGCAGGGTGATATATAAGGATCTAGTTTTAGTTTGTTGCATGTGTTGAGCCAGTTTTGCCAGCACCACTTGTTAAAGAGGCTATCTTTCTTCCATACTATTCTTTTAGCTCCTTTATCAAAGATTAAGTAGGCATAGTTCTGTGGGTTTAATTCTGGGTCTTCAATTCTGTTCCATTGGTCTTCAGGCCTGTTCCGGTGCCAATACCAAGCTGTTTTTATTACTATAGCTTTATAATACAGCTTGAAGTTGGGTATTGTAATTCCTCCAGCACTGTTCTTTCTGCTTAGGAGTGTTTTTGCTATTCTAGGTCTTTTATTATTCCATATGAATTTCTGGATTGCTTCCTCTATTTCATTAAAGAATGGTGTTGGGATATTAATGGGTATTGCATTGAATTTGTAGATAGCCTTTGGCAATATTGCCATTTTGATTATATTAATCCTCCCAATCCAGGAGCATGGGAGGTTTTTCCATTTTCTTAGTTCTGACTTAATTTCATTTTTCAAGCTTTTAAAGTTCTCTTCAAAGAGGTCTTTCACTTCTTTGGTTAAGGTTATTCCTAGGTATTTTATGTTTTTGGGGGCTATTGCAAAAGGAGTTGCTTTCCTGATTTCAGCCTCGGTCTTCGGGTTGTTAGCATAGAGAAAGGCCGTTGATTTTTGAAGGTTTATTTTATATCCTGCAACTTTGCCAAAGTTTTGTATCAGCTCTAGTAGCTTGGGGGTAGAGTCTATGGGATTCTTTAGGTATAGGATCATGTCATCTGCGAAGAGAGAAAGTTTAACTTCATCTTTTCCTATTTGGATCCCCTTTATATTCTCTTCTTGCCTAATTGCTCTGGCTAGGAATTCTAGTACTATGTTGAAGAGCAGGGGAGAGAGTGGACATCCTTGCCTTGTTCCTGATTTTAAAGGGAATGGCTTTAGTTTTTCACCATTTAGAGTTATGCTTGCTGTTGGTTTGTCATAAACTGCCTTGATTATATTCAGGAATGTTCCCTGGAATCCCAGTTTTTCCAGGGCTTTTAGCATAAATGGGTGCTGGATTTTATCGAACGCTTTTTCCGCATCCAGCGATAAAACCATGTGGTTCTTTACCTTGCTCTGGTTGATGTGGTGGATTACATTAATTGACTTGCGTATATTAAACCAGCTTTGCATCCCTGGGATGAATCCAGTTTGATCGTGGTGTATGATTTTTTTGATGACCTGTTGAAGTCGATTGGCCAGAATTTTGTTGAGAATTTTTGCATCTATGTTCATCAGGGAGATTGGTCTGTAGTCCTCTTTCCGTGATGAGTCTCTGCCTGGTTTTGGGATGAGGGTTATACTGGCTTCATAAAATGAGTCTGGCAGTGAACGTTCTCTTTCAATTTCATTGAAGAGTTTGAGAAATATTGGAGTGAGTTCTGTTTTGAAGGCCTTGTAGAATTCTGCGGTGAATCCATCTGGACCTGGGCTTTTCTTGGATGGGAGATCATTTATTGCTGTTTCTATTTCAATACTGGATATGGGTCTGTTTAGAAGGTTTAAGTCTTCATAGTTGAGTTTGGGGGTATCAATTTTTTCTAGGAAATCATCCATTTCTTCCAAGTTCTCGAATTTGTTGGCATAAAGGTTTGCAAAATAGTCCCTTATTATTTTCTGAATTTCGGTTATTTCTGTGGTGATGCTACCTGTTTCATCTCTTATCTTGTTTATTTGAGTGTGCTGCCTTCGTTCTTTGGTCAGGTTTGCCAGGGGTCTGTCTATCTTGTTGAGTTTTTCAAAGAACCAACTCTTTGTTTTGTTGATTCTTTCGATGGTTTTTTTCGTCTCTAATTGATTTAATTCTGATTTGATTTTAATTATTTGCTTCCGTCTATTGACTTGGGGTTTGGCTTGCTGTTCTCTCTCCAGAAAATTAAGGTGCTTCCTTAAATTACTGAGTTGCTGTTTCTCCAGTTTGTTGATGTATGTACTCAGAGATATAAATTTTCCTCTGAGTACTGCCTTTGCTGTGTCCCAAATGAGCTGGTACTTTGTGCCCTCAACTTGGTTGAAGTCCATAAACATTTGAATTTCTGTTTTAATTTCTTCAATGATCCACTGATGGTTCAGCAGTGTGTTCTTTAGTCTCCATGAATTGTGGGATTTTCTGTGGTGGCTGAATGAGTTGAGCTCTAATTTTATTCCATTGTGGTCTGAAAGAATGCAGGGAATGATTTTGATACTTCTGAATTTGTACAGCTTTTCTTTGTGCCCTAAGATGTGATCTATTTTGGAGAATGTTCCGTGTGCTGCCGAAAAGAATGTGTATTCTGTCCTTGCTGGGTGGAATATTCTGTAGATGTCGATTAAGTCTAGTTGGTCTATGCAATTGTTTAGTTCTGTGGTTTCTTTGTTCAGTTTTTGGCGTGTTGATCTGTCCAGAGGTGATAGTGGAGTGTTAAAGTCCCCCACTATCATTGTGTTTGGGCCTATGAATGTTTTTAGAGCCAGTAGTGTTTGTTTGATGAAGTTGGGTGCTCCTGCATTTGGCGTGTAGATATTTAGGATGGTTATTTCTTCCTGTTGGAGAGATCCTTTTACTAGTATGTAGTAACCTTCTTTGTCTCTTCTTACCTTTTTTAATTTGAAGTCAATTTTGTCTGATACTAGGATTGCAACTCCAGCCTGCTTATGGGGGCCATTTGCTTGATAGATTTGTTTCCAGCCTTTCACTTTTAGAAGATGTTTACTTTTGCTGGATAGATGTGTCTCTTGGAGGCAGCAGAAAGATGGATCTTGATTTTTGATCCAACTTATGAGCCTATGTCGTTTGATTGGAGAATTAAGTCCATTAATGTTGACAGTTAGGATTGAGAGGTGATCGTTTGTTCCTTTCATTATCACTGTCTTGTTTAAAGCTGTGTCTTCCCATTTCTTGATCTAGTGTTTACTAATTAGGGTTCATTTCTCTGTCTGTGTTGGGATCCTGATTATTTTCCCTGTATAGTACATCTTTAAGGATTTTGTGTAAAGCTGGTTTGGTGGAGATATATTGTTTCAGTTTTTCCTTATTGTGGAAGACTTTTATTTGACCTTCGGCTATGAAGGAGAGTTTGGCGGGGTACAGAATTCTTGGTTGGTAGTTATTTTTATTTAGAGTTTGGTATACTTCATTCCAGGCTCTCCTTGCTTTCATGGTCTCTGCTGAGAAGTCTGGGGTAATTCTGATTGCTTTTCCTTTATATGTGATTGTTTTCTTTGCCCTAACAGCTTTGAGTATTTTTTCCTTGCACTCTGCTGAAGCTGTTTTGATCACAATGTGTCGGTGGGAAGTCCTATTCTGGTCTGGTCGATTTGGGGTTCTAAATGCTTCTTGTATCTGTATAGGCCTTTCCTTCTGGATATTTGGGAAGTTCTCAGCTAATATTCTGTTAAATAGGTTGCCTATCCCATTAACCTCTTTCTCCAAGTTTTCCTCAATACCTATTATCCTTAAATTGGGCTTCCTGATTGTGTCTTGAATCTCCTGTAGCGATCTGTTTTGTTGCTTGGACTGGATTTGTATTGATTTTTGATCTTTCTCCATAGAATCTAAGGAATCTTCAGCTCCTGAGATTCGATCCTCTGCTTCAGTTAGTCGGGACTGTAGGCTAACTACTTGATTTCGAATCTCTTTTCCTTCTGACTGGTCTTTCCTGATGTTTTCCATGTCATTTCTTAGGTCCTGTATGGCCTTCTTTACTTCATTAACTTCATTACTTTGGTTTTGAGTGTTGTCTCTCAAATCTTTAAGTTGGGTAGCTATCTTTTCATTTGACTCTTGAAGCTCACTTATCTTTCTATTTGTGGATGCCATGAAATTCTCCATTAATTTTTGCTTTGCCTCCTCACGCTCTAACATAATTGACTGAAGAGATTCAAACTTTTCATTTATCATGTTTATCAGTAAACTTTGTAGAGCATTTTGGGGGTTTTCTTCTATGTTTTTGATTGACTGCTCTGCTTCCTGCTTGTTTTGGGTGGGGGATAAGACTTCATTATTTGCCATCTTTCTTGTGTTTCTTCTGCCCATTTGAATTGGGAATGCCAGTCTACCAGCACCTGTGAGCACTGTTTAAGACCCAAAGCAGCCCTTACCAAGCACTGTTGTGTAAATCTTACAATTTCACAATTATAAACAGATAACTTGTATACCTGTCTATAAAGTTAGATTTGGTGTTCCTAAAGAATACAATTTCAATATAACATCTGATCCTGGGCCCTGTATTCAGTAGTTACTTATTTACTGTTACAACCTTATACGCAATTCTTATTTTTATATTAAGTTCTATTAGGACTGGCTTTCTCTATGAACCCCTTTGATTCACTCGTATTAAGCTGGGATATCCTCTATCCAATAACCAGGAGTCAATGGAACCTGGAGGTCCAGGCAGTAAGTCCGGAGGGTAAGTTGGAGGTAGTAAAGAGAATAGAGTAAAGTGTATTGGGGGCGGGGGGTGGTGATTTTGGTTTAGTTTCAGTGACGTGGAAATGTGGAGAAGAGTAGAATCAGTAGAAAGAACATTCATAAAATGACAGACACTGGAGAGTTAGCAGAAAAGGGTGTAGGTGTTATTTATAGGAAAGTAATTTTTATAGGAAGAGGACGCAACGAGAGAAATGAAGTAAAAAAACTGGAAGACAGATATACAAAACAGAGAAAAATTATTTAACACGGAAGTATAAGTAAATAAAAAGGAAAATAACAGAAAAGGAACAAACCTAGCAAATAAACAAACACAAAAAAAACTTGATAAAACAAACCAGTAAAAATGGAAAACAAACAAACAAAAAAACAAAACAAAACAAAAAACAGCCAATGATGTTTCAGGTGTGAAAAAATTAAAAAGAAAATTTAAAAGAAAAGTTAAAAAAAAAAATGTTTGAAAAGAAAAAGAAACCAGTCTCTCGTTTCCCTGCAATGGACTGCAGTCTATTTTCCTGATTGGCTGGTTTGACTTGATTTCAGTTGGCAAGGGGTGGTTCTGTTCTGACTTTCTCCCCTGTTGGTGCAATCGTGGGTCTCTGAGGTTCGCACAGCTTGCAGGCAGGCCTTGGGCGTCCTCTGTCGATGGGGACGTGGGCAGTCACAGGAACTGTGGCTCCTCTGTCTGCTGTTGGGCCGCTGCCTTTGATGCCTGGACTTGACTAGACTGTGAACTCAGCAGAGCGTGGCGCCTCTGGCCTGTTTTGCTCCACTAAGAGTTGCTTGCCTGAGGGAGGCGGCCTCCTTGGCATAGGTAGCTATGGAATGCAGCTCCGTTTTGGGCTGGGAATTAGTTTCCTCTGTGACGGGACCGTTTAGCTGTCCCCGGAACTGTTTGTTCCTCCGTCTGTTGTTTCCGCGCCCCTGGTAGCTGCTCGCAGCTTTTGCTTTAAGTTTAGAAGTTCCGGCGGGCAGGGCGGGGCTTCTCTGGCTAGGCCCCGGACTCGCCTCCCACCAGGGCAGGGGGCGTTCTTCTGGGCGGAGCTGGTTCTCACTGATTCCGCCCCTCCTGCCCTTTTCAAAGATGGCTTTTTTGACTTCGCTTTCCCCAGGCCCGCTTCAGTTCCAGTCTGGTCTGACCCTATGCCAGTGGCAAAGATGGCGCTTTGCTCTGGCGGTGGGGACAGGGATCCCTTCCAGAAGCTGGACTGTGGGCACAAGCGGGAGTAATTTTTTTTTTTTTTTTGCGGGGTACTCACGCTGTCTCTGCGATGTCAGGTCCTCCGTGCTCGGCTGCCGTCTGGAATATTTCTCGCTTTAGCTGCGCGGAGTGCTGGGGGCTGTGCCCGGCACTGTGCCGGAGCCGGCTCTGGCGCGGCGGCGGGACGCCGCCCAGAGCTCAAAACTGTGTTTTCAGACCAGCAAAGTCGATTTTTCCTTCCTGTAGAGAATCCCTGTACTGTTAGAACTTACTTTGGCTGTCTATCTCGGAGAAACAGTTTCTATGAGGTGAGAAAACTACGGTATCGGAGGGAGCTCTGCAGGGCACAGCCGCTCCTCCGCCGTCTCCTCTTGCTCTCTCAATTGTTAATTTCAAAATGGAAGTTCACCTCTGAAAACGCCAGACGATAATTCATAATAATTTCTCAGAGAATGAAATTAGGAAGCCCCTTAAAAGATCTGAAATGAGGCTTCCTCTTGTAACAAGATGAGTACTAAGTGGTGCCAAAGATTATATTATGCTATGCTCTAGAGGCTAGTGAACTAATAATATATCTAGTCATTATGAGAGTTTGGGACTTAGAAGCGTGTTTATTAAATTCATTGCTAGAACCCTTCGAAACTCAGACTGAAAAGGAAGCAGGAAATCATCTAGAAAAGTTGTTCCAACTCAGAAATCATTGGGACAGTGCAAGGGAAATCGTTTCAGTGAAGTCTGAGTTGTGGGGATGCCCGGGAGACAGAGATGGACTACAGGCAGAATAGGACCGGCTGGTCTACCCAGCCCTAATGGCAGGATTGCCTCCGCTCTTCTCATGCCTTGTGTTTCTGGCACACAGTGAGACTTCAGGAACTAGTTTTGGGAGGAAGCTCTTGGGAGCAGATACATTCAAGGGTGTGGACTTAGAGAAAAATGGCTTGGCACAACCCGATGTGAAGATTTTTGTCTGTGCCATCGTTCGATCACTGTGACAGACTCCCTGAGATAAATCAGTTTAGAAGCAAGAAAGGTTTATTTGGAGTCATGGCTTCGGAGGTTTCAATCCAGAGTCACTTGGCTCTGTTGTTTCAGAGCCTGTTGTGAGATAGACCAGCAGCATGGTGGGGGAGGTCATGTGGAACCAAGCTGATCACCCCAGGAATCAGAGAGAGAGAGAGCGAGAGAGACAGAGACAGAGACAGAGAGACAGAGAGACAGAGAGAGACAGAGACAGAGACAGAAAAGAGACAGAGACAGACAGAGACAGACAGACAGAGAAGACAGAGAGACAGAGACCCAATGTGACCCAATGGCCTCCCCAGTCCCCATCTCTCCACACCATCAAATTGAGGACCACGCATTCAGCCCACCAAGTTTGAAGGGCCATTTCAAACCCCAAACAGCTTAGACATAGAAGGGTTTCGGCATGTGGCTTGGCTAGCTGTTACCTCAGGTGAATTTTGCTCCAAAATGTTTGGTTAGTTCAGTTTTGGGCTTACAGGCAAATCACTGGTGATTGCAGGAATAAAGAAAACCAACAGAAAAAAAAAACACCTATGAATTTCTCAGTTGTAAATGCAAATTGGGCAACAGACCAAAAGGGAACATTGATAAAGTGACTCTATACTTCATGAACTGAATATCCTTTACCTGAGATGTTTAGCTATTAAACCTGTACATAAGCATTGTTACAAAATGAAGCAGGTCACCAATGAAGCATAGAGGCTTTTAAAAATCCCTCTCACATAAAATGTCACTTCCAGCCAAGTTGAATATCTCTTCTTAAAAAATATCATTAAGCAAAATAAAATGGCAATAAATCCCAATTTCCCCTTAATAGCTCTTATTTTATCTCCCCACCCCCATTCTGCAAAGATGCATGTATACATGAATGGTCTATGTGGGAAAAACCAGCAATGACTGCTCGTCATTTTAGCATTAAATTATTTTTCAGAACAAGACACTTTGATTTTTACATTTTTCCAACTGACCAGGAGTTAACAGTTGTCATCTTACTATTTTAATATCACTAGTTTCATTTTTTTCACTACAGGCTTAAAAAATACAGAGACACAAAATATTTAAAAGTTGGTGACTGATTGTCTCCTCTTTATTGTTGAAAATCCTGCTCCAGGTTTGCACTGGGCCTCTGTTTCAATGGATGCTGCAGAGGAAACCCACAACAAAGTCACGGTTATGTCAGTCTGTTGATCTGCTGGACAGTATTTGGAACTCCTGACGTCTCAAGAAAGATCCATTTTTTGCTGCTCCTTCCTGGCCGACAGCAATTACAATCAGTAGAATGAGTAGAAATGTTTTTGACTTCTGGAAATATGTTTTCCTCTAAATAAAGAGCTCATGATCACATAGCACTATTTCATGGACTGTGTATTCTCTTTAGTCTTTTAAAATCCTATTGTATGTGAAAACAAATCCACATCCTGTGTGGAAAACACAGCCAGTGTTGTTATTTATACAAAAATAAAAGTGAAGTTTGTATATATATATACACACATACTGGGCCTGGGAGCTGTCCTTGAGCTTTTATGCTCAAAGCTAGCACTCTACCACTTGAGCCATAGCTCTACTTCTGGCTTTTTTTTTATAGTTAATTGGAGGTAAGAGTCTACAGACTTTCCTGCTCTGGCTGGCTTCGAGCCATGGTCCTCAGATTTCATTTTCCTGAATAGCTAGGACTGCAGGCGTGAGTCACTGGTACCTGGCTTGGGATGATAGTTTTTGAGCAGGAAGAATTTCTCACAGTTCTTTTTTTTGGCAATGGAATCCATAAGATGGATGTGAACAGGAGTGGATAAATCTATACTTGAAAGTTTACTTCACACCCTGATGGCAAAAGATGACAGATCGGGTCCCCAAAGGAAATCCATCAATACTATAAAATTTCGCTCATTTTAACCACAGGCTACACTGAAGGGAAGATCACAGAAAGGAAAACGCCTTGAGGCAAATATTTTCAGGCAGTTTGTTTTAGGAAAACAAATACATACTACCAGCCATGGGTTGAATCTCAAACCCTGCCAGCATTGGTAAGTCTTCTAGTCTTCGTTCAAGGTGAGCCTCGGGGGATTAGAGTAAATTTCCCATCATGCCCTGTGATGTCCCTGGGGATGGCCTATCGCGGTCCCTTCCAGATGTTCTTTAGGTTCACTCCACTTTGGTGAACATTTCCACACCCATTTGTGTGCCTGTCCCCTACAGCCGGGCTTGGACACTCACGTCTCAGCACCTGGAGAGCTAGCTGGTTTTCCAGACCCACGTTCAAGAATTCCCAAGGCATTCCATTGGTCAGACACAGTTCCGATTTCTCTGCCACACACGTGATGCCTTCGCAAGCGTTTGTCCCCTACAGCTCCATAAAACACGTGAAAGTGACCCAAGACAGCCTCAGCCTATTTAGGTATAAACATTTTTTTTCCCTTTAAAATAGTCATGTAATTAGTAGCCTACAATCATTGCTTTGCTGTTCCAGATCACTAAGGAGATTATACAGTTTATACAGAAACGCATTTATAAGAGCCTGGCTCAGTTTCCCCCATACCAGTTTTGGGCCTCTCTTTTGAGTATGCAAGCTGAAACTGGAGTTGAGGTTTTGAGAATTGAATCTATGTCCCCAAGTGCGTCTCACCGTTCCTCCTGGGGCCACCGGAACAGCTGTGCTGAGAAAGGAGGAATAGAAACAGGATTATAATGTAGTCATGATCACTGCCCGCACTGAAAAACAAAGCTGTTCTTGCCCTTTGAACAGCTTAGGATTTTGATACACAGTGCTGTTTGGGGCTGTCAGAAGAAATAAGTTAGAGAAAGTTAATATTTACCAAAGAGCATTGCTTAAATGTGTAAGTTTCACCAGCGTTCATATTTTTTTTGGAGTAATCTTTTTACAGCATTTTTTTTTGCTTTTGCAAAATGAGAAAAACATTTTGTGTTACTTACTTTTATTTGCTCATGTTCAGATAGTTTGATCCATTATGTGTTATTTACATAAGTGACCCATTTCTGACAACCTTCTCCTTTCATCCATAAAATAGTATTCTAAAATGAAATTTAGCGCATTTTTTTTTTTAATAATGGAGGCTCTTTCGACACTTAATGCACTCAGCTTAATGGTAGCCCCAGGAATGCCGACACCTGTATGAATTAATATTTTCCAAAGAAATAAAACTGATGAGTACTTAGAGACATAGGAGCAGATGCATTATGGGAACTGGCTGTCACGGTGCAAAGGCTTCCGTGGCTCACCACCTCCACTCTTCCAAGTCAGGAAATCTGGTAGGGTCACTCGGTTGAGTCTGAAGGCCTGAGAATCAAAGGGCGAGAAGTGTTAGGGAACAAAGCCTTGAGACGCAAGAGCACCAATGTTGAAGGCAAAGGAAAGATGCTTGAAAGCAGGAGAGACAGAGAGGGGGGAAGGTGGGGGGAGAGAGAGAGGGAGGGAGAGAGAGAGAGAGAGATCCTGCCCTTTCTCCATCTCTTGGCCGTGTCTGGGCCCTCTGTGGTTTTGACACAAACAGCCCCTTAAATATCAAAACCGGGAAATGGCAATGATATGAAAGTCATATCTGACTCATCACCTTTTCCAGAATGTTCTCTGACTTTATAAAGTTTTGCTCATGTTGATAGATGTTTCCTTTGTTTCATCCAGGAGATGTTTGTTGAGAGGGACTTCCTTTTCTTTTCTTTTTTTTTTTGGCACAGCATGTGAATTTCAAGAACGTTGTGATCTCAGAATACTAATTAGATAAGAAGATACTAATGTGTTATCACAGGTAGCTTGTTGCATGTCTATCATCCCAGCTCCTTGGGAGGCTGAAATCGGAAGGATGACAGTTCAGACAACCTAAAAATATAAGTTGGTGAGGTCCCCAGCTTGAGAATCAAACCCGGCTTGCTGGTGAATGTCTGCAACTCCAGCTGCGTGGAAGATATGGGTTGGAGGCTTATGGCCTAGTTTAGACCTGGGCAAAACATGTAAACCATTTGAAAAACAACTAAAGAAGAAAGAAATGTATCCAATGCCTAACGTATAAAACTGTAACCTCTCTGTACATCAGTTTGATAATAAAAATTTGAAAAAAAAATGGGCTGGGGATATAGCCTAGCGGCAAGAGTGCCAGCCTCGGATACACGAGGCCCTAGGTTCGATTCCCCAGCACCACATATACAGAAAACAGCCAGAAGCGGCGCTGTGGCTCAAGTGGCAGAGTGCTAGCCTTGAGCGGGAAGAAGCCAGGGACAGTGCTCAGGCCCTGAGTCCAAGGCCCAGGACTGGCAAAAAAAAAAAAAAAAAAAAAGAGGTAGAGTGCCCTCCTAGCATATGTGAGACCTAAAATTTGGACCCAATTATCATCAAACCAAAATAAAGCATACAGAAAAAAAAATTCATAGTCTTAAATTTAGGAGCAAGAGAAGAAATGAGCCAGAGGCCCTAGAATTTCCAATCCTTCACATTCCTTATGAAATCCCCACTGTTTCTATAGACCCTCTTTATGTTTTTGTATCCCCTTCATTTTCTGTAGTTGAATGGATAGTAATAGCATTTTCTTTCTTTTCCTCCCTCCCTCCCTCCTTTCCTCCCTCCCTCCCTCCCTTCCTCCCCCCTTTCTCTCTCTCTTCCTTCCTTCCTTCCTTCCTTCCTTCCTTCCTTCCTTCCTTCCTTCCTTCCTTCCTTCCTTCCTTCCTTCCTTCCCTCCCTCCCTCCCTCCCTCCCTCCCTCCCTTCCTTCCTTCCTTCCTCCTTCCTTCCTTCCTCCCTCCCTCCCTTCCTCTCTCCCTCCCTTCCTTCTTTCTTTCTCTCTTATCCTCTTTCTTCTTTCTTGCTCTGAGGCTTGAACCTAGGCATCTCATCCTTGCTTGTTCATTGTCAATAGTCTGTTACGTGACCCAAGTTCCTGACATTTTTTCTGGTTACTTGAAGATAGAGCTTTACAGACTTTGCATCCTGAGACGGCTTCAAGCCTCCATCCTGTGAGTCTCAGTCCCCCGAGTAGCTAGGATTACGAACAGCTACAGCACTTGGCCAAAATAGAACATTTTGTATGACCTTTTGTCATTGCTTGCAAATAAGTGACTGCTTGTCATGCATCTCAGCAGAATTCCAAAAAGAAATAGATACCAAAGAGTTTTACATTTCAGTGAAGAAATGAATGAAATACATCAGCCTCGCAAAACTTTAGTATTTCTCTTTGATAATTTTTTTTTACAGTCTGTACACACATATCTCTCTTTTTCTACCCATGACAATGAGATGTGAGCTGGTGAATGGAAAGTGACTAGAAGGTAGAAATGACCAGCTTGGGAAATCAAGGTCATTGATGGAAGAAAAGAACCACCACCTGATAACCAAGCACCAAAGGATGGCTCCCTGTGTCAGAGTCTACTATGCAAGAGCATATTAGTAGGAAATAGGGTTTTATGGGCCTTTTATTTCCAGACCTTAAGAAAGATTTGCAAACGACAAGATTACACTCTCAGTGGAGGTGAATGATTCCATTACTGTTGAGGGCTAAGATCTGCCCTCGATTAACATACGTGACCCTGCAGGGGACAGGCCCAGTCTTGGTCCCCAGACCATCAGGCCACTTTTGTGACTGAATGCCCAAAGTTTGAAGATTTACATAAATGCTCATTAAAGAGGTATAGTAAGTGAAAAGGAACAGAGAATTTCAAAGATAGTGGAAAAAAAATATGATAGAGGTTTTTTGGTTGCAGAGCTATTGAATGACTTACACTTACAGAATTATGTGCTAACATCTCAGTGTGAAATGACTAACTCTAAATTTATAAAGGCAGAATAATTATCATCTGTGAAACGTGTACAAAGCATATTCCCAAATAACACAGTATTTCCAAGGGGTGGAAATGGTATTGTTATTCTGTCGTGGTTAGAAAGTAGAAATGGAACGAGGCCAGGTATATCATACAAATTTAAATATGAAATGCACTTCTGGGAAGTGCATTTGTTCTTGAAAAAAAACCCATAGATTGCTTGGAGTGGAAAAAACTGGAATTTTTTTCCAAATATGCTTGAGTTCCAACAATTCATTGGATAGCTGATTCTTATAGCATAAATGATTCATGGTATGGTTAATATTTTATTATGTTACAAATATTATTCAGTACAAATGGAGGAAGGTGTTATTTTATCAGAATATTGCTTATATACAAGGTGTTGAAGGGTAGCAGTTAATTGGTCACAGGCTCTGTTAGAACTGGAACAACCATATCAAAATTTGACCTTCTAGTTATTTTGTTTACATGAAAATTCCAGAAAATGAAATAGTAAGAAATTATTAGATGATATCGGAGACTTTTATTTTCGTCTTACCATTATTTACCTTTAAGCAAATATCTTTTATTATCAGCTTACATCGTGTTTCTTATATCTGTACATTGTTTTAATCAGAAAATATTACCTCTGACCATCACTTTATTCTAAACGTCTCTTTCTACAGGAAGAATCTGACATTTCCATAGAAGTATGACTTTTCTTTTTATTCATCTTTCTACTGTAAGTTTCTCGATGTGGAACTTGGAGGATTGTTTCCCAGGGTGGTTTAAGAATAAATGCGTCTTACATAAAAAGAAATATACTGCAATAAAGGCAATATAAAAGCATTATTTAAAATACCAATATATTTTTTTATTAGATAAAAGTGAATAAGAACCCACGGAAGGAGGAAAACAATAAGGAAGGAGCTTACCATGCGTCTCAGAAGATGGCTCTCATTTTGCTGGGCACCATGATGGCTCTGAGGGTCTCACAGACGGGCCCTGCTTCGGGATGGTAGCTGGGTAGCAGGGGTCACCCTGGCGCTCGGCCTCTGAGCCGCTGGTTCCCGGGGTTTGGTGTCACTCGCATCAGGCCTTGGGAGAGACGATCCAGACGATCCAGGCGGGCGTCTGCCGACTGTGGGCTGCAGAGCCTTGGGGCCGCGGTGATGGAGGTTAGCTCTGCTTCCCGTGGCTTCGTGGTGTCCAGACGCTATCCGTGGCAAGCCACCACTGCCCGGGGGCGGCCTGGGCTCCTCCGCTTCCTCGCTCTCTAGCAAGGCGGCCATCGTCTCTGTGACCCCACTTCTTTTCCTCATCCATGACATGGGGGCTGCTACATAGCACGGATTGCACGGGATTATGCGAAGATCAAATGAGTTACCATTTCCAAAATATGTAGGACGCGCGGCGAGGACACTGCGCACTTCTGACAGAAATAAATGAATCGTTTAACAGATAAGCAACGTTTAGAAGCAAGGCCCGGGGGAGTCTCTCACCCCCTTCCCTGTTAAAATAATTTCCGAACGAAGTAGAACCCAGAGGAGTGACAGAAGGGAGGGGAGGGAAGGGAAGGGAAGGGAAGGGAAGGGAAGGGGAGGAGAGGAAAGGGAAGAGCATGGTTGAGAAAACCCAGAACACGGAGGAGAAGGGAATGGTGAGAAATCCACCTGAGAAGTCTGACATTTTACTGCCCAGAAAATACAGTGCACAGTCCGTTCTCAGAGCTTTTAAACCTTCTGAACGCGCCCTGAAAATCTCCAGGAGAGGGGCCCAGGTCAGAGTATTGCAGACACATGCAAACGCACGACGCTTCCTCCGTGGAGAGCGTATCATGTCCACGTTGCCTTGACCTCGAAAAATAATGTATTTATAAACCTATAACGTTATATTAAAAGGTGACTCGAGGAAAATGTGGATTAGATTGCTCTAAGTAAGTAATAAAGGCTAATGAACAATAATTTATTTAGAAGGATCTTCCCCAAGATCATTAAGACGCGTGGCCTCCAGCAGAAGGCTTTTCTCATTATCTGCAGACTTTATGAGCTTCTCACCACAAACCACTCTTATTAAAGCGAATCACACCCCACACTTTGTTCACAAAGTCACAAGACTATCTTTTTAATGGTGCTGGTTTATAAACCTCTAGGGTCTAAATGAAATACCCTTTCCCGGCACAGGTCTAAAAGCTGACTGCTGTTCTCATATTGCACTTGAGAAACTTTGGTCTTGTAAGAAATCTTGTTTTCAGTTGTAATTCATTTAAAACAGGTCATATTTGACATAATCCTGAAGGAGAATTGATACTACTCGTGGAAAAATGAATTACAAAGCGACAGCTTACTGTAAAATTGCATTTTAATATAGCCTTCTCCCTCAGTTTAATATTTTATTCTCTTCTAAAGAACCAACTCTATTCCCGCAGAAAATGTCATCGGATCTGTAAATCTTTATTTACCTATTTGATTTGTACCAATATTTTCAATTCAGAAATTACTTGTAATGACTTTTTAAATGGTACTATTGGAATGTGAAATATATCCCACTTATTGATAGATGAGAATGTAAAACATTACAAGTTTCCCAGAGGGAAATTTGATAAAAATTACAAACATCTAAACAAAACACCTGTATCTCCTTGTGTCCTAGTTATAGCTAATATTAGAAAAATGTTTGAGGGGCTGGGGATATGGCCTAGTGGCAAGAGTGCTCGCCTCCTATACATGAAGCCCTGGGTTCGATTCCTGAGCACCACATATATAGAACACGGCAAGAAGTGGTGCTGTGGTTCAAGTGGCAGAGTGCTAGCCTTGAGCAAAAAGGAAGCCAGGGACAGTGCTCAGGCCCTGAGTTCAAGCCCCAGGCCTGGCAAAAAAAAACAAAAAAAGAAAGAAAAATGTTTGAAAGCCAGGCAGAATGGCCCATGCCTATAATCCCAGCACTAGGGAGATAGATGTAGAATGACTGAAAACTTTGGGCCAGCGTGGGCTACATAGTGAGTTCCAGACCAACCTGGACTGCAGAGTGAGACATTGTCTCAAACAAAACTAAGAGTTCGCTGTAGCTTAGTGATGGAGCATTGGCTTAGCACACATAGGCTCTGGCTTCCATTCTCAGCAGCACACAAGGAAACATTAATCACTTAGAAACTGCTAATGCTGAGAGTCAAGTTAAATACATTTTCAAACATTTGTGCATTAGAACAGTGTGTAGGTGCTGTAATAGTGTTTAATGAGTTATGAACATTGTTTATATTAATATGGAATGAAGTTAAAATATTCATATTGTATAATAAAATAAGATTTCATATATATAAACCAATAAATATGCCACACACCCGAAGTTTCACTAAACTACTAATAGGGATTAGTTGAGATGATGTGGGTTAGTACATTTTACTTTTATTTTGCCTGTTTAAAAAAATATTTTCCCACAGTGAACGTGTGCACTTGCAGTTCCCAGGATGAGTTTTGCAATGTGTTTCCTCGCTCCTCATCTTTGCACTTGCTCCATTAAGCCTCTGAGAAGCTGGCTCTCCATTGTTCTGTCGGTGTGCTACCTCTTTGTGGGAGAGGGGGAATCTTCTGACATCGATTGTACTTAGAATTGAATAATGTTCTGAATGAAATGAAAATACAATGAGTCTGGGCTCCCTGTCTGTGGGAGTTTTGATCTTCCCAGGTACCAGTACTATGAAAAATTCATCTTACTGTCTATAAAACAAGAAAAGGTATTTTGTCATACCAACCGAACTTGCTGAGAAATTTGGCACATATATTATGTCCCAAATATGCTATTAAAATATTAGCCTCAGTTGTACTATGTTCTCTCACTCATTTTCCTAATACATTATAAGGCTTCCGGGTTCTAAATATCGATTAGTCTATGGGAATACAAAGATGAAAGTTGCAGTATCTTTGGGAGAAATATACAGATAGAATATGAAAACAGTCTTCCTGACAGGAGATGGGTATGGATTCAATAGCATGACCTTTTATTGAATACAATAAGACCCAGTGCACCCAACCCAACCAGGGAAGGTAACATCTAGGCTGAATTCTATAGCACACTGATAGCAAGAACACGAGAAGGAAATTATCAGAAACTCTACAGAAACATGAGCAAAGGCAGAGAGAAATGAGGGGCTCTGTGGTAGATTACATTTTTTTTTAGAATAGCATTTTGGTTTTAGAAATCTGGACACCACATATATACAGTTTTTCAAAGTTTTTTTTTTTTTAACCATTTAAGTAAGTAACAGTCTTCTGTTGGTTTGCTTCTAGTTCATATTTCTGAATTTGACACAGTGTTGCTTCTCACCAGACTGTTATTTGGCCCTCACCAAGTCAAAGTTTCAAAATAGAAGAGGAGATAGCAGAAGTTCTGAGTTCTCATTTACAAAGAAAGTGGTCAAATATGAAGTGTGTCATGTATTGTTCCATTCCTGAAACATCACCAGCATAGTAACTTCTATCGGAGGCTTTCATCATTCCGTCTGTGTTTTCCCTCCGCTTTTTCTTTCTAAACTTTTCAAACAAAGAGAATCATAAATGAAAGGCGGTAGGGTGGATCTGTTGTGAAAATAATCTCACTTCCATAAAGCAGAGTCATCTGGGCGTGGACAAGATATTCTTGAAACATTTGACGGCTGTGTAAAGGGCAGCTATCTATAATTCTGTACATTTCTCACTGTCCTTTGCCAGTCATTGATTTCTTCCCTTAAATGAGCTCTATCCCCATTAACACTGAGTAGAGATGGGTAGAATGGGTGACCATGGTAAGAAATACTTTTCTCTAGTTATTCCCTAACCATCTCCATATCTATTGAGTATGAATTAGATTATGGCAGGTAAGAAGGGAGACAAAGTCCATTACATGCTAATTCCATGGTTTGTAATGGACTAATATAATGATTACTGATTGACTCCTTGGGTTTTTTTTTTGTTAATTTTTCATTTAAAAATTACAAACAAAAACATTATAACTTTACTTGTTATTCCTTATGCTATCTATATAGTTCTTATTTTTGTTATTTTTCTTTTGATTGTTTTTATATACTATGGGTATTTAAATTAGCTTGTCTCAACAATGCCATAATTTAAAAAATGTATTTGTTGAATAAGAGCAAAGGTACATGTCTTTCCAATGCAGTTTATGTGAGTGGCCAACAAATTATTACACTAGGCAAGGGCTCTATGCTATTTGCTTTCCTTGTAGTTTTTAACCTCTATTCCATATGCACACGTTAGTGGTTCCCATACCAACTGCTCCTTGTACATGCCTCTCAGCCCTCTTTTGTCTTTCCATTTGAGAAAATACAGACTAGCAGAGAATTCAAGGCGGCCATAGAGATGATTTTGAATCTGCATTACTATGATTTTTTTTACATCATTTGTAATTTTTATATTGTCTTAAAAATATAGTTCTGTGACATTGTAGATAGCCGATCCGTTCTTCATTTTGTGCTTTGTACCTTAAGTGTGTGGATAAAAATATTATTGCACATCTGAAAATCCTCCTATTGAAGATGACCTAGTGAGTAGCAAAGTGTCTGGCGAAGGGCTAACTTATCACGGAAAGATTACAAGCACATGGTCACACTTTGGCTGTACAGCAGGTGGTAGTTTGGTGAGGATTCAGTGAGTGGGCATAGAACTTAAGCTAACGTGATGGATTCCATTTGCCACACCTCCGACCCAACATGGCGGTTGCCAGGTGCCACCACAAGTTACAGGGTTGGTTGTCCTGAGCGCTCCGCCCCGTGGCTTTCTCTGCCAGTCTTTGCGAGGGCTCCCTCCCAATTTCCTCTTGTCTCAAGATCATCCCCGTGCTGGGCCCTTGCTAATATCATTATTTTTCTTAAACCTAATGTCCTATTCAATTTTTGTGCCATCATTCCAAATTTTCATAATTATTCGTTCTCACAGACTGATAGGCTTAGCATTCAAATAATAAATACGATTTGAGGCAGGGTTTTGATAAGTTTTCAAGATTTTCTTTGGAATAAACTGGCTTTCTAAGTAGATGCGAACGTTCTATTGTGGATAGCTAATTTTAAGCACGATGTGAAGCGCCTGTTCTTCTCAGCTGAGTGGGGAACGCGGTGTTTATTTTTTGTTTTAGTGAGCAGAGCTGGTGCTGAGACTGGGATTCAACTGGCAGAGCTTATTTTAAGTCAGGCATTGTTTCATAACTTAACACTAATAACTAACGTCTGTTCTTATTTTTGACAATCTAATTAAGGAAAATGGTTCTCTTGTACATATCTCTTGGGCTTGAAATTTTAATATAAGTTTAGCTGTTCATTGGCACATCAAATGAAAAAAAATTAAATATCTGAATTATGACTATTGCAAGGAAACTGACTAGTATTTGTGTGGTCTTCCGTATGTGTGCATACACACACACACACAATGGTTCTTGATGTTCTTGATGTCATTGAGATGCAATCTTCATTCGATAAAATTCAAGATGAAGTAATTTATTTGTGAGCCAGACTGTCTTCTAACTAGCTTGTACCTTGGTAAGCCCACATTTTTCCTAAGGAAGACATTTTTTTAAAAAAAAATTGCAAGAGAGAAAGAGAAGAATATTGTTTAAAAGCATTCATGAATTCTTTTTCCGTTGAGTTCAAGGTCACCAGATCAGCACGTGTCTCAGTGGCATGAACATAGCAGACTTGCTGTGGTTTGTTTTCGGGGAACTTTTGGTCAATAAATCTGTAAGTCTGACTAGTGTCTTGAGCTGAGAGAATAAAGCATGAACGTGCAAGGCTAGCTTCTCTACTTGAACTTCCTAGGACTGTGTGTCCACAGAAGGAATGATATTTAGCAGAAGTGCAAAAGAGTAAGGAAGAAAAGAATCAAATGATGAATTCATGTTTGCATAACTATTTGAAAAGTAAGTTCTTGCTGGCTACAGAGATTCTACTGATGTATAATTCATGAGCCTTTATGTAAATGGTATGCAAAAAGCCTGGGAAAGAAATGGGAGGGCAGTCACAAATAATAGTTCTCCTAAGCTGTCACTTGCATGACTAGTTCTTGTCAGAAGGGAAAAAAGAAAACAACCCAAACCTCTGACTCTGACAGGCTTTGTATTCTGACCACAGAAACCTGTGCCTGTGGACTTTTTTTTTTATTACACCTATCATTCTAACTCCTGCCTCTTGCAAATGAGGATATGATAATATTGGAAGAGGTGACGGGAGGCCAAAAGAGTTAATGTTGATAAAGTTTTTTTCTGAGACCCTGGAAAAAAGATCTCAGAGGATCGACTTCAGGCAGTGCATTGTTTCAAAGGACACTTTTAGGTGTTTCTCGGCACCTAATAATACGGTTTTCATTTTTTTTTTAAGTTTATTTCTGAAGGAGGCGTCTCCAGCTCGCACAATTTATGCCAGAAAAAATGAAATGTTATTTAGTACAATTGAAAGGCAATATGGCGTGTACGGTTAGTTGAAAATGTGTATTTATGTGTGTGGATCATTTTAATTATGTTTAGAGATGGAGGGGAAGAAGGAAAAGGAGATGGAGGTGGAATAATACCAAAATAATTGTAGATGTGTTGAAGAGGGCATAAGGAGTCTCACTAATAACTGTTGAATAATAATAGGATAAGGGAGACAGAGATAGCAACAGAGGAGGCTAATCTAATTCACGCATATGTATTAAGAGACATATTCTATATGACACATACGCATGTATATATGTGCTTGTGAAGTGGTCATGCTGAAACTCCACTGTACAGTGAACATACACCGAAAGGTTGATAAATTGCTCAGAGCACAATCGCAAGGCTCTGCTGCGAGCGTGCAAGGCTAACAGAACGGGTGCATGAGAACGCGTGTGAAGGAAGCGCTGTGTATACATGCGTGAAAGCAGAGGAGTGCTGGGGCAATGGAAACTTGGAATGGTTTTAAGAAGGCAGAGAGGGGCGGAGGGAGAGTGATGTGCATTGTGCCAGGAGTCTAAGGGATTCTTAACCTCCAGGCTGAGGAAATCGTTGCTCATTACCTGTGCATCTGACAAGCATCCATTACTGATAATCACGGTATCGCTTTTGTAGAAGGCAGGGATAAATGTTAAAAAAAATTACACAACGGTTTAATTTGCACTGATTTGTTATCGGTGAAAATACATTTGCTGCCATCTATTTAATCTTTGCTTCAGCACAGGAAAAGGTGTTTACCTAAACAGGAAAGTAATTCACACAGCATCTTCAGTGCCTCTCTTCATCGCAGCGAGGTGTTCAATGTTCACTGCAGACGGAAGGTTGCACCTGCGGACGTGGCCAAGGCGCGCCTTTCCTTACAAAATGGACAATGGATTGTTCTGGGGGCGGGGGATACCCCCAGAATAATAATGTAAAAAGTAGCGAGTCCAGAAAGTCAGCTCAACAAGGAAGCTTGGTCTTCCCCCATCGACCGCGCCATCCGGAGTCTCACGAGACTCGACTCCCTCGCTACCCTGCGACTGACACCCAGCCTCATCCTTGCAGAAAACCAAAGAACATTTGCTGTAGCCACGACCCAAAGAATCTCAGCCTAGGCAAGAGAAGCGACAGACCGAGGCCTTGAAGAAATGGGCATGTGGTCTGTTTTTTAAAATCTTTTTAAACATCATCCTCTAGTCAGACAGATGTGACTAAACCTGCCTTCTTTTCAGCGGGAAGTTGGATTACAATGCCTGCCACAAAACCCACGTCTAGCATGCGTGTGACCACTTACTCCAGAGGGGACTGGACGAGGCCCCATCTCTTGGTGTTAGCGCCTTTGGAGCTGGTGCCATTGTACCCTGCAGTCTGTCCGTGTCTAATACCCACAGTTCCTGTCCTCCAGAGGATGGAAACCCTTCTCCCTCGTCCTAGAGACGCCTGGTCCTGTGGTCTGAAACGTGTGCCCAGCTGTGTGCCAAGCAAGGTTGGGTCAGAGCCAGGAGCAACGGGGCGGAGACACTTCCGACGTGCCGCGGGGGCCCAGGCAGCGGTCAGCTGGCCGTTGTCCTCTCTGCTCCTTTCCCGAGCAAAGGGAGACGAGGGTGGATCACAGCTCGGGAGCGAGGCGGTGTGATGACACCTTGGGCGGGTTCCCCTCTGCCCCTGACTCATTCACGAGAGCCAAGCGGGGAAGGAGGAGAAGCCTCACCGAGGAAGAGACGCTCTCCCAGGCGTGATGTCTGCTGGGCTCCCAGGGCTCAGGCGCTCTCCTCAGAAAGCAGGGTGCCTCTGCGGAGGAATTAGGTCTCCTTTAGGGAATCAGCAACCTTAAGTGGAAAAACCAATTGGATTTTCATGTCTGAATTGCAAGTCCTTTATTAGCACCTTCGCACGGGTCTATTTCTCTGTTACTTTTCATTTTCCGAAGAAAAACATGCGCAGGTGTTTGAATCAGGCCAAGCCAAAGCAGGTGTGTGGAAAAATAATTCCACACGTAATCTCATCTCCAAGGAAACCTGCAGAAGCCATTTGATGGAATTGTTTCTGAGACCCAAGACGAAAAGGTTAGGAGAGGTGAAAATCCTTGATTTGATTTTTTTTTTTTTTTTGTGGTCTAAACTCTCTTTTGTGGGGAGGGCGGTAGACAACAATAGAACTTCAGTAATCCAAAAACATAGCCTCCAAAGAGCTTTCCGTTCTGCAAAGACAACTGCTTTGTAAATGCAAAGCTTTGGTTGTTGCAAAAGAACATTAAATTCTAAGCATCAGCTGCCATTCACCAGAGGGAATAAATATTGTAATTGCTTCTTTCAGAATTCTCATTTAGTGGGTGCTGGCTGGGGTAGCACCTGATCGGAGGCCTAGGAGAAATAATCAATTTAAAGCACATGCTTAAATCTGTATCGCTCAATAACTGTGTGCGTGTGTATGAGGGGGACAAAGAACAAAAACATTATGTTTAAAATAAATTCTTGCATAGTTTGCTGAAGGCACTGTTTGGCAGCCAAGATGGCAACAATACTAAGAAAGTGTTGCTGTTACAGAACTGGATGAATGATTCTACCTGTTCTTATCAGCCACTTTTTTTTTTTTTTGGCCAGTCCTGGGCCTTGGACTCAGGGCCTGAGCACCGTCCCTGGCTTCCTATTGCTCAAGGCTAGCACTCTGCCACTTGAGCCACAGCGCCCCTTCTGGCCGTTTTCTGTATATGTGGTGCTGGGGAATCGAACCCAGGGCCTCATGTATACGAGGCAAGCTCTCTTGCCACTAGGCCATATCCCCAGTCCCTCACTTTTTTTTTTTTTTTTTTTTACTCACACAATGACACTTGGTCTCCCTGTTACTGTAAGCAAATCACTCAGTTATGATTGAATTAGTGACATAGGATGAGAGTTTGAAGAATATGTGACAAGTTTATACAGAGGAGGTATGTATTGTAATTTGAAGAGGGGGCCCTTAAACCAGAAGGACTTGTAAGACAACACCTATTTGGTATCCATCTACCTTCATTCCACGGGTTCTAACTCACTCAGGCTGGCGTTGGTAGTTTCCTGTCTGCCACAATTGTTCCTCACTTTCTGCACATTTCCTCTTCTGGCTCTTCTCTGTCGAGAAAGCCCCAATCAGTGAGAAACGTCGCAAAAATGAATAGCCGGGCCCTGGCTTACTTCCCCCTCACTCGCTTTCTCCATTTTTCAGACAGAATGAGAAGGGTCAGGAATATGTTTCCACAAGGATGTGAAGTTCAATTTTATTCCAATATTATGGTCTGCATCCTGAAGCAATCTTAGGAGTAGAAAATTTTTAGGCAAAGCCTGGAAGATATAGTTCTCACTGGGATGGTTGTCAGACAATGCCGTGTTAAAAGAAAAAATTCAAGTGTTCCAGTTAAGCGTTGGTTAATGTTCAGCATTTTCCCTTTAGACTTTGCAGCCCGGACAAGCAACGGGACCATTTGTCACTGTCAGTGTGGACTGCGGCTGCACCCACAAAGGCCAATAGTAGCAGCAAAAGTCCTCTGAAGAAAACGTGTTTTCCAGCAATCAATCTGGTATCTTTATATTCTCAGTGATCCGTAGACCTTCTTACTCCAAGCTTCTCGGAAGCCAGAGCTGCGTAGCACAGGCGTGGTCAGAACCAGGGTTAGGGGAAGGAACTGAGGCCTTTTCTCCGTTAAAGGAACAGAGGGAACACACTTACAGTGGCTGCTGGATTGGAGTAAGAGCTCTGCACATGGTACTCTACGGGAATCTCACCACTCCTTGTTGTTAATGAAGAATGGAAGCACAGAAAGCTTAAATAGCCAGTGAGATGGAAACAGGATTACACTAAAGGGCTTTCAGAAGCTAAGTCTATAACCAGAAAACTACAGCACACTTGCATACATTTTTCCTCAGGAAAAATGGAAAAAGAAAGACCAATGCGATTATGCAGAGGTAGATTAGAAAGCTGCGTCGTCACTACACAAGGGATTGCATGTTGTGTCTTGGGAGCCCCAACACATTTTAACAAAGGGCACCAAAAGTTTACCATTGCCAAATATGTCTTCCTTGGGGAGTCCCACAGAGTCGAGTAATCAGTGTGACCGTGTAAACCCCATGGTGCTGGAGTCGATTTGCTAATTGCCTTTGCCACAGGATTGGCCTGCAACAAGAGGGGCTACGCCTTCTCAGGTGTGTTCCAGGGAAGTTTGGGATGGGAGCACGCGCGGAGAGGGACGCAGTGGCCCAGTGCAAGCTCTCCACTCGCGGAATGAGGGAAACAAACTCCCAGAGGGATCTTCCTGCTGTTGAGGAAGGCAGACTGGAATAAGAGAGCCCGACGTTCAGTCCATCGAGCCTCACGCTTCAATCCACAGTGCAAACGATCTATGTCAACTCTAAGGGAGTAGCCAGCAACATCAAGCATGATAAAGGGGTTATTTGCATACCTGTTTGGATGTGGTGGGGCGTGACTTAGGTAAAACAAACAGGGAGTGCAGTGTCTGGCATTGAACATATCAGGTTCTCATGCAAGCCTTGTCCTCCTCTTCTCCTCTTCTTCTTCCTCCTCCTTATCATCTTCTTTGTCCTCCTCCTTCTCCTTTTCCTCTTCTTCCCCATCTTCTTGCTCTTCTCTCTCCACCTTTTCCTCCTCCTCCTTTTTATTCTTTTCCATATTCATTCCCTGGAAGTGTCCTTTCCCATTCGATATGGCACTTAGGACATCTTCTACTGCTAGAAAATTAAGGTTATTTACTGTTATTTCAGACTCTGTGGTAGCTTGGAAATATACAAGTTTACTCTTGTGGCCTGAGATTAGAATCACAGATTGACATGCAATAGAAGCATATTCAAAACATAAAGTCCATCTAAAGGTTTATAGGAACTGGTCGAGGAACTTCATGTAACATACAAGAAGAAATGGACACCAAGCCTGTCTTTATATTGCTCTTTTACAAATCAGGTTTAAGTTGTTTCCCAGGTAATTCTTTGATCTAAGTTTCTATGCAGATAAATCACTACATTATAATGTCATCTTTAACAGCACCAGAGCACAAAAAAATGATTTTAAAGGCTATCGCAATAAAAATCACCCTCCAAGTTAACACTGTAAATCCTTTCTCCACTCTCAAAATTAATTGGCATGTCCCATGTTTAATTTATTATTACTGTAAAATTTAGGCTCATTTAGGAAGTAATGGTGGTCTAGGGAAAACCATTATTTTTTCCTGGTAGTGACTTTCCCAACCTCCTGTCTGTGTATTATTCTTTTTTTTTTTTTTTTGCCAGTCCTGGGCCTTGGATTCAGGGCCTGAGCACCGTCCCTGGCTTCTTCCCGCTCAAGGCTAGCACTCTGCCACTTGAGCCACAGCGCCGCTTCTGGCCGTTTTCTGTATATGTGGTGCTGGGGAATCGAACCTAGGGCCTCGTGTATCCGAGGCAGGCACTCTTGCCACTAGGCCATATCCCCAGCCCCTCTGTATTATTCTTGACTGGGTATTTGCAGAGGACCTGGGAGATAGTTATCCTTTATCCAAAGGGGAATAGAGAATTTTAAGGACAACATGTAGACCTTTCTATGTTAAGGATGGTTAATCATTCAGCATGGTACACTGTGGCTCTGTAATGATTCAGAAAATGATGACAGCAATAGATATAAAGGGTCAGAGTCCCCACTAGAGAGGAGAAGAAGAGCAATCTGATAAGCTCACTCTAAATTCTAGCCAGAAGCAAATCGGCTGTTAAGATATTTTTGTTTTCATTTATAAAATAGAAGTTTAGAATGGACAACAATTCTAGGGACGCTTCTGTGGCTCAAAGATTCTGTGATTCTCAGAGGAAGAATGTCAGCTGTTAGTAGAGATGATCACAGGGGAATGCATACCAGACAGCCAAAGGCTGGCTCCTGTCATTTACCTGTAGTCAGATCCCCAGTGCTTCTGTGTAAGCTTCAAAGCAAAAGTAAATTGGATCTTAACAATCACTTGCTTCATGAGAACTTCCTCCTAATATCTGTTTTCCATTTTTGTAAGATGCCAAAAACAAGTTGGCAAAGGGGACAGATTGCTCTGTATGCACCTTCTAGGGAGAAGCTAAAGTTGGAAGATATTTTAATTAGTAATTAATTAGTAATTTTAATTAGTAATTAATAAGCACAGCCTATGTCTGTACACCCCAGTAGATCTTTGTTTCTCTGAAACCAAAATTGGACATTAGGTGCACTAGATTGAAAGATGATCTTTCCAAAGGTACTGGTTCTTAATCCTCGCCGTGGGAACAAAGGCTCTTCACAGATGTGATTATGTTAAGGATCTTGAGAGGCGAGATTATCCTGGGTTATCTGGATAAAGTATGGATGCCCTCACAAGTGTCCTTATAAGAACTGCAGGCTAGAACTTACAGACAGAAAATGGAGGCAGAAACTAGACTCAGGCAGTGCACGAGAAGAATGCCACCATCCACCAGAAACTCCCAGTGGTCCAGGAGGAGCAGGTGTTGACAGAGGACAGGGATTCGAAGACTGGAATGATGTGGTGGGAAGTCTCAGAATGCTGGACGCCATTAGAACCAGAAGCAGCTGGGAGCGGATTATCTCCTACAGCTTTGGAACGAGAAGAATTGTGAATGCCTGGATTACAGCCCGGTGGTACTGATTTCAAATTTCTGGCCTCCAAAAGCTGAGAGACAGCAACGTTGTAGTATTTTAAAACAGTTTTTGTGACAGTGACAACAGTCTGAGAAACAAACACTGTGATGTACAAAGAACCGGGAGATTCGGAAGGGAATTGCTTGGTAATTTGCCCACGTGCGTTTCCAAAGCCTCCGAGTCTATTGGAACCCCCAGGGCCCTGGTCCACCCTCCAAGAGCAGAGCCAGGACTTTCACAGATGATGCGATGTTGGTTGTGTTTCTGAAGAGGCCTGGCAGTTCAGGAATAGGAGAGCCACAGACCGCAGGAATTGTGTTCCCCGTTAGGAGACTTTGTGACAATGGGACGTGGGGAGGAATGTCTCTGAAGACCATCCCTGGAAAGGATTTCCTCACTATGTTTTAGGAACCAGAGTCTGGCCCAAAGACTTCCACACAAAATGAGCAGACCAGATTGGCTAACATTTCTTTATATATCTGGAACGACATGAAATGTATGCAAATAGACTGGCATTGGCAGAAGGGAGCTTTGTTTGTTTGCAAGCAGCAACAAACAACCTAAATGAAGACGCGTAAATAATCATTTGTGGGTGTGAGCGAGACTGGTAACTGCTTACCAGAAACAAAATCAGAAGCGAATCTAGTTGTACGCATGGAGGGACCATATCCGCCCCCCCAAGCCCCCGCCCCAAACTCAGTGCAAATGAGGTGTGCGACACGAAACTCTGTGCTAACAAGACAATCTCTCGGACCCGTCATGGAAATGCAGGTTAACGGGCCTTCTCACTGGAATGTATTTTACTGTATTTAATAAGGCATTTTCAATGTCACTCAGACCTGGTGTCTGGAAGACAAAGCTGCCTCATCTCACACGCCTCTGGGAACAGGAGTGCACACACACAGAACATATGACGTGTGTGACACCCCTTCTCATTGCAGAGCCCCGTCAGCCCATCGGATTCAGATGTTAGGTGTTTCTAACTGTGGAAATGTTATACAAGTGTGCATATGACGTATAGGCGTGTGCATATATGCATACATACATCATATACCTCTACCTGTATCTCTCTATATGCACAGCTATATGTGTGTGCATATAGACTTGTATAGATTATAATGGGGTATTGAGGAAATCTAGATTTCTTAGCAACCTTTCAGAACGTACTATTAGTCCTTTTGAAGTCCTTTTAATAAGATCTTTGATGGAGTCACGTTGTCAACCACTTTTTCAGCTTTTGTGGGACGTGCCCACTGTTAGCAAATAGCAATGCATCATGGGAGCAGCAGGAGCTGGAGCAAAAGATGTGCTCAGCTCCCGGGGGCAGTGGTGGCCCAGAAGTGATGCAGTGCGGGTACCACGAGGAAAGTGACGGATCAGAGGCCCACACCTGCAACCTTGGCCACGCCAGTGATCACCAGCTAACCCGCCAAAAACTGGAAGTGGAGGTGTGGCTCCAATGGTAGAGTGACAGGCTTGAGTATAAGAGATACGCTAGAAAACACACACTCACACTCACACACACACACACAGAACATCAGGAGACTGTTGCCCTCTCTTGCACCTAATGTATCATTCCACTCCCATCACTGGGCCCATGGCCTTGTTCTTCTTCTGGGCCGTTTTGCCATCGCATTTACTATGCAGTGATTTCTAATCCACTGAAATGCAGAAAATCTATCACTGAGCTGCGCCATGCTGTCATCTGGCTCCTTCCTGAGAGAAAAATATGATCAGGAGAAGTTATTACCGTGAAAAGCACTGCTTTCAGTGGGAAGATGGTGACTATGCTGAATTTTCTTCAGCTCTTGTGTGAGTGGCAGCGCAAACCCCAGGCTTGCCCCTGGCGGGCTGACTTACCTGTGTGACTCAGTTCCCCTGGGTGTGGTGTCTTAAATCCTGGGGCTTGCTTGAAAACGGAATGGGTTCTGTTGTCAAGGAATGAGTTCTCGCAGGCAGCAGATCTGTGTTGTAATTAAGTACAGGGAAGGAACCCTGAAATAGGAAATAGACCTACCTTTCACTTTTACATCCAATCTCTATTTTGCAAAGATACAATTTTGTTAATATGGAGCCGCAGTCTGAACCGTTTGCTGTTTTATAACAAATTGTCTGGGGGCTATGGGATTTTCTAACCCATAAAACAGTTTACTGACTTTCCCAATCGAATCCAAAACCAGAACTTCTGCCAGTCCCCTATGACACATTCATTAGTATTATAAACCACTCTGGTTCTCAGTGTCTACATTGATTATGTATGCTTTAGTCTCCAGACTTTGAAAGTAACTCAAAACTGTATGTAAACATACATATGGAAATGAAATAGCCTTTGGCAACATGGCCATTTTCACAATGTTAATCCTCCCAATCCAGGAGCATGGGAAGTTTAACTGATTTTAGTACCCTGGATACTGTATATACATGTACTGGAACTAGAGAAGGGAAACGGAAAACCAACATGGAGAGACAAAGGATAAAAAGACAAATCAATGAAACAGCAATACCTACAAAACTATATGGTATAAACCAACTACACAACCCATCGTGGGGAGAGAATCGGGGAGGGGGGAGGGGGGAAAACGAGGGAGGAGGTAACAAGTTGGATAAGAAAGGTACTCACTGTCTTACGGATGAAACTGTAACCTCTCTACACATCACTTTAACAGTAAATAAAAAAATACGTAAGGAAATTAAAAACAAAGACTGAGGACTGTGTGGATGTGTATTACTTTTGGAAGAAAACATAATTCATTCCACTACTTCCAGAGTTTTACAAAAGCATGAGGAATGTGTGCCATTGTCTTTGGGAAGACAATGGCAAATGAGAGAGTGGCCCAGAGACTCGGGAAGCACCCCACGGCGAGGCAAGCTGTTAGGGGTGCGCGTGCAAGCTCATTATTTCCCCTTTGTTTTCACTTGGCATTCGGTTAACTTGTTTAAAGGAAATGTGTGTCCTGTGTGGGCTGTGGTGGATGAACACAGGACACCATGGGGACAGGAAGGAGCCGGAAACATCCAGAACTCGGCTCTCTTCCTCTCCCTGGGGCCTACTTTGAGACTGAATCCTGTAGGACCTAGATTTCCATATACCCACAGGAGCTACATGGCTGCCGAAGGAAAAAGATACCCACAGGAGACCAACACGGAAGTGTCATTAGCCTTGAGTTTCCTGGTACCTAACTGTGGAAGAAGAGCGCTTGTTACCAAGTTTTCTTATCTGATAAGGCAGGCTCCACCACTTTAAAAGAAGCCAACTTCGACTTGGTACCTCCTTCTGATTTATTTATGAGAAGGATCCTATATATTGCCTATCCACCAGAGCTACATTGGCTTTGATTTTTTTTTGTTTTGAGTATAACCAAGCCCTGGGTCATAATGTTTAATTATAGGTTGCTAACGTCCCCTGATGTGATTATTAGATATGGAGTTTAGATTACTTGGTCTCTAATGCTTGTGTATGTAGCAAGTTTGTATGCCTCTTTTGGTGTTGCTTTGCTGGTTTGTGCTGTGCTAAGGATTGAACCCAGGGCCTGGCACTTACTGGACTGGTGTTGCATTTCTTGAGACACATTACCAGGGGTGCTTTTTTGCTGATTAGATTGGAGATGGAGTCTGGTAAATCTTCTGCTTGAGATGCTGTGCCGTTTTGGTCCCCCAGATCTCAGCCCTCAGGATATAGTTCAGATTACAAGGGCGAGTTGACAGCACCTAGCTTACCTGTTTTCTTTCTTCCATGGGATTCTGATGCCTTGTAACATTGAAAAATTTGGTTGCTACATAATATACTTCTGTTGACCTGCTACAAATGTTCTAAGAGGCTTTCTGGGTATGGCATGCTCTAACGAAGATCAGTAGTGTATTGCCTACCATTTCCCAAAAATCTGTGGGTGACAGAGATATTTGAAGAGTAGAATATTTAATACTAGACTATTTCTAAGTGGATATTTCCTTGTTGGCACAGGTATCCTAATGAATCCACCAGTCTTCCCTGGTGGCAGGAAACAGTGGGGCACTAATTTCATACTCCTTTTGACTTTAATTCTTTCCTACCATTAATGTATTCTTTAGCAGAGACATGCCCTGAACTTCACAGCCCAGACCAAGACCTTTAGAGCTTGATTAACTAGGTCAATGGAAAAGAAAATGGAAAGCTCAGTTTTAGAGGGTAAAAACAGAAAACACGCTTGTGATTAACTCTAGTTAGTTTAAAGGGAATGGTACCATGTTTGCTGTGCAGGATAATTGCATAAGGTATTGGAAAAGCTGGACTAATTCTTTGCTTCTCTCTGAAGGCTGGGGGGAATAAAAACTCCTAGCAAAGGGAAATAGTGATGAAAGTTCTTCTCGGTGGCCCAACAGAACATTTCTTTGGTGCTCTTTTTCTTTTTCTCAATGGACAACAGAGGATCTGTGAACGTGGGATGGGATGAAGTGGTTGAGCTAGTACCGGCAGTCACTGAGCATCTAGAATGGCATTTCTGGTGGGCTGTAATGGGGGGATTTGGGGGCCGGGGGGGAGCTGGCCATGCCAGGCATCTAATCAATGTGATAACTTGACCTGTCGAGGCAGTGGAGACTGAGTCCCCGGATAAGAATACCCCATGCTTCTGGATGGAACCCCGGACGCTAAGAGCAGGGGGGGCCCCCTCCCTGGGGGGGGGGGCGGAGCTGCTGGCTTCTTGCCACAGACTGGAGTAACTCCCTGAGGAGTGGACAAGCGGACACTCGGCATTGTGGGGAGCCTTCTTGGGCCGGCCCCGCCCCTACTGCCTCTTCTTTTGCTGATGCTCACAATGCACCGTGAAGTGTCACAGGGCACGTGAGGCCTCCGTGACTGGGTCTGGAAAGGGCTGTTTCTTTCTCTTTCTTTGGCCGGTCCTGGGGCTTGGACTCAGGGCCTGAGCACTGTCCCTGGCTTCTTTTTTGCTCAAGGCTAGCACTCTGCCACTTGAGCCCCAGCGCCACCTCTGGCTTTCTCTGTATACGTGGTGGTGAGGAATTCCCTTTCCTTCCTTCTAATTTGTAACTTACATACAGTGGAAGTTCCGAGCTATGACCCCCAGAGCATCTTCAGCCTTAAAGCTGTATTTTTTCCTACCCTTCTGTCGCGTTTGGACTTTACAGCTCATACACGCCGGCTGTTGAAGCTCCCGGTACCTATTGCCTGCGTGCAGAGTGGAGTCGGTGCCCATCCTTGCTGGGGAAGAGGGACGTGAGGGTCACGTAAGGCCCAGAGCGAGCGGTGGCGATGGCTGTCTGTCTTTCATCTTCATCCTGGAGTGGGTGCTCTTCCAGAATTCTCCACGTGCCGCGGGAAGTGCACCGTGAGTCCCACACTGCCGGGCTCTGAGCAACCCAGCAGGGGAGTGGCTTGTGCACAAAAGCCACGATGAAGCGAAGTGACAGGCTGAGCTTCCCCGTTTCCCACGGAACGCCGTTTTTACTTGAAAGAAAAGCTACAGGTGTTCGGGTGTGGCTTGTGACTGCAGAGGAAAATAACAGACCGAATTCAAGCACACATTAGCTCTTGGAAACTGTGTTTCTACGAGTATTGGGCTTGGGAGCTTGATGTTCACAGAGGTGACGTTGCTACTACGTCACAATGATGTCAGCCTTGGGACGCCTGCGTAGCAGCGACAGACATCTCATTTCCCAGATGACCAGTGTGAGGAGTAACAGAACCATTTGTGATGCACAAGGCCAGGGGACTTTAATGGGGCATGAAGAATATTTTCATGGCGCTTCAGACTTCCTACTGCAGTAGCCTTTTAAGAAACTTCTTGTACAATTTTTGTGTTGTATTCAAGCATAATGCTACAGTTAAAAAAGAGTACCATTTCCCATCTACCTGTAGGCACAAGGTCAAATTGTCTTTCATATCCTTGAGCCCAAACAGCATATTGCAGCTCCTTGTATACAGAAACATGCACGAGAACCTGGAGGTGTTTCATTAAACCGACATCAAGACATTTAAAAAACATAAAGAAATGCTACCCTTAATACTACTTTGTAAATAACACCATTTTCATAAATTATGTTATTTATGCTAACATGTTCTGTGTGTTTTTCAGTGATGCATGGATGTTTAGAAATAGATCTGCATTTAAATTGAAAGTGCAATAAATAGCCCTAGATACCATCTATATAAGCAGAAGTCCTTGCCCACTCCCATGCCTGATACTTGCTATGAGTACAAAAATGGTCTGAAGCCATAAAGCTGGGAGCTAATGAGATAAAGTGTCCCTTCCAAATCTGTTGATTCCTCTGATTCAGTTTATTTCCTACACATGCATTTGGACATACATCTATATGATTGTTCCTCTCCAGAGCAGTATTACTCTAATCCTCTCATAGCCCAATGAATTCTTTTGGTCTTAAGATTCTACTCAATGCTTGTTTTGCCTGACTCTCTTGCCATTTTATTTCATAAGTAGAGGGGCACGTGTCCACTCCAGGATCTGCTGCATTGAATTATGTGTTTGCCTCTCCAGGGCCACAGAGAACTCGAAGGACGGGCATCTCCTCCGTCAGTGACCTGCAGTAAGTTCTTGAGTTTGGGGCCAGGAGAACACCAGGCCCTTTGGTCCTTCCATTGAATCCAGAGAATGGTCATGATACCGGCAAAGTCATCGACTTCTGTCACCAAATTGGCTGCTAGGAACTGGGGGATACAGCCAGATTTCAAAGAAGAACCAACCGCCGAAGGAAGAAACATCGTATTTTGACTCCGGGGACACTGGAGATGTTTCTAGAGCCCCAGCGTCTGTCAGGTACTGCAGCAGGCAGCACGCACACTTCTGAGGACAGGCTTTTGTGTCCATGTGTGTTGTGACACGCAGGGGTTATCTGGAGATCGTCAGACCTGTCAGTGAGACCCAGAGTTATCCTGACAGGCCTGGGCAAGTTAACAAAGGGACCAGTGCCAACTGGCGTTCCGTGTTGGCTGCAACAGAGCCACATGGCATGGGACTTTTCCAAAACTTTTCTAATTGGATGAAAGTGGGAACATTTCTCAAGATTAATAAGGGTGTGGAATTGTGTCCAGCTGGCGGCTTCTGGGTCTCGTCGAGGTTTCCATCACGCAACATGGGGCCTCCAAGCAGTGTGAAGCCGCAGCCGGGAGCCTTGGTGTCTTGGAGCCAGAATCTCTCCTTGGACGTGGGAATTACTTTCACCTGTCACAACTGACCATCCCTTAAGGCTATAATCTAGCCTAAACAGCAACTCTCATCTTTGTGGAGAGTCTCATCCAGAAAAAGCAAATATTACTTACAGCGCACGCCAATCTGAGGCCCTCCATACTGCTCCCATCTGCCGGCGACGTTCGGCTGGAGAGCTTTCAAGTGACAGCAGATGTCCCAGTGAGGAAAAATTAATCAACCGAAAATATGTCATTACCTAGCTAATTTTATAGTCCCAGAAGCCAGAGACTACCTTGCCTTTGGTCATCGCCCTGATGTTTCCATCCAAAATGGAAGAAGGTTAAACGGTAGCTTTGCTAACGATTCATCATCTAAAAAACACACATCTATAAGCATAAATAGCTAGATGAGAATATTGTCTTGAATTTTTTTTGCCTTTAAATAGGCTTTGGAGGAAATTCTTCAGATCTATAAATATCGCAGATAAGGAAAAGGAACAAAAATGGGAGCAAATACAAAAGACTAACTATGAATTGTTTAGCACAGCACATGCATAAGAACCAACTGCAGGAACCAAGCCCTGTTTACATTCCTTGACCAGTGATCAATTTGTGTGGAATAACAGAGAGTATCAATAGGCAAAGTTGACTTATTGCCTCCGTCCTTTTTTTTTTCTTGCATTGGATCAAATTATTCAAATACAACAGAGCAGCAGACACCAAACCGGATGGAGAGTATGCATCAAAAACTACTAAAAAATGGAGCAAGTGTGTTGACTTATTGAGAAAACGCCTAATTCGCTTGATGGCTGTATTGACGATGGGCTGTGGAAGTCCAGACAGTGTGGAGTTAGATATTGGGATGGTCTCTACTTCGGAAGGATGGTAAAGTTAACACGACTGACTGAACACACAGACTGGGGTGGGGGTGGGGCTCATTATGAACAGACTGTTCTGTGTTCTTAGACAACCTTGTACAGACTGGCTTCATGGACAGGGGTGAGAAAGGCGAGGAGGAGCTGGGATGGGTTTGGAGAGATGTTTGTATACTGCGAAAAGCAGATGGGCGCTGACCGAGGTGCTGAATTATTTGGTCTTCTTTCTCCCTCTCACCACAAGATTTAGGGAGAGAAATAGTGAAGGGAAAGTAGATCAAGGAAGAAAAATAGAGAAACATTAAACACACGCACACACATCTGTCTAGCTTGGTATGTATACCTACATCTGTATGTGTGTCTGTCACACGCTCTGTGTTGTCATCTATACTTATGTATCTTCCTTTATTTCCTTATCAGTGGGTCTGTCTGTCTATCTACCATTTATCTGTCTTTGTAGAGCATGCAAGGGATGTCATACTCTAGGAAAATGAATTTCTGTGATTGTGGAAAGCGGCGGGATTTGGAGACCTGCGTGGTTTTCCCTCTGACTTTGCTGACCTTGGGTCATGTCACGCTGGCCTCCAGATTGCTATGGAAACAAACCTCTGGTCCAGGTGTTCTCAGAAGTGCAGTCAACAGAGTAGGCTAGGCAACAGCTGCCTTGGTACAACTGCCTTCTGCTCCTCTCCATCTCCAAACTGGACACATTGAATCTGCACAGGGCCAGCAGGATAAACATCATTTGGAGAACTGTCAGAAGCTCAGATTCTTCGGACCCAGCTAGGCTTCCGATGGGAAATCTGCCTCTCCTCTTAGTGTTCTGGGGGTTTGTTGGCCTGTGAGGAATCCTGGGTCTAAGGAGTAATTCTGGGGAGAAAAAGGTGGAAGTGGTGTTTGAGTGGTTTTTTTCTGGTCGTGAGTAGTTTTCTGGTAGATCCATGTCCTCTGCACTTAGGGGGTGACATGTGGATACACCCCCACCCGGAGCCCATCTGCTCCGAGCTGTATGCTTGTATGAATATTTTCTTGTCACAAACTCCCCATTGTCATTTAATATTCTTGGACAGACAATTTTAAATCGCTTATTTCGTTGTTATAAAGCTTTAGGTGATTTAAGAAAAACCTCAAGGCAGATTGTTCCCTATTCTGCAGATTTCTGTTTCATGCCCACACTTATCCTGCTGGGACAGGGTGTGCTCAGGGTTCAGAATAACAAGACTCCGGAGAAGCACAACGGGAGAATACGGCTGGATTGCAGATCTGAGCAGAAGCAGGGGTGTCAGGCCAGATGGACGCTGCGTTGAAAATAAAATCAGAGAGGCACAGAGGAGACCCAGCAAGGGGAGAAGGCACACGCGTTATGAGGAGCACCGACGGGTGGCTTGGGGCATTTATCAGGCATTGAGATGCAGTGGAACTCTGAAGGTACCTGTAAAAGTAGATCTCATACAAGCTAGAGATCCAAGGAATGGGGGGGGGGTGATGCACACACCCTTCGGTGGGAGGAGGGAGCTGTAACTCACAGGAACAGCAGCCAGGCGAAGGAGAATTCTGAGAGCCAGGGACCCTGCGTGTTGTGGGGTGGGCTCTGGGAAGGTTCCGACTGGAGGTTTGGGATTGCCACTCTCGGACATTATGAAATTTCACAACACTTGGGCACCGTGGATCAGCTGTGTATTCCCACCGGGTGGGCCACGACGCTCCTGGGGACTGAGGAAAGGGGATGCTAGTCCACATCAGCTGAAGATGTTCATGGGGACATCACCTAAGTGAGCTAGCGACAATCACCCTTTGAGTGAGAACTTCTGAACCCGAGCTACCACGCGTTCTCCTTGCAAGCGAGCTAGAGGAGCGAAGGATCAAGGTGCTGAGCTTCGCCTTCGGGAAGCGCGGCAAGGCTCCAGAGCTTTACTTCCACATTTTGTTTTTGGAGTGCAGGTCCCACCCATGGACAAAAATTAAGTGTTACTTTACTTTTTGCAAAGTATATATTAATGATGTAAATATCTCTATAAAATGAAAAATTGTTACGGCTGGGTCAGACAAATTTGAGAGACTGTTACCTCCAAATACCAGCAAAAAGCTAGAACTGGAAGTATCATTTGGTAGAGCACCAGCCGTGAGTGAGAAAGCTCAGTGAAATTTCTAGGCCCCGAGTTCAGCCACAGTATTGACACACTCACACAAACACACATAGACACACACACACACACACACACACACACACAATTCTAAAGTGTTAAATTACCCTCACACGGCATTTTGGGGGATCTACCAGGTGTTTAAATCAGACATGTAGATAAAAAAATAGAAAAATAGTTTTTTTTCCAAAAGAATTTTCAAGGCAGCATAAACCCCTTGTACATAAAACACCTTGGTGCTTATTTTCAAAGCTTCTGACCCAAAACATAGCAGGTTTGTCTCATGTTACTCAAAATGTTTTTTTCTAGGTATAATGAGCTATTATTTTGAAATATTTGTTTTTATTTAAAATACTTTGTCTTTAATACTTTATCTGAAAAGATAAAATGTCAATTTGGACTTAAATCTGGCAAGCTTTACTTAGACTTCTGTTTTGATATTCATTATAGATTTTTTTACCTATTACTATTCTGTGGAATAATAGTGGAATTCTATTTTATAGTATCAGGGACAGCGTTTGGCTAACTTAGTTCTATGGTGAAATACAGCCCCATTACTTATTGACCAGTCAACTATTAAAGAATGATTTTTAAAATAATGTTTGTTAAAAAGTGAAAAAATTCAAAGTGTGAACACTTTGAGATGCATTTAAATTACATGAAATTCAAAGCTTGGTCCTCATTAATGAACTTGTATGGATGAAGCAGGGCCAGGCTCTCTCTGATTTATTGAAGGCATAAATAAATAAATACCTGGTTAATTCCCTTTTGGCCTGGACTGTTAGAAAACATGCGGATACATCTTATTTCTGTTCTGTTGGAAAATTTCTATGCAGATGTCTGCTACATTTTCTTTCTGTAACATAAATTAGTTGTACGTATGAGTTCCTTTAGATCCTTTGTGGGACAAGTTATGTTAAGTAAACACTTTTTAGAACACAGACCTAAAGTGATGCCTTATCTATTGTGTGCCTGTAATTGGTAAGAAATTTGACAGAGAGAGACAGAGAGAGAGAGAGACAGACAGACAGAGAGACAAAAAGAGAGAAGGAATGAAAGAGAGAGAGGAAGAGGGAGAGAGAAAGGGGGAGGAAGAGAGAGAGGGGGAGAGAGGGGGGACAGGAAGGAGTCAATTTCATAAATGCATCCCCTTTGTGGAGATTTAGTCACTCCAATGGGTACCCCAAGAATGTCCTATCCATAGTCGTGTGCTTCAGGCTAGGTTTAGATTTGTTTCCATAGGCCAGAAGAAGTCATTTGATTGACTTTAAGTCCTAAAAGAATTTAAACTTGAGTTCACTCATTATCTAAAATACAACTCACTTCTAGAAAATGGGAATTAGACTCGGGAATGTATGATGATAGAACAGGGTGATTTTTTTCCCCCATTTTCAACCCTCCCATACTATAGCAGAGAATACCTGGCATTTGTATTTACCAAGCTTTTAGGGGCTCACCATACTTAGGAAATTTTGTTGGTTGAGTTCAAGACTATCGCAAAAAAGAGAATGTCATAATAAAGTGAGTTCCCAGAGCACATCAAGATGATGCTTCGCTGGGCTTGGTGGCACAGCTGTGTGGGAACTGGAGAAATTAGTATCATGGTTCAAGGGTAGCCTGGACATTCTGGTTGTGTTTTGTTTTTTTATCATCTATATTAACTAGTCTTATAATTTGTAATTCTGAATCCCTGGACGATGCAATTAAATTTTTTCCTAGGGAAATTTCTTAAGTGAGAATGGAATGTAGAATGTAATCTCCTCTTCAGTGTTTAAAAAATCATAGGGAAAGCAATCAAGCTGGGTGCTGGTGGCTCACGCTACTCAGGAGGCTGAGATCGGAGGATCACGGTTCAAAGCCAGCCCAGGCAGGAAAGTCCACGAGACTCTTATCTCCAATAAACTACTCAGGAAAAGCCAGAAATGGCTCGAGTGGTAGAGAGCTAGCCTTGGGCAAAAGAAGTTCAGAGGCAGCACCTAGGCCTTGAGTTCAAGCCCCAGGACTGGCAAAAAATTTAGAAATCCTCTTAGAATTTGGAAGCTTGTGATTGAAAAACAGAAAAAAAAATGTTTAATAGCAGAGCTAAGTGTCAAGGAATAAAACACAGTTGTTTTATACTCTGAAGATGGAAATCCAGCCCAGATTTCACAACCTCTTGGTGAATTTTCTATTCTGTCTGTCTCAGACACAATTTGTCACTTTGTATCTCACCGTTTTCCTGAAAGGAATAAATAGGAAGCCGTTTCCAGCATGCCCCTGACCTCCTGGGCCGATGATTGCTAACCCAAAATGGGACCAGGCTTTTCCGAAGGAAATGAGCAAATTATAGACACTGGAGCGGAGGCAGATCATTTTAGGAGATTGTGTGGCTCCTTACTGAATAAAAAATGAGCTTCATGAGTAATGCTCCAATCCAAAAGAAGTCGAATGCCGTCAGAGGCTGCTTGCTTCTGTCTGTTGCTCACCTGTATCCAGGTTTTGGAGAATGGGAAAGTAACAATTCATTGTGAAATCTCTTTCCCATCGTACAATGGCAGAAGAAAACTAAAATTCTTCAAATATGAGAATATAAATTTGGTAGACTTAAAATATTTGGATTGGGCTACAGATGAGCTAGTGATGAGGCGTTTTTGTTATTCTGTCCGAAAGTCACAAAATATAAGAATGTTCTCCATATAACAAACTAAGAACAGGAACAACAAGAAGATTTTTTTCTAATAATTCCACCATGAGTTGTATAAACTAGTTAGGACTGCAATATGGAATTGTGTGTTTACTTTTAAGAGAGTGTTCCACAATAATTCTTCTCTCTCTGTGCCCTAAGAATTTAGTCTTGATAAAAATGATCACACTTTGTGCATATACATCAACTACTGTCAATTACGATGAGGGTGTAAGGGTCAGAAGGAATCTGCAGCCCCTGATTCCCTGTTTCCAATGCTGTCATGTACACGGACACTGGCTGCTGGCTTTTGTTGTTTCCTTCCTTCCTTCCTTCCTTCCTTCCTTCTTTCCTTCCTTCCTTTCTTGTTTCCCTTCTTCCCCCTCCCTCCATCTCTCCCTCCATCCGTCCTTCTTTCCTCCCTCCTTCTTTCCATCCTTTATTCCTTTACCTTCATCCCTTCCTTTTTCTTTCTCCCTCCCTCTTTTCCTTCCTTCTTTCCTTCCTTCTGTCCACCTTGCATCCTTCCTTCCCTCCCACCCTCCTTCCATCCTTCCTTTACTCCCTCCCTCCCTCCCTTTTCCTTTCTTTCTCCCTCCCCTCTTTCCTTCCTTCTTTCCTTTCCTCCTCCTTCTTTCCCTCCTTCCCCCTCCCTTCTCTTCCCTTCCCCTCTCCCTCCCTCCATCCTTCCTTTTCCTTTCTCCCCCCTCCCTCCCCTTCTCCCTCCCCTTCTCCCCTTCTTCTCCTTTCTCCTGTTCATTGCTTCCTTCTGGGTCCTCACTCCCTGGCCCCCTGCCTTGATTCCTCCCTTGGCTTCGGCAGTCCTTCCTTTGCCAGAATCTATTAACCTCATTTCTTCCTGGCTGACACGTTAGTATACACACAATCTTCTCATGTCTGTCCTTGACAAAAGACCAGGACTCTTTGGGATTTCTTTAGGATTTATATTTGTGTATTTTTATCTGTATATTTTTGTGTTGCAGAAGTCCAGGACTCCTAATTCTCTATCTGTAATATAATTCCCTGTGCATAACAAAAAGCTTTCTTTGTTCAGGTAGAGTTGTCAGGTGACAGCCAGGTAACTTTAAGTTTCAGATTAAAACCAAAACTTGATAAAGATTAGCAAGGCCATACTTATATCAGATATTTGAACTTAATTGCACGTGCTATATTATTTCTTCATCGAACAACTCTAATCATAAGAAGTGACTCTTCCTTACCGATGGCACGTGAGGCCCCATTCACGTGTTTGATTGCAGGAGGATTATAGACACAGGATGTGTCTGTGCCAAGCTCTACACTAGCATTTCGAGAATTTCAATTCCAAGAAGCATGTCAAGAAAACGACATTTACTCCGATTCCAGTGTCGAAGTCTTTCCGGATTCATCAAAATCAGACCTCGAGGCAGATCGCTGCCTGACAGGTGAGACATGAGTGTGTTTCCCGTGATTGTGGGGAGATAAGTGTGTAGTGACAGTTGAAGTGTCTGGACTAAAGTAAAATTACGCTTCTGTGCCTCAGAAGATCTTACAAAATACATTTCAAACCACATTGCAGTTTTCCCATGGTCAAATTAATTTCAAAATCAATAGAAGGTACAGATTTTCTGTGTCCTAGGACTAAAATTGAGGGTTCACTATAAGAGATTGTCAAAATTAAGTTAGTGTGAATGTTTATTTATAGTAGAGGAAAAATGCAACAAGTCGGAGATTTTGAATAGCTGTCAAAGTATACAGATATGAAAAATAACTAACTTCATAATTTCAGCCCATCCATCTCTATGCTTTTAGAGTACCTCTATACTTTTGGAGTAAACATAATTGATTCAAATGTATGCTTTACTTATGGCTGAGGAAAATGAAGTCACTCTCATTAAAGTCTTAAATGGTCTTAGACTCACAGACAGCACTACTGAGATCTACTCTAACTGGAATTAAAGAAAGATATGAACTGCATATTCAATAATTAACTTAGAATAAATAACTATCTAATATGTAAGATGAAATGATAAATACCCAAGGAAAAAACATAGCAACAAAGTTTTTATTACTTTATATTTCTAAATAGGTTCTTTTATATACTGTCAAGGCATACGTGTCAAAAGACAAAAAAAAAGATGAATCTGAATTGCATAAAATTGAAACTATCTTTCGATAAGGAACACTATGAAGTGAGCACAAAATGGGATAAAGTCTTCACAAGCCATGTGAGATAAGAGCTTAAAATCTAGACTATATGAAGATGCTTAAGACTAAGCAACTGAAAGACACGCAATGCAGTTAAAGCAGTCCATAGACCTGACAGAAATTCTCCCAAGAGGAGATGTGTGGCCTGCAATGTACGTGAAGAGACACTCTCTTTCAGTAGATACAAATCAAGGCTATAAGGAGAAGCCGTTTCCTATGTGCTGACTTCAGTATGGAAAAGGAAGTTGCAATGCAACAGCACTCGCCAGTGATTCGGAGCGGCCGGAAGCTTGGTCCCTGCTGGGGGCAATGCAAATGCTGAGGCTGGGGGTGGGCGCGCGGGGCAGGGGGGGGCGGGAGATGAGTGGCAGATTGAAAAGCTAGACATAGAAATCTTGTCCATTTCAGTGCTATTATGCATAGACTCTGAAAATATGAACCCCTCTTCTAAACCTTTCCAAATACCAATCTCTTTAATTCTTACAAGGGAAAGGTAGGTTTGCATTTTCAGTATGTATGTCTTTTAGTCTGTATGCATATGTGTCTGTATGCATGTATGCATGTATGTGGTTTCTTTACACCCATTTTGCAATTGAGTCTCGTGGAGCCTAGAAGCATCTCTAGCAGGCTGGAGGAGCTTGCTGGCCCCGTGCCCCTCTAATGGGTGAGAAATGCTCTCTTGGTTTAGCGATGCAGTGGAATTTCGCCCCACATATCAGCAAAGGTGGGCTACCCCTGGTCAGCTGTCCTGCTGCTCCTCTTAAACAGCTTTGCAAAAAGGCTCAGGGGAGAAATGGCTGAGCTTGAAAACGGCTGCTTGTTATGCATGAACACTAGAGCTAACTCTCAACAAACAGTTCTTGGGTGTGTTTCCGATTATTTTCTGTACAATGAGGACTTAGAAGCCTGAGATATTTATGGGTTGTTTTGCTTCAGGGTTAAACATCTTCATTTCTACCATAGGTCTTAAATTATTTGAAAAAAATAAGAAAAATAAATATGATACACAATAGCTGATAGATCCTCTTTTTAAAAATCTCAAAGTGATTAGTAATTTCCATAAAGATATGGAAGGAAAATAGGTTTGCTCCCCTCCCCCACCCCCAACTGACTTAGAATGTCTTGGCTTTTGCTTGTTTGATGCAGAGTTGCTGCAGGTCTCTTCTGTGTGTGTTGGCACCCCCAAAAGCGATAGCGTTATCACTAGCATCCTAACAAAACACGGACGGTGGAAGCAGCCCTTGCCTTCCTGCTTCCCTCATCGCCACCAGTTCCATCCTGCCTGACTGAGTCACAGGCAGTACTTACAGAAATGAAGACTTCTCCTTAAGAAGATGGTAGGTGTCTGCTACCACAGTAATTGTGGCTGTGACTAAATAAGATAATGCCTATACCTCTTTTCCTTTAAAAACAATGTTTTAGAGGGAATTGAAAGAGAATAAGTTTTCTATATGATGGAAACTCCTTCAGCACATTAGAGAAAATTACCATCCCCACTGATGTGCAATCTTCTTGTCATCTCCGTCGTCTGGAACGCACTATTTATAGCTGGCCGAGAACAACCTCTGCCTCGTATTTCCTTCTCACAATGGGGCATTGTCCTTCCTGAAGACACGCGAGGAGGCCAGCTTCGGTTCTCTGTGCAGCCTCCGGGTGTCTTTGCGCTCTTCTCTGTGGACCTTGGAGCGGCGTGGGACACTTGTCAGTGGGTGAACCCTCTGGGGGGGCCCCATGCACCCCCAAAGGGAATGAAGAAGAGTGAGCTAGTTCAGTTTCCAGCCATCCACGCGGGAAGAGAACGCCTGCATTCCCAGCACAGTGGGTTTGCTGGAACGGGCGCGTTTTAGCTCAGTCCACACGTGCACTGCCGACCGTCTGTGTTGGTGCTGCTGACGCGTCTTTGGTTGCTGGGCCGTGTGATGGGTGCAAGGAGGGTCACCCACGGGGGCATTTGCTGCTGAGTAGTTCTCAGCACTGAGCACGGGACTGAGGCCGGCACAGTTCACTCCTCCCCCTCCCCTCCCCCTCCCCTCCCCCTCTGACCTGTCTCTGCTCAGTTCTACGGACCACGCGGGGGACTCAGTCCCCAAATGTAGTGGCTTTCTGTCTGTGCATAATTATATATACACACATATACATATATATAGTGTAACTTCTGTAAAAATTTTAAGCTCAGCATGGACACATTGTGTCCAGAATGGCACCAATTAGCAATTAATGGGGTCTGAATTACTTACGAAATCTGGTCATTTGTGTTTCTCATCTTAAATATTTCAATGTCTTTAAAAGAAAAAAACAACAACAACAAATGGACCCTTTCTTCACAGGGAATTCTTTTTTTATCTCTTCGTCTCCAACCTCCTCCTCCTTTGCTCACGGAGGTGTTACCCCCGAATCGATGGAGATATATGTTTGATGTAACTATCACTGGGATTGTAAAGTGGAGGGGTGAAGAAGACGAAGTACGCAGGTGGAAGTGGAAATGTCTCTCTCCGCCTTTCAAGAGCTGGAACTCATGCTTCATCTGTCAGCATCTCTGACAGATTCTTTGGCACGGAGAGAGGAGCCTATTTGGAAATTCTTGAAGTGTTCCTCAAAAACAAAAAAGCCACAGTCCACCTACAGTCCAGAACAAGTCTATGAGCGCCTCTATTCCTTTGCATACATTTTAAGCTATCTGCAACATTCAGGGCAACAGATGATTTCTGTTCTGAACTTTGATGTGTGAATGCCTAGTTATAATAAATCTTCACATATTTACGGGTACAGTAAAGGTTAAGTGTAAGCCAGAAATGCAGCTAAATATCTGTGATGCTCCTGAGAACTCAAAGCCAGATACCTTCAAAATACCTGTAAGATTTTCTGGGACAGGAAAAAAAAACCACAAGAGATTCAATGGGTGAAGTGTAAGTTGCTTTCTGCTTAAGATTGTGCAGAGCATAGTTTCAGGGCCAGTCTTGATGTGTAAGAATTCACTGGACAGAAATCACAACCTGAAGAAGGATTGTCTCCGTTTAGCCATTACTGTGAGTGTTATTCCTCTCCTAATCTTATTTTTAGGGGGGAGGAGATATGAGAGGAGGCTAAGGAAACATGAATGGAAGCGTGAATTAAGGTCATACATGACAGCATTTAAAATAAATCAATGACTGCCTGTGTCTACGTTGATGCAGTTGGCTCTGTTTATCTGAATCTCTCTTTAGGAGAGGGAAGATATTTCCATCCAGATGTTCTTGTCACTCTGTTGTGTAGCTTCCTCTTGAGTACTCCCTGAGAGGAAAGAGAACTTTGGAGAATGATGAGGCAGGGAGCTGTTAATTATAACCTTTTACGTTTCTGTCATATTCTGAACCAAACATAGACCTTTAGGGTATCCGAACAAATATTCAAGGTTCTCTCCCAACTTGAGAATTACTATAATTATTCAGTCACACTGCACATCTGGGAAGGAAGAATTTAATATACTCATTGAACTATTGACCCAAGAGAAGTGTCTTAAAACGACTAGCACGCAGAGATAGCAGCATCATGGCAAAATTAGAGTTTACTGAACTAGGTATAGTTATCATTGCACACCATCTTAAATACTAAAGACTATTTTACCTTGAGATTTTCTATAGATCTGTTTCTTTGGCTACTTTTTGTTCCCCAAAAGGCTCACCGGACTTCAAATTCCTTTACTTACCACATAGGGAACATGGTAGGGAGATAACCGGCAGGCAATCTTGTCACACAGTGAATATGGATCTACCATCATCACCCACCATTGATCGCAACAGACACTGAGCATATGGGAAGCCCCATTCTGAAGTTCACTGGGGGAAGACGGAACTATTGCCCAGCATAAGCGGGCTGCAATGAGTGTAGGAAAGAGTCTCTGCGAATGAGCTGGGGGCAGAGCCAGGTGCCAGGCTGCTCAGGGCCTGGAGGACCACCGCAGGAAGGGTGGGTTTCAGGATAAAGGTGTTTTAAGCAAGGGGCAGAAGGCCCCACATCCCACATCTGCTGGGACTTACTTGTCGTTTAACAGTGACGTGGATGGTGATTTCAGTGAGATGCTATGTATTCCAGAGCAGGGCTCTTCATGTTTAATACTCAGTGGGGCGCTTAGGGGTCATCTCTGAGCTTTTGCATCTGAGTGCTTCTCTTAGTCTTATTGGTCCGTGGACCTCATCTTAGATAGCAAGTGGCAGCATCAGCAATAGAGACACTGCCCTCAATCCCGGCACTTCCTAAGGCCAGGGGCCGGGGGTGGGGGGGGAAGAAACTAATTTCTTTCTAAGACTCATTTCCTGTCAACCTCTGGCATGTTAACATTTTCTTCATGTTTTTGTCTCCTTATTTGGCGCACGATGTATGCAACTGTATTTTCCAGAACTGTGACCCATTAGCATGTGGTGTTTCTTGGCCAGTGTGTGTGTGTGTTGCGGGGGGGGGGCGGTATTTCTTTGGATTGTAATGGTAGGATGGATTCCTCACTTCATGGCTGGAGATGGCTATGCCACAGCTGCGAAATAACTGTTGGGGTTAGGGTTGAACACTGGAGCTGGAAGAAAGCTTACTGGGTGTTGCAGGCTAGCCTCTTCAGCCCTGCAGAGGTGGAGCAGTGATCCCGGTCTCTGACTCCCAGTCCAGTGCTCCTAGAGGAAGGATCCTGCCCCTTGGTGCCACACAGCCTCATGAGTTCACAGTCCATGGCCCCTAAGTGCAGAATTCTTTGTATTTGAGATGATTGAATCCAGTGTGCCTTGGAAAGTGTCTTCTGTTCCTAATAATTGCATAATAAATATTTATCATGTGCAACCTTCTGAATTGGTCTACAGGACCAAGTCCAAATGAATTGCTGATACAAGCAATAAATGTAATCAGTTCCGACAGGTGATTCTCAGCAGTGTGGTTTCTAGCCCAGCGGTCGGCATTACCTGGGTCAATGTATAAAATATTTTATCCATTTAATCGCTGTTAATTGAGTTAACTGATCTGTGTGATGTGAGATGGGTGTGTTAGCATATGGAAATCCTGTTCTTCCAGAGTGATTTACTAAACGGACCATCCTTTCCTCCAGGGCATTTTTATCTGATGCCCTTTGTAGAAAATTAATTGACCACATATAAGATTGCATCTATTTCTGGGCCGTCTCTGTTCCTTTGGTCTATGCCAATACTGTACTATTTGGTATAGTGTAGTGGTTTTTTTTTTTTTACTATAGTTTTCAATCAGGAAATTCAATACATTCATCTTTTCTTCCCTCGGTTCCCTCGGTTGTGGTTCTGCACAAATTTGAGGATTGATTTTTGCTGTTTCCGAGAAGCATGCCATTGGGATTTTGATAGTGATTGCGTGGCCTCCACCGCGGGCTTCAGGTAGTTTGGAAAAGCATGATTCTTCTGAAGCAACAGCCACCAGGCACTGCTAAGGAGGTGCTGACCGACACAGTGTTCCACTAAGGACACTAAAGGAAAGTGGCTGGCACTAGAACCTTCCACCCCTAAACGTAAAATTCCACCCCTCTGACAAAAGGTTCCCCACGATTGCACCTCTGGCTTGTGGGAAGATTGAGCTGGTGTGACTGAAATCGCCCCCCAAAAGCCCCAACAAGTCATGAATCAGACCTTTTCCCACGTAGAGCTCCTTCCTGTCCTAATTCATGCGAAGGCCACTGTACTGTTCTTCTTTACAGAGATCTTGAGTGTTTTGAATGGCCTTTGGCGAACTGTGCCGGGATCCAGAGTGACTTTGTATGCAAAGGGCCTTTGCCCTTCCTTAGTGGCAGAAGGTCCCGAGTTCAGATGGAATCTTGACTGGTGCATCCTCACGCGTGCAAACACTCACACACACACTCACCTCCCTAGGAGGTATTTCTTGCAAATGTGCATGTATTGGTTCTTATTGGTCATGTGAATAACACAATATCCAAGACACACAAACTATCGACGGCATCGCTAAGTGGTGGAGAGTAAGTTCACACTACTTAATAATTCCTTTAAATGAACCAGGCAACAATAACCGTGAAGCAATTTATTAACGCAGCCAAATTGAGACTACGTTTTTTAATTCCAATCTTAATGACACTTTGTCTAGGGGACATTGATTTTGCTTCACCATGCTGCCTCTGTAAGTGGAAGGGAAGCAGAATGATGATGCAGATTAGTCATATAATGAAAAAATCATTTGTATTCCCTTTTATTACCCAGACTGACACCTGGTGAGTAAGATAACCACCTAGTATTCAGAAGAACTCTGCAGCGAGAGGGAAGGTAAAATCTTCCTGCAACCATCTGTCAAATGTTTAAACTTACAGAGTCTTGCAGGAGGGTAAAATTCAATATTCCTTAGTTTGCAGGACCTCTTTTGACCAGGGTAAATAGCAGATTTCTTTTTCACCTAGAGCAGAAGAGTGAGGCTCTTATTTTTTGAAAGGGTTATAGTTACAGGTAGTTCAAAAGTGTTGACAAGTGAGGTTGGCATCGCTGAACACTTGAGACCTGTCAGGGAAAACAAATTCAGAGCACGACACGGCGGGACTGAAGGGAGATGGGAGCTCGGCCTCGGGCGAGCTGTCATCTTCCTCCGTGGCGGTCGGCTGGATTTTGTTCAGGGTGGAAATAACTACTCTGCATGCGGACTGTCACCGTCGGATGCCTCGTAGAGAATTTGATCTGCGTACGACAGTGAAACGTTTCCCCCTGACCCCTTTGGTTCTGCAATTAGGGTCCTGCGTAGGGAGACATGGCCTTAGAGACTGAATCTGGATTTCCGCACTTGCGTCCTCCCATCCAGGGTAGACGTTTAGGGAGAGTGATTCGGCCCCCTTTCAGAACCATTTACCTTTCCCCATAGAGGAAATGGCAGCAGAAGCCATTCTCTCTTATTTTCTATGAAGAAATTATTATTAGTATTGTGTGTGCTCCTAGGGCTTGAATACAGGGCCTGAGCACTCAAACTGAACTTTTTTTTTGGTCATGGAATTTGAACTCTAGGCCTGGGCGCTGTCCCTGAGCTCTTCAGCTCAAGGCTAGTGCTCTACCACTTCTGGTTTTCTGGTGGTTAATTGGAGATAAGAGTCTCATGGGCTTTTCTGCCCAGGCTGGCTTTGAACCGCAGCCTTCAGATTTCAGCCTCCTGAGTAGCCAGGATGAAAGCCATGAGCCACTGGTGCTAGGCTGAAGAGATTATTTTTACTTTGAAGTTTATGAAGCCAGCAAAGGGATGGGCTGAGGAGAAGTGATTCTAGATGATTCACAGAGCTGGTGCATACTGGTTACAGCAGTGTTCCTACCTTTTTCCCTACTCCTTTCCTTCTCAATACAACGAAGACAGTTTCAAAGCTGAGACATGTCCAGTCATTGTGGGATGCAGAATTTCTATTGAAGAAACTCAGTCACACAAGTAGGTTGGCAGGGAACAGAGAAATAAGAAAGCCCTTGAGAGAAGATGGACGTAGGGGTCATCTTCAACCACTTGAAGACCAGGTTGACTGACAGATGAATCCAATTGGTGGGCCTGAATTTGGTTCAGGAGCTTCCCCGGACTGGTTGGGATTGACATGAAAACAGGGCGTGAGTACGCAAAGTCCCCTATTGATACTGTGGTAAGTGATTGAGACATACAGCTATGAAGGGTCCATAATCAGTCTTTATACAGCCGAGAATTGTCTGAGAGGCAGAGGGGCTCTTTAGGAAGTTCAACTTTGTGACTTCCCCAGCTCAAAGCATTCAGACTCCTTAAGCCGATTGGAGCACATTTTCTTGTACTGAGCCCTGAAGATAACATACAAGTGATGAAAATGGTTTTCAGCCCATACATTTCGTGTGTTTTCATAATTTCATCTTGGAAAGTCAAGGCATGAATGTTTCAATTTTATAATTCTATTCTGTATTAGAAGGCTTATTATGTCTGAAGGTACAACATAAAATGATATTATCATTTAATTAAAATATTCTGATTCCTTATTTAACAAAGTTTGACAAATCCAACTGAAATTAATTATGCTGACAATGAGACACCACTGAGCACGATTTCTTCCTATGCTCCAGATTAGATCAGATGGAACCAAACAATTCTTTCCTTTTAAGAAGGAAAAGACATAATTTGACCTGACTGAAAAAAAAAATAGAATGTTTAACAACGTCCATTTTTTCAGTTTGTTGAAAATGGAGACCAAATTGGCAATAAACTTTAAAGGAGATTCTATAGCTGGTAGTGACATATTATATTCAAGCACATGTCTAACATTTAGTCATTCTATAAAACAGTTATTTGTTTATAATCCTTACATACATGTATGGTATTTTATACTTTTATTAATTTTCACATCATATAATCTATGAAATCTGAATGTTATCTACTTACTTTACATATTCTAGCATGCCTGGACATAGCTGCATGATATTACCAAATATTCATAAGCTTAAAATTTTAACATTTAAAGAATCATATTTATGTACCTATCCTCTTTGAGAACAGGAAGAAGAACCAAACTATTTTTTTCCCTAGGGAGGTTGTGAATAATTACAGCAGGACAACGCTTTGAGTGTAAAACGTCGACAAGCAACGGAAGTGTGGAGGCTGAGAAGTTGGGGTAAAGGTCCCTCGAGGGACGCCCGCTTGCAAGTTCATAGATGGATGGCCGCTGGTGCCATTTGGTTTTTGCTGGTGATGGGCCCAGTGGCTGTGATGCTGTCTGACACAAGCGTGGCCTGTTTTTAACAACAAGACATAGCTCGGAAACCTGTCTACTTGAGAAACAGAGTGCGTAAAATTTCTGCTTTGACCGACGCTCTTCAAGGAAGCAAGTTGTCTGGCAAAGCTACTAAACTGGGGTTGACTGTACACATTAGGCGGGCACTTGCTCTTCACACGTGGGAGACTCACAAATATCCCCCCCAATGCACACAGCTATGCTGACGGCTTTGATGTAACCCTGTTTCTCGTCTATTGGATAAATGCCCAGGACTGGGATTGCTGGGTCGTAGGGAATAATTTATAAATGAGCAAAGTCTACCATATGTTCATTACAGCACTGTTCACCAGAGCCACACTAAAGAATCGGCCCGGTAGCCTCCATGGGTGAATGGATCAAGCAAATGTGGTGTATATGCACAACGGGATTTTACTCATCCTTTGCAAAGAATGGTACTGTACCAAGCGTAAGGCAATGGGAAGACTTGGAAAACATTATATTAGGGAAGGAAGCCAGACCCAGAGAAACAAAGGTTGCGTGTTTTCCTTCATGTTTGGGCTGCTAGAATGTTCCTACCAATCTGTAAGTACACACACTGGGTGGTATGCAGGAAGTTACAAATGAATGAACTTAGACCCTATGGAGAGCTCCAAGAGTATAGCCTTTCAGCAAGACTAGGTCAAGGCCCAACAATCTCAGTATCAGGAAAAGAATATGTACACGAGGGGGTGAGCGGGGCCAAGGTGAGAGGAATGAAGTAGACGGGGGAGAACGCAGTCAAGAATTCATCGTCTACACCACAAAATTGAGACAAGCAAGGGAAGGGGCGGGGGGTGGGGTGAAAATGTTGAAGGAGGGGACACTGATCAAGGTGGGTTACACCCACAAACTGCTTTGTTAAATGACACCTCCTTCGCACAACTACTTAAGTTAATCAAAAAAATGGAGATCTGACATCTATATGCTGCTGCGGCTGGGGGAAATAACCGACCCCCGTCTTCTTGCACTGCAGTGGGTGACAGGAGGTCTCCTCTGAGTCGCTCATGCACCTGCTTCGCGAGCTGGCTGCGCAGTCCCGTGTCACTGGGTTGCAAGGTGCACCCCGGGGAGCCCTGAACCTGTTTCCTTCCTCCCTGCCGCTTGCAGGCGTTTGGTTTGAGGCCGAGCCGGGGACCAGCTCTGGACTTGGAGCTTTCAGGTGTGAGGGGGACCGGGGGAGGGAGGAGGACACACGGGTGACCCCAGAGCCCCATCTCGCTGGAATTCCTACACGGGTGGGTAGAGACCAGCAGGCGGGACTTGTGATTTCTGAATGATCTTCTGTTCCTCTGCCTGGAGGCAGCAGAATGATAATCCTCCAAGAGCTGCACGCTGTAATCCCTGTGGCCTGGGAATGTGTGGTCTTCCAGGCTGTATTGATCAGCTTTCTCCAGAGAAGCAGAATTAAGGACCACAAGGGCACGCACGCACGCACACGCATACACACACACACACACACGCATATTCAATTAGGGAGGCCCAGAAGTCCCACCAGGTACTCCATGCAAGCTGGAGAGACAGTTTCAGTGATTCAGCTGGATTTAAGAGAAGCTGGGAGCCTAAGGAAAGCCTGGCCACACTTCTCATGTGTCCCCTACATTTCTTTGGCTGGACGTTTTAATCTCCTCATTCATATGTACATGGGATTTGGAAATGTGAATTTGAAGAGGTGACTGGGTAGGAAGGGTTCTGTCCTCACGGCTAGGTAAATCCGTTCATGGGTCCGTGGAGTTATGGTTTATATTGAGAGTCAGTCTGCTGTAAAAGCCAGCGTGGCTCCATCTCACCAGAGTCTGCGTGGAGTCCCCAGCAGCTAGAAGGCCATCGCCCGAATGTTCCCTTGACCTTGAACCTCTTTCTTCACAAGTAACCCAACCCCAGGTATTCTGCTTGTGGGAACCGGAACGTCAATGCTCGTCTGAAGCCCGGAGCAGATGAGCAGCTCTGTGCATGAAGACCTGCCCTTCCTCTGCTGCTTGGCTATTCCGGGTTCCTTCTCGGATGAACGATTGTTTCAGGCCCACATTTGTGGGGGTAGACACGCTTTCTTCAGCCTACTGATTTCCATGCTGATCTCTTCCAAGAATACCTCACAGACAGACAAGGTAATGATATCTTCTCAGTCGTCTCTCATTGGGCCCAGAATGAATGCCGCTCCTCATACCCTAAGAGTTGGGACTTCGGCTCTTCAGTAATAGAATACATTTTTTTGCTATTGCAATCCTATGAATGTGTAGAAATCTGTTATAGCAGCGGTACAAAACGATGTACTACCGTAGCCTCCAAAGCGAGCTTCCAGAGGCTCTACATTTTACATGCTTTATTTTGCTCTACAAAATAGGCTAAAAGAACATCATTTTAAAATTTCTTCATTTCTTGATGGTTCCTACAGTGGTAACTTGAGAAGGCTGAGAGGACCGATTGGGTTTGTTCAGTTGAGAAGCAATGAAGAATGTAAGAGGATGGAAACAATTATGGATGTGGATGACAGAAGAGAGAGGGCAATATTGCAGTCTTAGCTCTTTTAAGAGCAGTACATCTGATAGGAGAGGGTAGCGGGCTGCGAGCTAATTAACAGTGCGATGATTTTTTTCCCTCTGATTTGCGCGCAGAGCAGCTGCTTGAAGCTCTCACATCAATGTGTTAGCTTTGGCCAACTTCATTCATTAAAAATCCTTGAAGCATTTCACACCATCGAACCATGCGTGACAGAAGACATGTTGAAGACCTCTCGGTGCTTCTGCTTCATAGCTAATTCTCAGAAACCAAAGTCATTCTGAAGGAAATCATTTCACATTACAATTGGCATAACAGAGCTAATTGCTTTAAAGCAATGTTAGAATGACTGAGTAGGAGACTTAAGTGTCTTTTGACTGAAGAGTACACCCACGTAGGTTAAACATAGCTCCTTTGCCGAAAGGAGTTTTCTTCTTTTCCAAATCTGAGAGAAAGTTGCCAGCAGAATGAGATAGAATGGCGTCAGGTTCTTTTGTTTTCCCGATGCTGCTTCTGGATCAAAACCCCATTTATTTTGTGGACACACAAGGGAAAGCACATTTTCCTCGCGTGTTCCCACTTACTCGGGAGCTGACTGGATTCCGCAGCAGTGATAGGATGCAAAGCTTAAGTCTGAGAGTCCCCCCCTAGGCGGCCCACTGCACAAAGGGGGGAATTGGCGCCTTGATTCTGGGGTCTGAAGGGCAGTGGTGTGTGTCTGTCATTGTTTCATTTTGAGTTATTAGGTAACTCTCAGCCTCACTCGTAGCCTTCATTTGCTAACATGTTTGCTGAGGTCACTAAAGTCAGTGCCTGCCTCCCTGGGTTTTAACGAGGGTAGCAGGGAATGGGGGTGGGTGGGTAACAGGAAATGGCGCTTTGAATAGGACATCATCAGCACTGAGGGAAATAGAGGCAGCATCATCATTTCCCAGGAAGTGTTCCATGTGGAAAGAGAATTTCCGAAGTCTCCATGACAGAGCTCTGGGCTCTGCGGACACGAAGGACGTCCATCCATCATCACCTCTGCCCAGCAGGGATTGTCGGGGTACTTGGGGGTGCGGGGCGTAGAGATTTCAGCTCCTAGCTGTTGTTTCCATGGATCCCAGCACTGTCGTGGTGGCACAGGGAGTCGCGGCCGCAGGAGCCGAGGGTGCTGGCCTCGTGAAGGACAGGCGTGCAAGCAAGGGGCCTGGAAGGATCTGACCACGGCGGACATGACTGGCGGGCCCCACGCCGCACTGCCTCCCTGTGCTGCCAGCGCTCCGTCCATCAGGGATCCACTCGTCGATGAGCTCAGTGTTCTCAGGACCGGAAAGCCCATCAGCTGGCGACCACGTTCCCCACGTAGGAGGCCGATGGAGACACCTGCGTTCCAACTGTAACACTGGGCATAAGGGGAACGGAAGCAGCCATGGGTGAGTGCTGGGCTTGGAGGGGAGGCGTGGTCTGGCTCTCTAGCCTCAACTCCACGGCGTTGCCTCTTATCAACACCGTGTAGAAATCCTGTCTTTTCTTTTGGTCTCTCTCTCCTGTGTGTGTGCATGTGTGCACGTGTGCGTGTGTGCATGAGTGCGTGTGTGTGTGAGAGAGAGAGTCCTGCTTTTGTCAAAGTGTTTTTTGTTTTTTTTTAAATCTGGTTGATTCCTTTTTGTTATTTAGACAAGTTAAATTTCATCCAGGCAGAGAGCAATTGCTAATTGCTGACGGATAGTAATTACTAATGATGCTTATATATAATAATGATACCACTTAGAAATAATTAATTACTAAACATTAGTGTCCTTTAACCATCCAATCGCTTACGAATGCATCACCTACTTTAATTTGGTGCCAGTCTTACCACAATTAATGAATTTATGTGCTTACCATCTACCTCCACCCACTAAACTATCAGTTGTGGCTTAGTAAAGACTTTCTATTTTATTACCTAGTGATTTTTTTCCCATCTTTAGGACAAGTCTTAGAACATTGCAAAGTATTTTTAGGAAATCTTTGTTAGAAGACTACAAAGGAAACTGTGTTGAATGCAGATCCTCCAAATGCCATCGCGATAATAATGTGTTGACTACTATTGTGTATTGGGGAAACAGTCACTGAGATAAAATTTGCTGTATTAAGAATCTGTAGCCCAAAGTAATTAATATTGCCATAGTGTTATGGGTGGATCATAATGTTATCCTGGGGATAGCTTGAGTGTGGGGTTTTCTCCAGATCTGTATGTTGGAGCCATAAGTCCCAGCACTTGAGAATGTGGTCTTACTTGGAACCACCTTGTTGAAGCTGGAATTAATTAAGGGTGGGCCAGCCAGAGTTGATACTCTGTAATCCAAAGTAAAAAAAAAGGAGAAATATCATCAGCACAGCCACATGGAGAACAACACATGAAGAGGAGAAAGAGAGACCGGGCCGACGATGCATGAGCAAGCCCAAGAACGTCAAGAATTGCTGGCCAATGACCAGGAGCGAAGGGTAGGGGTGCAGAACCCATTTCTCCTCAATCCTCAAAAGAAGCCGCCCCCCCCCGAAAGATGCCCCCTTTCTAGAGTTCTGGCTTCCAGAACTGGGGAACAAAACACTTCTGTTGTTTTTGGTACCCAGTTTGCAGTGCTATTGTTTTCCCCTGATGAATGAATGAATGTAGACAGCCATTTTGCCTTGCTTCCGTGGGAAAATGGTGTGCTTTTTGTGAATCCTGTCCTGCCCATTCTGTAGGAGTGGTTCTACCCAAGGAGAGGGTAGAGCCTGCCTCAGGCATCTCCCCGTGGCTGAATTCAAGTCAGAGAGATCTTGGGTAGGCAGTCAGCAAAACCCCCATGTATATATTTTTCCAAAGCATGCAGCAAAACACACAAAACTAACTGCCGCAGCTCACAGGAGCCTTGGCATCTGCTTAGGTATCTTTCTTGTCACCCCGTTTTCTTTTCCCCCAAGACGATCTTTTCTATTCTGGGATATTTATTGGGGGTGGGGGTGGGGAGGGGTGGAATATTTCCTTCTTGTTCCTTGTTAAAAGAAGGGCAGGTCCCCTCCCCCAGTCCTCATGGCTCGCTGAGTTTTTGGCCATTTATTAAGGCAACCTCTCGGCAGACACGCAGCGGGACCAGGAGTTCGGCCAGAAATAGAAAGTCTGCCTAGAGATTTCTCCTTTGTTAATGTGCGCGTTTAGTATATTTCATTCTTTTGAAGTTTCCATCTTTTCCCATCCCATTGTCACTGAGGCAGCGTGTATTTTCAAAAGATTTCAAGTGACTGAACAAGCATAGCAAAGTATAATAAAGTATTATAGATAATAGATCTTGAAAATGTTTGGCCAAGTGTATATAAACAACAGCAAAAAATACTACACAAAAGCCACATGCTGGTGCCTCATGCCTGCACTCCGACCTACTCAAGGGCTGAGATCCGAGAATCCGATCTGAAGCCCGACTGGCCAGGAAACTCCATGAGACTCTTATTTCCAAAATAATACCCGCCCCCCCCCCCAAAAAAAAGCCGGAAGTGGAGCTGTAGCTCAATCGGTAAAGTGCTGACCTTGGGCAAGAACAGCTCAGGGACAGTGCTGGGGCCCTGAGTTCAAGCCTTAGCACTGGCGCGCACGCGCGCACGCGCACACACACACCTCACACACAGAGAAATCTATGTGATCTAATTAGAAGTGTATTAGATAAATGCACACACTGCAATAAACAGTCTGACGTTAAAGCGGTCACTTGGTAGAGATGATTTTTATGAGCAAGCCAGTGAAGTAGGGTCGTTGTCCGCAACATAATTTATATAAATCCAAATAAAACTCACACTTTGATGTACTGGGAGTATTGGTTGTTTCACCAGAAGCTGTGAGGAAGTTAGAAAACAAACAGTTTTTGAAGACACCACTTGAGACAATCTTCTCTTTTAGACCAAAATTCAGCTTGAGCATAATGAAATAGATATTTTTCAGAATGGCTCTTGTTTTTCTCATCCACTGTTTGGATTTAATGGGGCCCCAAGGACGTGGTTTGAGGAGAAGCGCCTTTGATTCCTAATTTTACAGGAGGAAATGGAGACATCAGGTTAGTTACGATTTGACACAGAGGAGAGCCATGCAGTCTCACAGAAGCCAACTTCTAGATTTTTTTGATTTTTTTTTTACAAGTTACAATTTTTCTCCACTGGCAGGAATTTCCTCACCTATAAAAAAAATGGATGAGGAAGCCAGTGGCCGGTGGCTCACATCTGTGATCCTAGCTACTCAGGAGGCTGAGATCTGAGGATCGCAGTTCAAAGCCAACCTGGGGAAGGACAATCTCCAATTAACCACCAGAAAACTGGCAGTGGAGCTGTGCTCAACGTGGTAGAGCACTAGCCTTGACCGAAAGAGCTCAGGGACAGAGCCCAGGCCCCATGACTGACAAAAAGAAACGAATGACCATCTCTAGTTTATCTTAATAGTGAAATATACTTTTTGTTAGCTAAGACCATGCTTTCGTAAAAGTCCTTTAATATCTCTTATAATGCATGTGTGGTGAGCATTGTTTTCATTTCCATAAATCAAGTGAAGGAAAACAGTCGAATGGGGATTGATGGCCTGTCCAGCTGATCGTGGGTATACAAGTCACCTTGAACCTCTGTCCTCACCATGGCTTCTTACCACTGCCACTGGCAAACGTGCTACTTTCCAGCACATTGAATAAATGACTTATCGAAAGACGGTTTGCTTATAGTCATCAAGGCTCGTAAAAGTCTCTCTAGCAAGATTCAGGTGCATTTCCTGCAAAAAAACCTTCTTGGATTTCCTGTGAGTTTCATTTATCATAACATTCTTGTCCTCCATAACCACCAGTAGCAGGACTGACAGATTTAATCTTCTCTTTCCAACACACGGCTCATTTCAGAGCTAAACTCCTGTAAGTAAGAGAAATGGATATTTCTCTAATTGAACAGCTAAACTGGCAGAGCATAGAACATGAGATAAATTAGGAAGCCATTGACAGTAAGAACTGTCTTTCCCTAACACCCGAGGTACCGCATGAAGACAGCCCATTAAATCAAACATGCCATCAACCCATTAACAAGTGTCCAGTTACACTTTAGGGTGTGTTTTTCACACACTTCACTTAGGCACAGTGTTGGGGGTGCAGTGTTGGGGATGTACAGAGTGGGGGATATATATCCATATGTGTATATATATATGATCTATAATATGTATTTACATATAATATATAATACATAATCACATATAATATAGATGTATGTATATGAACTTTTGTCTAAAGAAGTTACTGCTCAGCCTGGGTAGCTACGTAAAGATATTCAGGCTACATTTCACATTAGTCATATGTGATTTTGTGTATGTGTATATGCTGATCTCGGGTCCTGAATTCAAGGCCTGGGCACTCTCTCTGAGGTTTTAGCCCAAGACTGGTACCCTATCACTTAAGCCACAGCTCCACCTCCCGCATTTTGGTAATCAATTGGAGATAGGAGACTCACAGACTTTCCCACCCAGGCTGGCTTTGAACGGGGATCCTCAGATCTCAGCCTCCTGAGTAGCTGGATGACAGGCGTGAGCCACCAGGACCCCTCCCCATTGCACTTTCCACCCACATCAGATGTCTTTCTCACCAGTCATTCTGTGTAAATCCCTGCTTCCAGGTCTTCTAAGGCCTTGCACTTCAGTGCCTCGCGTAAGCCGAGCTTCCGTGTGGCTGCTATCCCTCGAAGGTTTGCCTGCTTTTCTCTCTGTGTCTCCTGACCTCAGTCCCCACTAGCCGCTGTGTCTACAGTGAAGTTCAGGGAATAGCTCCTCTTCTTGACAGACGACTTTAAAAGGGCTCTGTAGTCGGCACCCACCGTGGTTGACCATAGCTCATTTGTTTCAAAGGTTCAATCCTGTCTTCCATGATGCTGTCTGCTTCCGCGTCTGTCATCAGAGAGTAATTTGCATGAAAATCTTGAAAGTTCTCCTCCAACTCAAAATTCCCTAATGCCATTATCATTAATCATCTAGCTTCCCTGGCTCAAAAGAAGAAAAAAAAAAAGACTTTTCTTTTCCAAAACTTAATGACCTGCCTATGCTCTTAATTACTTTGGATATAAATCTGTTAGACATTTGTCCCCATCTTCCATTTTTATCGAAGCTTAAACTTTACCTTCCAAGCGGCTCTTAACTAAATCATTCAAATTTTCCCTTCCCTTATTTCTTACTCAAATATACCCACACTTCCGCTTCAACTCTCGTCTTTACTTTCCCTTACCCATCTGCTTTCTTGAAATAGTGTGGCATAGCTTTTCTCTCCTACTTTCTTAGCAAATCCACAGAGAAAGCACTTTCCTCTTTTAACAGCGCCCCGGGGGGTTTGAGCTGAACTTTCTCATTATTTCAGAAAGGTTCTTAGAATCTTTTCCCTTTGTCTCATGTCTTCAGACAAGTTTTGGCTTCTGTTTTGACTGAAGTGAGAGTCACCAAGATAAAATATGACAACATGGCTTCTGTCAAGCTAAAGAGAAAGAAACCAAGGGTTATACACTTCAGAATCATGTGTGCGAAACCTGTTCTGCCACCTGTGGCCACTGGTTTAAAGAAGATAAGGCCAATGCTATGTATGTATGTATGTATGTATGTATGTATGTATGTATGCATGCATGCGTGCATGCATGTGTATATGTATGTATCATCTATCTATCTATCTATCTATCTATCTATCTATCTATCTATCTATCTATCTATCTATCTATCTGCTATCTATTATTTATTTTTGTGTCAGTTCTTGGGCTTGAATTCAGAGCTCTGTACTCTTGCCTGCCTTTTTCTCTCAAAACTGGTGCTTTAGTACTTGAGCCACAGCTCTACTTCTGGTTTAGTGGTGGTTAATTGGAGGTAAACGTTTCCTAGGTTTTCCTGACCTGGCTGGTTCTGAGCTGCAGGGGACTGTGGGACTCACCCTGCTGGGCACTGGCCCTGCTCGGTGGCTTTGCACAGAAGCCGCTCCGTCCCATCTCCGTGCCAGTGTGCCAGGCCCGAGGAGCAGCAAAGCGTTACCAGACACCATTCATCATCAAGGGCCCTTGATGTTTGATGGGGAACTTGCCTGGAAAGTCAGAGCCTCTTCCCGAAGGTTACTTCTCTATTATTAAAAAAAAAAAATGGCCTGTGCACATTTATACCCGATTGAAAGTTAATGGAAAGTTCGTTCTCCAGACATCTCTTTAGGTGAATCGGTCTTGTGTGCTTTGAATTAGATTCACTCTGTAATTTCCTTGTCTCTTGTAAGGATATTACCATTTTTCCAATTACTTTCACTCAACACATGGAGTTCCCTGTGACAGATCTCTTTCCTTCTCTCACCCTGTCAAAAAATTAAAGATTTTTTGCTGTTCCCTCCCTCTGACGCTGCCTAAATCAGGGCCTGTGGTGATGATTAATTTCCATGCCATTCAGTAAAGCATTTGACTTGTTTTCAAGAATATTGTCCCCCACCCCATGAGCCATCTCTAATGGTGACATCGGCTCTCAAGTAGTGTGTTACCCCTCTGTTTAAAAATCTAAATTGTGCTTCTACAATATTTTGAAACCATATATATAATTTAAGATGCGTGACTTTATTTTCCTTATGTTATTGCATCTCCTGTAACTTCTAATACAATGTAAAATTAAAAACAAAATGTAGAGAAGATATCCTTCCTTGACTCCCAAACTTAGAAACCTTTCAGTTTCATCTTTAAGAATGATCCAAACATGAATATATTTTGCAGTTCCCTCTTACAACTTAGGAAGTTTCATTTCTATGTTACAAGTTTGTTTTATTTTTGGATCAAGACCATGAACTTTGTCAAATGATGTCTTTGGTACCTGTAGAGATGGTCTTTTAAACAGACTGAATTCTGAGTGTGGAAGCTAGTTTAAATGTTCAGTTTATATCTTCTCACTTTCTCTTCTTCATCTACCAATAGATTATCTACCACCTATACCAGTCATTGCATGTAACTGTCTTGATAAGGTGGGTTGCATTATTTTGGGGTTGCATCCTCTATTTGCTGCTTAGATTACATAATGTTTATTAATCATGACCACATTCTAGAAACAGGTTTTCCTGATTCTCTTTTGCTGTTGTTGCTATATGGTTACTGCTGCCTATTTTTTCTGTCCTCTAGAGATGTGTGCTCTCTGGCAATTCATTTCCTCTTCATGTGTGCCCATCTATCAGGTATCTATCTATTTACCTAGCATCTATCTGTCTGCCTATTTCTGTCCTTTTGTGCCTCATACACACGTAGGTGAATCTCAGTCAGGAATTTCTGATCTAGAACTTTTTCTGACGAGTTGCACGTCCACCACATTTCCCCAGCTGTCCTGGGCCTTGGACTCAGGGCCTGAGCACTGCCCCTGGCTTCTTTTTTTTACTCAAGGCTAACACTCTGCCACTTGAGCCGTAGCACCATTTCTGGCCATTTTCTATATACGTGGTGCTGCGGAATAGAACTCAGGGCTTCGTGTATACGAGGAGGCAAGCACTCTGGCCACTAGGCCACATTCCCAGCTCCCCCCCTGCAGTTGTCCTTTAGTAAGCCATGCTCACCTTGTCACATTGCCACAACCCTTGCTAGCTCCTTACTAATTTTAGCCTAACGACAAACCTACCAACTCCAAGTCTTCCTGCTCCTGGATCAAACCTCTTCATTCCGGCTCCACTTCTGAGTACGCGCCACCATCCCCTCTGCCTGTGAGTCTCTTTCCTCTTCAAATTCCCTCTCATTTTCGGAGCTTAGTCTGTTTGACGTCCTTTGTGAGGGTGCCTCTTCAGTCCGTGTCTCCCTCTGGGACGGACGGGGACCAATCACTTCCTTGAGCTCACATAGCACCTCTGCAGGAGTTGTGTTATTCTGGAGTGCCTGCTACCATGTATTTATTCTGTCATAATGGTTAACAGGTTTTTTTTTTCCACACACACATATGTATATTCCAACTCTTCTTCACCCACTTCTTGACCGTTCCATTTTGAAAGCACAGACCGCTCGCATATTCCACGACATATATAAAGACCCCCGAAATGTAATTAGCAACGGCTACATATCGATTAAAGATAGATCCGTGACCTTTAACCCAGCGTTCTATCCTCATGAAAATGATCCAGAATCTCTCCCCCCGCCCCCCCTCCCGCCTCCCCCCCCACACCCAAACTTCAGGAGTATAGGCAAAATGTAGGAATACCTCCAGGAAGCTAAGATCAAAGGTTCCGCCTCTACATTGAAAAGGGAAAGAACACTTGAGTGGCAAGGAAGGGCACTGAGGATTACGTCAGGTCCCTAGGAAACACCACATAATATGGGTTAATGAGAGCCCTGGAGCCCTGGGCCACGGAAGAAAGTTCCCCAGACAAGAAGGGCACGGGAAGTGCGATAGGGCTTTGCCAAGGGCACAGTTTGAAAGCTGCCAATAACAAATATGCGTCAGCTAATGGCTTTCTATATTGTATGTCTCCATGACATATGAGTAGAGGCTCTAGATGCAAGATGACTCACATCCAAAGATTAAGTACCATTTCTAATGAACCGTGGGTGGCCAGTACATCATAAAATCAATGCGGTGTGACAATGGCACTTCCTGACCACGCTCTGAAGGATCGCTTACTTCCTCGCCTTTATTCTCTGTGCCCAAAGCAAGTTCAACTTTAGGTTTTCAAGCCTTCAATAATCTGTTCTGAGAAAAATACATACAAAGTTGCTTTGGGAAGCATTTTGTGAAAGCTCTATTAGGCTCCGAATTAAAAGAAAAAAACCAAAACCCAGCAACAGTGAATGTAAGGGTCAAAGATCTTAGATTGCAAAAGCAAAAATGATGAATCAGCATCTTATTGTTATAAATGATGTTTAAAAAAAATCAAGATTGTTTGTGTTCTGGTGGCAGGAAGGGAATTCTGGGTGTCAACAACTCTTAGTGTTTTCTTCAGGAAATCTCTTACCCATTCTCCATGAAGGCTACTCCCGGGGACACCGTTTTTCTCTAAGCTGTGAGGGCTATCTCCTGAGGCACCCTGACACTTGGGACCGAAGAACTAGCTCTAGGACTGGGGGGGTGGGGGAGGGGGAGAGATGGCTCATGCACCACGAACAGCGTGGTACCTGTTTGTTTTCTTTTCCATTTTTTATTGTGACAAAGCACACATACAAAATGTACAATTTAATTTTGCTGCTCAATCATGTTAAATACATTAACCATTTTGTACAAGAATCACAAGCATCTGTCTCCTGAACACTCCTGATCTTCTAAAGCTGAATCTCCATACTTATTAAACATTATCTTCCTGTTCTTTGGGAATTACCATTTTACTAACAGGCTGTCTGAATTTGACTATTCTGCATATCTTAAATTAGTAAAACTATAACGGTTTGGTGGGGGAAGGATTATTTTACTAAGTTTAACATCCCCATGATCTATCCATGTTGTAAATACAATGCATATTATAATCTACTTTTTAAAAGTTAAATTAGGTTCATTTCTCTAATTATTTGTAGTGCTGGGGTTTTAAATCCAGGCCACCTGCTAGCTCAGTTTATTAGCTCAGCTGCTGCTAGTATTCTATCACTTAAATCTAGAGCCAGGCCTCCACCAGCTCTGCTCTTTCTTTCTTTCTTTCTTTCTTTCTTTCTTTCTTTCTTTCTTTCTTTCTTTCTTTCTTTCTTTCTTTCTTTTTTTAATAGTCAAGATTGAATCTTGAAGCCAGGACCTCAAATTCTTGCTCATCTTTTTCACTTAAGGCTAGCACCCTACCACTGGAACCATCCATCCATTTCTTCTTCTTTTTTTTTTTTTTTTTTGGCCAGTCCTGGGCCTTGGACTCAGGGCCTGAGCACTGTCCCTGGCTTCCTTTTGCTCAAGGCTAGCACTCTGCCACTTGAGCCACAGCGCCACTTCTGGCCGTTTTCTGTATATGTGGTGCTGGGGAATCGAACCCAGGGCCTCATGTATACAAGGCAAGCTCTCTTGCCACTAGGCCATATCCCCAGCCCTCCATTTCTTCTTTTTTTGCTCGTTAATTGGGAGATAAGAATCTCAAAGATTTGTCTACCAGGGCTGGTCCTGAACCACAGTCTCCAAACCTCAGCCTCCTGAGTAGCTAGGTTATAGTTGCAAGCCACCTGTGCAAGCCTTCTTTCTTCGTTTATAAATATATAGCCATATATTTCACCTTCACTATGTCCTGTAAGTCTAACATGCTATTTTTTGTATTCATTCTCTAAAACACTGAGCTTAAAATGTTGGGAGGGAACCATTAGGTATGCTCTATAACATGCACTTCTGTGTCTCTGTATGTTACTGGAAAATGGACTAGAAATGGATTCACTGTTTCCTCATTAATGGAGGTAGAATTGCTGTCTTTGAATTGGAGAGGTTTTTTGTTTTTGCTTTCTACATTCAACATGGCCAAAGTTTCTTGGAGTCGAGGAACAGAGTTTGCTCAGGTTATTGAATAGTGACTGTTGGAGCTTATTGACCCTTCTTGAGTCAATATGGAAGAAAAAAGCATTTAGGAGTGAGTGTTGGTTTGCCAAAAAAAAAAAAAAAACCTAATAAAATTCAGAATGTTGAGGCAGTTCTCGAGAAAATTTAGCGTGGTGAAGGCAATCTGCAGGAGGAATAAGAGAGAAATCTGTTTTCGAATATGTAAGGATCAGTCATCATCAGAAGAAGAGTTTAAGGTCAAGTGTTCCTTAGCATCTGAGGATAAACTTGCCGGTGGAATGACGCTCTCCTCTCTTCTTGATCATTCTTCTGTATTTGAGCATCTCCTCTCCTCTCAGCGTTGTTTGTGGTTCCTACGTTGGGATTTACAGAAATCTCTCTCCCAAGACATTGATGGAATAATACATTTTAAGTTGCTTGACCAAATGAATGCGTGCTTTACTGGACGAGTCACTTGGCTTTACGAAGCGTATCTTCCGGCACTGGGTCTTGAACTCAAGGTCTCTTGTTCTTGCTTGACTTCTGCTACTCATGGCGGGAGCTCTACTACTGGAGCCACACCCCCAGTTCTAGCTTTTTTTTCTGGTTTAATTAGAGATAAAGGTTCTCTCTGATGTGTCTACCCAGACTGGTTTCAAAACCTAATCCTCAGATCCCCACCTACTGCATAGCTAGGACTTGAGGTGTGAGCCCATCTTCCTCATTGTGATAGATGATTGTTCATTCATTCGTGTATATACCTAGTTCTCTTCCCTTTCTTGAACAAATATCCAGGAGAACCCTGCACGCTCTTATAATCATTTTCTTCCATGAGAACGCTTGGCCTTTGTTTCTTTTCTAAATAGTTGTTTCCTACCCCACCCCAAGTTACTAGTTTGGGAAAGAAACTCCAACACCTTTTAATCCTTTGTGAAACAGTGGACATTTGTGGTATAATTCAGTTATTTGCTCACAAATTGTGTATTTAATTCTTTACCAGGCACGATATTGTGCTAGCATGTATTTTCTAAAGTAAGTTGTAATGTCTTCTCTCCCCTAAAGAATCCTAAATATCCTAGCAAAAAAAAACCCAAGAAAACCCAGACATGCATAGAATGAACGTAACACATTGGACTATGTACCAACCGGCATATGTTCCTTGTATAATTATTTGCAAAGCGAGTGCCACAATGGTATCAGTGAATTCTCATTGAACACATTGGCAAAGCCATCTGAGGGTGGTGTGAGAGTTAATAAAGACTTTTGAAGCACAGAAGGCATTTTCACAGATGGAGAAGAGATGGAAAGTTCTGCATTAAAGCCTTCTCCAATCACTTCCGTCAGCATTTACTGCCCACTCCTTTTGTGTAGTGTTTACAGATTTATTGTCGATTGTCCCTGATTGCTTTATGGTGTGCTCACTCATTCACCTCGCTCACATCTGGCTCCAGGAGGAAAGGTCTCTCCGGAGTGACTCAACTCTGCATCACACTTCCTTCAACGTGAAGTTACAAGTCCTCGGCGCTGAGTCACAGATCTTCTGTCTTGCCAAATACAGCACATTTGAGAAAATATTTATGCAATGAGATAGAAATTATGTGATGAACTGAATAGAGAAAAAAGTTAGTGAAGGATGAGTATCCTCAGATGACATCAAAGTACAGAGTAAATCTCATTAGAAGATATTTGGAAAATTAAATCTCATGACGAAGGATTTGCCAAATTTTCTGTGTTGTACTGGGTCTTTTCATGCGGATCAGTGATGCATGTTTTAAATAATCATTTCACCGGCCAGAAATGGTTAGAGCTTTATTATTTGTCTTAACACATTTGAGTTGTATAAAATTTGACCATTTCTGTGAGATGCTTTCTACCCAAACCAAGGCTTACAACCACAGAACAGTGTGGAGATGGGAGACTCTTCAGCTTCTGTGAAGAGCTCCTGGAAACAAGAAACCAGAAAAAATATAAATACTTACAGCCTTCTAATCTATCTAAACTTCAGAGTTCAGAGAAAATGGAACAAAGAAACGTAAAGGTGAGAAATTATAGAGTAGGGTAGCACTAGGTCAGAAAAGGTATGGGTTTGATCAAACATTCAAAAAATTTTATAGTAAAGGGGATGTACAGAGGGGTTAGAGTTACCTAAGTCAGGTAATGAGTCCATTTCCTTTGGAACAGTGTCCCCTCCCTCATCCTCTCCCAGGTTTTCCCTTCTCTACCTCCCTCCCCCCCAACTTGTACAGTTCATTTCCAACACAGCGTCTAGTGGGGTTCACTGCTGAATTGGTTCACCCTTCCTTGGTCCCTGAGCCTCTTTGTGTTCAAGGCCAGCGCTCTACCACTTGAGCCACTGCACTGCTTCTGGATTTTCTTTTTAGTGATTTATTGGAGACAACAGTCCCATGGACTTTCCCGCCGAAGCTGTCTCAGATCTCAGATCTCTACCTCCTGAGTAGCTAGGATGACAGGCGCGAGCCACTGGCACCCAGCTGAACATTTTTAACTCACAAAAGTGTTACAACCAGCAAAAGTTTAGGAAGTAGAGAAGTTTATTCAATGCAAGAATACATATCATCCTGGGCTGGGAATGTGGCCTAGTGGTAGAGTGCTTGCCTAGCACGCATGAAGCCCTGGGTTTGATTCCCCAGCACCACAGATATTGGAAAAAGCCAGAAGTGGTGCTGTGGCTCAAGAGGTAGAGTGCTAGCTTTGAGCAAAAGGAAGCCAGAGACAGTGCTCAGGCCCTGAGTTCAAGCCCCAGGACTGGCAAAAAAAAAAAAAGAATATATACTATTCTTTTTTTAATGAGAGAAAGTGTAGTAGACTGATTAATGGTCACCCTAAAATCTAAAGTCCTCTCCCTAGAGTATGTAAATGACATTGTTGGAAAAATAGTCTTTGCAGATGCGGTTGAGATGCAGATGTTGTTTGTTAGGTGGTGGCTGTCCTGGTTTGTGTCCTCAGAAGAGAACGAAGGGAGACAGCAAGAGATGAGGAAGGCAGCCGGATGAGGCGGGCAGGGGCTGGATGATGGGGCTACACGCCGAGGAATTCAGGCGGTCCCCAGGAACTGGAGGCCAAGGATGAGTTGTCTGTCCCTGGAGCTCTCACCAGTGACTGTGGCTATGCCAACATCTTGATTTGGGGCTTGTGAATCGGAGAATTTTTGGAGACTAAGGCTGGGAATATGGCCTAGTGGCAAGAGTGCTTGCCTCATATACATGAGGCCCTAGGTTCAATTCCCCAGAACCACATATACAGAAAACGGCCAGAAATGGTGCTGTGGCTCAAGTGGCAGAGTGCTAGCCTTGAGCAAAAAGAAGCCAGGGACAGTGCTCAGGCCCTGAGTCCAAGGCCCAGGACTGGCAAAAAAAGAAAAAAAAAAAGAAAAAGAATTTTTGGAGACTAACTTGTCATTTTAAAATAACCCATTTATGCAAATGATAGCCTAACCTTAGGAAATGAATTCAAAGCTTTCTGCTTTCTGGGTATTATAAATGGATGACGAATAATTATAACCAAGTGACCCGATGAAATTTCAAATGTGCTATATAGTATAGACATATAAAATACCATAGACATAGAGCTTTGAAGAAAGGAGTTAACTGATTTTCTGACTAGTATACAAGGATGGAAGGTCTAAGGTTTGGAAGAGTTATGGCTATTATTAGTGCCCACGGGGAGGAGATAGAACTCTGAGAAGTGAGGACCTCACTTCTAACTTGCATCATCTTGACCAGATGCAGTATTTGTATCTATCGGTCACATTCCAGTTGTCCTGTTTTTAGTTCTTGGTTACCAAGTGAAATATTTTGGTTAAATTATCTCTAAGTATGTATTTCTCCTAACCCCTTAGTACATAGATTGTGAACATGTACAATTCGAAAAAGACGTTGCAATTGCTCAGTAACATGAAAGATATTTGAATCTTCATTCATTGCGATGTGAAGTAGTATTTTATTTCTTCAAAATGGTCCCGGGGAATTCAGATTGGAGAAAGTCTTCTCCTGGCTAATGGCTATCTGTGCTTCTCCGATTTGGTTCCTCTTACCAAATAACGTTGGAAATCATATGCTAAACAAGTACTAAATACAATAAAAAAAAACAACATGTGAGCGAATACTTCTAAGTACCATGACCATAAGCAGATTTTTAACTTTTAACAACAATCATAATCTGCACTTAGGCCTTTACTTTATGACATTATCTGACCTCACGCCATTGTATATAAAACAAAAGGTAGCTTCTGCCGCTGTCTGTCCATCTCTGAACATATTGTTGCTTCAACGGGACAAACAACTTCTAGTCAATTATAAGCTTAATCATTATTATGTCTATGTGTCACTCTTCCTGGATTTCAGCTAGAATGATAGAGAAAGTGTTTATCTTCTCCAGTAATTCATGAGATTAGAGAAGACCACATAAAGACAGTTAACAGTAGTATTTGTTAAAAAAAAAAAAAGAGAGAAGAAGAAAAAAGAAAAAGAAATCACTCCAGAATTTCTCATTTGAGATCTAATTATGGCAATCCATGAAGTAATTAATTGAACTCCTGATTTTGAAAAACAGAGAAAAGAAAACCTTTCTCAGTTTGACACCTCAAGGCTGAAGCAATTTCAATCCTCTTCATCAAAACAGCTTCTTTGCTCACTAAAGAGTCCATGAAAAAACATGAGGGTTCATATTCATTCCCTTCTGTCTTCTAAGGTCTTTATCATTATGCATGATGACTTTAGTGTACAGCGCCCACAAGATCATTACAGTAAGAAGGAAATCACCGGAACATCATTTCAGACACAGGCCACGATTTGCAAGCTTAGTCAAAACAGTTCTTGTGAAGAGTAGTTACTTGAAATTCATATTGAAATTGCTACTTGGAATGAAACAATTTAAATCTGTAACATTTGAGTTAAACAATGTCATCTCAATATCCTGCATCATAAATCACTGCATCCTTAAAGAAAGAATCCGGTAAACAATCCGTTCAACAGACATTTATTTCTACTTCACTCTACAGCTAACATGGTTATTAAGGTGTAATTCACCCATGCATGAAAAAAATTTAATTTTTTTATACTCAAAATTAACTACCTCATAAGTCAATGTACTTGTAATATGAGTAACAGACTGGAAAGGAAACTCTTTGGAAAAAAGAATCTAGAATGATAATAAAGATTCCTGGAGTTAGGAATAAGGTAAGTAGAAAAAAAATAGTATGACTTGAATTCAGGTTCTTGAATCTTAGTTCATTTGTGTGTTCGTGTGTTCACTTTTTGAGGAACAGGATCACCAAAAGTCGTGATGTCTCATGTCGTGCGTGTGCGCACGCGTGTGTATGTGCATGTGTGTATCTGTGTGTGTGCATGCGCCCATGTGTGGTGTATGAATGGTTTTACCAATACAAGTGTAGAATTCCGCGTGTAGTATATAATTTGTGCCAGGCACTCTTCAAAGCATTGTGGGAAACTTGAATGTGGGAACAGCCCACCTCCATCCTCCCCTCTGGAAGCGCATAGTCCAGTGACTTTCCGTCTACTCACTAAGTCCTGTACATGTCCACACAACCGGTATTGACAGCTTTCCATCACCTCTAAAGGAAACCCTTGACGCCTGTGTATCCGCTGCACCTGTAATTTTCTCATCTCTCCAAGCTTTCAGCAGCCCCTTAAACCCCTTCTGTCTTTATAGGCGTTTAACCGAGTTGGAGTCACCTAGGGTGCCTGCTTGGATGTGTGCCATCTGCTGTCTGGGGACTTGTTTCTCCTTTCTCTTGCACAGTGGTCCACGGTGTGGCTATCCCCTCACTTGATTTGGTGATGGATATTCTTTGCACTGCCCCACATCCTATGAAAATGTGGCATGAAGCATGATACTGGAAGATAAATTCGAGTGGTCAAGTGGAACCAAATATGATTACGGCATTTGCAATCTGTCCTTCATGACATTTTGGAAGATGTCTCCATTCTGAGGTGAAATATGAATTGAGCCAATTGCAAAGCAAAAATATCCTCTACCTAACAGTCAGGCGTGGGGGAAAGGGACTCTTTTGAACCATTTGTGCATGTCCTAGAAGATAAGCACTGGCCTTTTTTGTGTTTGATTTCTTTTTTTTTTTTTTTTTGGCCAGTCCTGGGCCTTGGACTCAGGGCCTGAGCACTGTCCCTGGCTTCTTGTTTTTGCTCAAGGCTAGCACTCTGCCACTTGAGCCACAGCACCGCTTCTGGCCATTTTCTGTATATGTGGTGCTGGGGAATCGAACCTAGGGCCTCGTGTATCCGAGGCAGGCACTCTTGCCGCTAGGCCATATCCCCAGCCCTGTGTTTGATTTCTGATTGAAGACTTCTCTAATAAGAAAGCTAACACATTTGTGAGAAGAGAAAAACCAAGTCTTAAAGATGAAAGCAGTGAAAAGGAAGCTTAATTTCTGGAATCTGGTACTTGAGAGCGATGCAGACTCGTCTTCCTGTTTCTACACTGGCAATAGCTTGAGCATGCTGTACGCAGGCTCAAACTCGGAATCACCTTAACACACGAAGGAGAAACCGCAGAGTGCAAGTGATAAATGAAGGAGTAAAAATAGAAACAGATCTAAAGAACCAAACACTCTTCATCAGGGACTTGCCATCTTGTAGATGAGGTCAAGCTGCATTGCACTTAGAACTTTATGACCACTGCCGTTTTAAATCATTGAGTTGTTAATAGTCTTTTTTTAATGCAAGAACACACACATATACATATATACATATATATATATATAACCTTAGTACAGATATTATAGTAGAAATGCTGTTGAATCTGTAAATAAAAGGTATCTACAAAGATTTGGAGGCCCCACCTGTCGGCATACGCCTGTAATCTCAGCTAGGCAGAAGGTTAGCAAGTGGCTATCTGGGCTTGGCCGCTAAAGCAAAAAAGGGCCGGGGATGTGGTTCAGGTAGCGCTTTCTTGACAGGCAAAAATTCCTAAGTTCAAACTCCAGTAACACCTGTCACTCCTCTCAAATCCCCCCCCCCAAAAAAAAAAACCCCAAAACAAAACCAAAGAAGGCCTTGTAAAACATCTACAAAGTCTTAGTCAAGACAAATTCAAACTATTTTCTATTCTGTAACAGGGAACACCGATTAGACTGTGTACCTTTTCTTGTTTGTTGGGTTTTATTTGATGCCTCATTACTTCCATGTTATTAGGTAACAAAAGCACTTCATCCAGATTCAATCAATCTGTTATCTAATGAATACTTACATAATATTTTTTTAACAGTTTAGGCAAATTGGAAGTGGAGAGTGGATGACAGATGTTGATATACATAATTGAGAATGTAACCAATTAAGCTAATCAAATTTGGTAAGTTGGAGTTAAAGCTAACAGACCCAGGGAGGCATTTTATCTTTTGTTTTGTTTATCACTCTACAGCTGTAATGCAATGTGCAAAAAAATTATTGTCTGGAAATAAATACTAGGGCTAGTCATGGCTCTGTCTATGTTGTTCCATTGTATGCTTGTGTGTCATCATTGACCAATGCCGTCCGTGCGTTGTTACAGATGTTAAGGACTCTAACGTTGGTTAAACTGTGACGTAAATGGATATGTTTGTTTGTAGTACTCAGGTACAGGCAATACAAATCTCAAAAGTTGTATTTCACCCTCTGAGGCAGGGCCTCAGACAATAACCACCCTTTCCAACCAGGACTCACAAATCTCTTCTCCAGAGTTTTTCAGGGAGCTGTGAACGATGACATAAAGAGAAACTATTTTCATCCGTGTGCTGCCTGTTTAATATCACATCCCATTGATCTCCCCCAAATTATGCAGGTCCCGTGTCTTTCCTCTCATTTCTTGTCTTGATTTGGACGTCGGGGGTTGAAGACGGCGATCGTGTTACTCCAGAGTTCATGAATAAGTGATGATGAATGTCAACACATTGATGATTGTACTTGGGAGAGGACAGCAAGCAGCGGAGGCTACTGTCCCTTCCAGCCTCGTATCTTGAAGGACGAGGGGAGGTGCGCACCGGAGGGGGGAAGGCCGCTTTGGTCTTGGGATCGTTGGTTCCCATCCAGGATGGTAGACACGGAATCATGTCTGGTGGAATAGAAGCCCCTCCCCCGCCACGCCTCCTATTTCCTTAACTTCTCACTTGCACTCCTAGCCACCATGGACCGACGGGGTCTCCATGTTTCATGTCTGGCAACAGAACAGCCTCATGAATCCTGCGCTCTCCATCTTCGTCTAGAGCCCTCAGCTTGGTCAGTGTGAACTCTGGCCTTTCAGGACGCGCACAGTAACTATTCCCAGGTCCTGTTTGTTCTGTGTCTTTGGCTTCGGCCACAGACTCCTTTCGGAGCCATGGCTTTCTTTTGAAACCCAGTCTTGGTTTTGGTTTCTGCAGTGAATCCAGCCAATGGAGCCTTCTTCCTGGTATCATTTATTTAGACCACATGTCCATTCATCTGTGTGTGTGTGTGTGTGTGTGTGTGTGTGTGTGTGTGTGTGTGTGCATATATGCCATGGATATTATGAGTGTTGAGAATTATCAACACATTCCATCACAAATCATGAAACAGTCAATTAGATTATATGGGTACCCAGCATGATGGCTGATGATAAAGGAGAGCTTATTAAATAATACATAAGCATATATGTATGTATATGTGTATATGAGTATGCCTATAGGCTTATATTCAGGAGGCTGAGGTCTGAGGACATAGGTAGGAAAATCATTGAGACTCTTAATTTCTAACTATCAAAATGTCAGCAGTGAATCTGTGGCTCATGTATTGGAGCATCAGCTTCGAGCACAGAAGAGAAGCAAGAACATAAGGCCCTGAGTTAAAGCCCTAGTACAGGTGTGCAGGCATGTTTACACACACACACACACAATTAAATATGGCTTCCCCGATGAAAACACATCAGTACACCTTCCACTGAGCTGCACTCATGAATTACCTTAGCTGAGTTTTCTCCCTGGTAAGTTACGTTGGGGAGCATAGTCACCCCATTGGGATATGGTCAGGCAGGCAAGCTTGCTCTTTAGGGAGTGTTCAGTTGATTTCCTCATTCCTCACGGAACTGTTCAGAGTCAGATACATTGTGTGGAAATGCGGGTTGAACCCAAGCCACAGAAACCATATGCTTATTATGTCCCAAGCACACATGGCTTCCTACTCCCCTTCCTCCATTCTCTCTGTCGCTGGTCGGGACGGTGTCAATGACACCTACAGCAGCAAGGATAACACTTAGCTTTACTTTAGTTCATTGGACAGTTCCGTGCTTCTTACTGTAAGCCACCTCATCTCAGCAGTATACTGGGGCCAAGTGAGCAATAATAATGCCACTTGCTTGGACATTCAACCCCACATGAGCAGGTGCCAACTTCCCCAGCCTTGGTGAAACAGTCGCATTTACTTTGCTGGCTTAATTTATTTTGCATTTCGTTTTGCTCCCATGTAGAGTCGTCCAGTTTTGCTCCCTCTGGGCTCCATGTCAGTTTCCTTGGTCACTACTGCCAGTCCACGGTGGACGTGTCTCCATGAAGTGTGGAAGCCGCGTGCGGTTGATCTCCAGACTCACCGGCTGTGCCAAGCGGGGAGGCCCCTGTCTGCCCCGTCAGTTGGCTTGACACTAGATACACAGGCCAGCACCTCACGATCCCACAAGAGATGCCTGTCTCCTCGTTTGTATTCCAGCCCCTTTTCAGAAGGGGGGTTGTGGAGTTTGACATCAAGAGATGACTGACTTCTGTGACAGATGCAGGCTGGCTGCTCTGCTCCCTTGCATCGGACGCCCCAACTCTTTCATCAAGCCCCTCTCCCCTCGTCAGGACGCTCACCCTCCTTGTCTGCATTCCCAGCACGCACGCCCTCGACGTGGCTGCCAGTCATGTTCCAGCTCCTGCTGTGCTGCGGCACGAGCCTTACCTAGAGCATGGCTTTTGTCCCCTTGCATCAACTACTCACTGCTATCAGCACACTCCATTCTGCACCTCTCTGTGTGTCCCTTTCTTTATTTGTAGGAGACGGCAGGGAGATTTCCCTGGAATGGTTAAAAAAAGGACACATGGCAAA